>NC_138156.1:22161261-22258761 GCF_964199315.1 Orbicella franksi
TACCTTTCAATGGTAGGAAACCTGAAAATAACAGTTTAATAAGATAGAAAAACACCAAAGACATCATGATAAAACATAAAGGAACAAGGATGGCTAAGGATCGGGAAGATTAAAATGGATTACAAACAACGAATTTGAAAAATTGAGGCTAAACTTTTCAATATGCGCAAACCGTGACTGAGCTCCTTTAAGGACTTAAACAAATAAAGTTAAATAATGTTCCAATAAAATTCTATTTGAAAAAAATTTTTTTTTTCACAACTGAAGAAATTATTTAATATATACATTTATGTACACAAAACAATATGTGGTTTGTACAATTTATACACTGCTTGCTTATTTAAAAATGTGGGTGAAAATGTTTTTCCCCACTCTCTTGCATATTTGGCTGTAGAATTATACAAATTTTTGTGTGAATTTCAAAGAAATACACAATAAATTGAAAGGAACTAAAAACACTGAGGTTGCACTTTTTGCAACATAATTTAAATTGGAAAAACCTTTAACTAGCTATTAAATAGCAGTTTGTAAATTAATGTAATCTGTTTTAGCTAGGAACTTGAAGCCTTTTTCCTTGTCTTTTTTGTCTTCTCAAATTTTATTGTTTCTACCTCCAGCTGGGCCATTTCTGTGATTCTTGCCTGGAAGGAAGGGCTTGCTCCAATCATGGGATCTGGATATTTACATCCTGATGAACAAAGTGCAGAGATATATAAATGTAAGTACAGTGAAACCCCGTCTTATGGCTACCCCGTTAATACAGCCACCTCGTTATTATGGCCACTTTATTCTTGTCCAAACAAAAGCTTAGTCAGTCATTTCATTATTTAAAGCACCCCTTTAATATGACCACTCCATTAATAAGGCCACATTTTTGGGGCCTGTTGGTGATCGGATTAACAGGGTTCCACTGTAAGTAATGAAAATTTGAGTAGTCATGCATGCAACCAAAGGCAACAAGTGCGTTGGACCATGGATTGAGTGGCCTGTGTTCAAACCCTGGCCAGGATCATTGCCTTGTGTTTTTTTGGCAAGACAGTTTACTCTCACAGTGCCTCTTGCCACCCACGTGTGTTAATGGGTACTGGCGAGGAAGATGAGGACCAGGGCTTGAGAAAAACTTGAATTCAAGCTTGCGCTTCAGACAAGCAGCTGTCAAATTGTGCTTGCCATTGGCTGGCAAAGTCTTAATTATACTTTTTATATTTAGTTGGCAGACGACTTACCTTGAGTTGTGCTTTGCCCATTGGGCAAGTGAGAATGACAAGTTACTAGCCCAGCAGGAAAATCTACTTTTCTCAGATGACCTTACAGCACTTTTTTCAAGCCCCATTGGGAGTAACTCTGTGATGGACAAGCATCCAATCCAGGGGGGGAGTAAAAATACTCATAGTTGCTTCATGGTTTAAGAACCAGTATAAGCTCCAGCTGTGATGGGCCACTGGCGTGACACAGACTTGACCTTTTACCTTTTACAAGATGTCAAGTTTGGAATGATCTTGCAGAATTAGACATATCTTACCTTTGAGATTTAATGTTGCTTTTGTTTTCCACCTAAACAACAAAGCGGGAGAAAACGCATTTTTGTTAAATGGAATTTGAGGATTGTGAGTTTGTTTAAGATAATGTAAGGAATTATCTTCTCTTTAATCTTGAATTTATTTTTAACAAAAATTATTGCCAGTAATTCTTTTTGGGAAGATTTATGTTCAAATTATTGTTTTAATAATATTAATGGTTGTCTTTAAGGTAGATTGTATTACTTTGGGCAACACTGCATACTTTACTCAGGAAAAGGAGGGCAGTTTACAAAACTAAATTTAATTTATTGTTAAAATAATATTTAAAAAAAAAAGAAATACAGTGGAATCCCGATTTTTCAAACCATGTAATGGAAATGGACTCGGAAAATTGGAGGACAGGTTCACAAAATTGAGGGTAACTTTCTCCTATTTTTGCTAAGGGAAGTAAAAATTGCTTTGAATAATCGAGAGGTTCAAATAATCAAGGGTTCGAAAAATAGGGATTGCACTGAAAAGAATGTTTAAACAAGAATCTTTATAGTTAATATGATTCTCAACTGATGATTTTCCTTTGCTTTAATTTATCATTTGTTTGATATATTTTGTTTAAATATTACTGAAGAAAGTTAAATATAGAAATTGAAACTAACAGTCCTCCAGTTTTTGTCTTGGGCATGAGTTGAATATCTTCCTCAGATGAAGATCTGAAAAGTTAATTACACATTCACAATATTATTTAAAGACTATGAATTGCATAATAAGTTTCAAAGAAAATTGTTTAAAGCATAAAAATATGTTTTATGTTAATAGGCAATGAGATATATCTGATCTCAAAATGTTATTTATCACACATTTTAAAACCGAGCAGAATATACAACAAAATTTTAATGTCATGGCAACAGTATTAACCAGAGCTAACAGAAGAGTTTAATACTTCAAGCATAGCTGAGAAAAGATTCAATCATGTAGTTGTACATGTGTTTGTTAAGTAAGTTTTACTTTTGTTCAGCCCAAATTAATTGAGTACTTTTTGGAAAACATGAAAGCCTTGCTTATAGCTTCAATTCACAAACTTCTGACGTCTCCTATACCCATTCTAATGTTTGCATCAGGTTACACAAAGATACGTATGTTTTCTAAAATCTGGTGCATGTGTTATTAATTGAGTAAGGGTACAGTGTATGTGAGTAGAACATAGTTCAATATTATATAAGTCTCAGTGTCAACTAACAGAAGATCCCTGTAATTCTTTTCCTTTTTAGTTGATTTTATAAGTCGATCTTGGTCTGTACAACTTGAAGTTATCCCTAAACTGCAATAGCATTGAAAAATATAATCTCATGATAGATATATACTGAGCTAAGGAAATCCCCATTCTTCATAATGTACAGTTCAAGAAAATATCCATACTGCCCCCACAGAAGGGATTGGAATTTCCTGGGGGTGGGGGTTCTGCAAGACCAAAACATTTAAAGAAATGCATGAAGCTTAATTCATTTGGAATTTCTGGAGGGGTCAGGGGATCCTAGAAAAATCCCTTTGGTGGGTAAGGTATGGATATTTTCTGGAACCACACAATCCATTTTCTTGGAATTAAATTTGGTATTAAAAATGCCCAGTGAAGCGTTTCGTTGCATGAGGTTTGGATTCTTGAAACATTCCTACCTGAACAATACTAGTGATAAAGGGAGTATGGGAAGCATTGCTGACAAAGTCAGGGAAATACAGTTGGATCTGGCCAATTCAAACTTGGTTATTTTGAATTCCCTGTTATTTTGAACTCATAATCATTTTCCTTGGATCTGCCCTTTAGTCGTTTACTATCAGCTATTTCGAACTCCCACTATTTCGAACTATTTTTGGTTTCCCATGAGAGTTTGAGATAGTGGGGTTCAACTGTACTGGGTCTAGGTAAATATTGACCATTGGACCGCAGAGACATCAGAGTAAGTAGGGCTGTAAATTACTTTTAAGGTGGTTACTAACAGTTTCCAGTACTTTCCAGCAGTTAAACTTTGATGGATTGAATTACACCACTCTTTATCAAGTGGTGCTACAAATATTATGTGACACAAATGCCAAATCATTGGCGATTAAGTTGTGATTACTTTCATGGCATAATAGGTTACCACAGAAACAGTACAACATGTTAAAAAAACCTCTTAACTTTGCAAAACGTTATCACAATTCAATAATGATAAAAAATGTGGGTCATACCCTAGGATATACTGGGGATTTTTCACCTTGTTGTCACTGTCTTAAAGGAGCTCAGTCATGGTATTTTGAACTATTTTTGCCATGTACAAAATTACCTTTTAATTGGAGGAATCCTGAAAATAATAGTTTACTAAGATAGGAAAACACCAAAGAGGTAATAATAAACCGTAATGGAACAAGGATGGTTGAGGATGGAGAAGGTTAACCTGGATTACAAATGAAGACCTTCAAAAATTTAGGCTAAATGTTTCAAAAACACAAACTGGGCGTAGCTCCCCTAAAGGCATGAGTTTGTACTTGTTTATTCATTATCGCAGTAACTATTTTCTATACCCTTACCTGGACATAGGTTTAACTGGAGTCTGCCGCTGAGATGTTATTGGTATTGTTCCAATAGCAATGAGATCGGCAGTGCTACGAGGCATTGTGGGTATTGATGTGCTGCGATTAAATGTCATTGGAATCTTAGGCCCTGGCTGAAAGAAGCTACTCCTGTACAACTCAGATGAGGCGTCACTGGCAACTAGGTCTTCATTGTTTAGTTTACATTTTCCCAGTGCCAAAACTCGTTGGGTGTTGACTTCTCCTTCACTGCTACTATCAGTTGTTGTGTATGTATTACTGGGTGGACTTCTGTGGGTTACACGTTGGTGACTTTGCCGTTGATGAACACTGTTAGTTCTTGCATCACTGGTGAGACAACAAAGATCAAATGTCAAGGTAAGGTAAAGTCTGCATACGAGCCAAGTGGCCCATCAGGCCAGAGCTTATTCTGGTTTCTGTAGCAAGAAGCCACTAGGAGTTTTTCTACTCCCCCCTGGATGGGATGCTAGTCCATCGCAAAGCTACCCCAGCATTAATGTCGCCAGTACCTATTTATGCACCTGGGTGGAGAGAGGCACTGTGAGAGTAGAGGGTCTCGGCCAAGAACACAACACAATGTCCCCGGCCAGGGCTTAAACCCAGACAGCTTGATCTGGAGATAAGTGTGCTAACTACGACACCATTGCGCCTCCCATCAAATGTCAATGTAATAAACAAATAGTTATATAAGTCGGATTATTCTCACATTTTGATTGGTTTTTGCTTATGATTTATTGGAGGACAGACATATAGATGATGTCATTAACATCTTTTTTTCTTTATTATTTTATGTGAAACACGATGAGTAGATTCTGTGTTGATGTGCATCTGTTCAGCAATAGATAACAGAAGACATCAAAATGTGGTAAGTAACTTCACTGTCACTCAAGATTGCCCTAACAACCTGTGTGCCACTTGTTTAATCTTACCACATTTTGAAGTTATATTTGGCATCCATTACTGAACAGATGCATGACAACACTGACAGTAACACCCCACAATTCCTTTCCCAAGATTGGTCAACTTATAAATCACTTTACAATACCCCTTAACCTTGTCAAGCAGACAGATGTCAAGAATAAAGGAAATCAACAAATTAGGGATTGTAAATACCTAGGGAGTGTGTTGAGGAGAGTAGGGCCCGGTAGGATCCGATGTTCTTTGGGTAGTTTTATCTATGGATGAATAAAGGGTGTCGACAAGGGTCTCCTATATACCTTTAAATCTAGGCCTAATTCATTGATCACAAAAAAGAACTAATAGGAAGTTCACAATAAATGCATAAATTTATTGGATCAATGAATCATATATCACCGACACAGCACACATGTATTAAAGAGCCTCAACTGCATCACAATAAAATAATTTGACACAAAAGATAAAAGTATTGTCAATAGATGTTTTGATGCATCAAGCATCATTCTCAAGACTGAGGTTGTTAACCAAGACTGAGGTCCTTAATGCTAATGTCAAAGTTGTTATTTATGAGTTGACTTTGAAATTGAGTACATTCAAGTATGCTTGATGCATTGAAACGTCGATTGACTCTCTTGTAAAATGCTTTAACAAGCAACTCATTTAATCTAATAAAATAATTAACCCAAATGTGTTTTGTACTATATTCTGCACAACCTTATGTGCTACATAGCCAAAAAAAAAAACCGATTTTGTTGAAAGTATAATTAAAATACCATTCTACATGTGCACTCCGACTGAAAGGTGCAATCATAATCTACGTGTACCAGACTTGTTAAGAAGCAGTTTCATTAAAAAAAAAGCATAATTAAGAGCATGGAGGCAAGGATTTCCCTGGCTATTCCAAATTTCATCCCTCTGCTACATCTTTTGACATCTTACCATAAAATAATGAGGCTCATTAGTGTCAATGACTATGTACATTCTTCAGTTGCTAACCAAACATTAGATCAATCTATAATTAAAATTTTATCTTTATTTGGTTTCATAGTGACATTTAATTAAAGATTTAATATTGAGGCAGCCTAAAGTGAAGTAAATACTGTTATTTCACTTGTAAAAATTTGGATGGAACCTACTCTGGCCACAAATTAGGTGTCAAAAAAAAAAGTCTATTCAAGCTGAGCAGTAATTACGGGGACCTCTTTGTTCTCAATCAACATGGACGTGCTGACAGAAGAACAAAATTAAGTTAATTGGCGGTTATATCTGTTTTTAATTTACGTCTGATGTATTATGCGGTTAGTGCTATGACTTTTCTGTAACTTTTTTTTGAGTCAGTGTGGTAATAATTTTAGACCGATGTACATATTTAAGCTTTCATAATCACACTAATTGTGCAACGCCGGGATACCCATGAATATCGGCTTACAAAAAACTTGGTAACTTTTTGCAGATAAATTGAACGAAAGAACGACTATCATTAACGTTTTAACTAGCCAAAACGATGATCGAACGACAAACGGAAGCAAGAGTAATAAACAAATTTCTTAGCCGGTCCTTGTCGTGTGAAAACTTAAGCCTTTAAGTATTATATTTGTCTTCTGACAATAAAATGCTTCGCGGATGTTTTTGCACCACTCCAGTAGGGTGTCGTGCGTGAAAAACCTTCTAGTCGCTTCCATCCGGCGAATAACTCACCTCGAGTCATTTCTTTTCTTTTGTTGGACAGGTACAAATCCAGTATCTGTAATTCTTTTATCCACAGTCAGAGGTTCTGCATGTAAATAGAAAAAACAAACATGTCATAATCTTCTCGCTCATAAAATAACGAGATTCCGGTTCAAATTAAGCTATATTTTTATGACATTTTCTCGCGATCTAAAGTAGATGAGGAATAGCTGAGCCGAAATGAAGGTATTATACTCACTTAAAACGTATTTCTGTCTTGCTTGACAAAATCGGCGAGGGCTGTGAGCTGCCATGAAGGTATCGAGTGAAGTAAATGGAGTTTGAGGAGGCCGCATTCTTAACGTAACCACATTGCTCGAAGTTGAATCTTTCCAAAGCGGAGAAACACAGGTCCGTGGGACAAAGTTATTCCTTTCCCTGCCCTGTGCCATGAACAAGCTTTGGAGTCACCTCCAAAGCAAGAAATCTAACGGCGAAACCATGGAGAAGTCGAACTTTTCGTGATCACATCCTTGCCGTCCGAATGCTTCTTCACTTCAAGGATTTTATGGTAATTTCTGCGCCCGCGTCTCTTGGGATCCTTATCTCCTAGCAACTAGTGTTCTCTGAGTTCACTCGTCACCAGTCCTTCGCTGGATGTTAGGCACCTTCAAAGGAATCTGGAAGTACACCTTTTGCTGTTCATTTACAGAAAATAAACATTCATTTGTGTCCAAATTTCTTTCATTATGGTGAATAAACTCTCATTAACACCAATATGACCTTCATTTGAGCGTAAGGAACGTTCAAGAATAACATTTACATATGTATTAACATTCAAAATCATCAAAAGATAAACAATACCTTCATTTGACATTCATTGACTGTAAATGTATTTTCATTTTGGTTGAAATAAAATTCGTTGTCTCGAAACGACAATCATTTACACTTTAGGACAATCAGTTTTCAACAAAAGACTTTCAATAACACAATTTGCATGAGAACTCACAATCAATTACATTATTATGCAACCATATCCATGAAGGTAACAATCTTTAGTGCGGTAAGGCAAACATTACCGTGTTTTCACCAAACGTTAAGAGAAAACAATCGCTCATTCGCGCAGTTCTTTTGAACAGAGATATCTCGCCCAATTTTCCTCGAAATTTTGATCATAGAACAAGGGACCATATGTACTTTTTTTTTAAACATATTGTCACAATCCTCCCTTTCCAGATATATGTAAATTCGGCCACTTATGAAACTTTTTGCGTACAACTCAGAGGGCGCACTACATGTACATGTACAGTATACGTGTGTCATAGTGACAGTTAGATTTCTCCAGAAATGCCACGAAGAAATAGAATCCCATTTGAACACCGCGAAAGGATAGTCAGGGCCTTTGAAGATGTCAAAAGAGACGAAGCAAGACGCCAGGGAATTGCTCTGTGAAATTATCGCACGCAGCTGTTGCAGCAAGCTCTACAACGAAATATTGGTACCATTACGGTTTCGTTTCATGCAAACGTATTTGCCACGATGCCTCAATAGTGAGGCAATTGAAGGATAAATCGTTCAGCGAATTTGATATTCTATCTTTCAAAAATAAATGTTATTATGGCTGTAATGTTTGTCTCGCCGCATTAAAGATTGTTACCTTCATGGATATGGTTGCCTAATAATGCAATTGAATGTTAATTCTCATGCAAATTGTGTTATTGAAAGTCTTTTGTTGAAAACTGAATGTCCTAAAGTGTAAATGATTGTCGTTTCGCGACAACGAATTTTTTTTCGACCAAAATGAAAATACCTTATCAGTCAATGAATGTCAAATGAAGGTATTGTTTTTCTTTTGATGATTTTGAATGTTAATGCATATGTAAATGTTATTCTTGAACGTTCCTTACGCGCAAATGAAGGTCATATTGGTGTTAATGAGAGTTTATTGACCATAAAGAAAGAAATTTGGACACAAATGAATGTTTATTTTCTGTAAATGAACAGCAAAAGGTGTAAAAAGCTAATAATTTACCATTTACGTTTTACAGAACTTTATTTTTAGATAAAAATCGTTCACTCACACAACTCTTACCATTCTAGAAACAAATCAAGAGGTGCTCAAAAGAATGTGAGGTGGATGCAAACACTAAATTTGTTCTTTTCTTGTTTCAATACAAGTGGGGAAGGGGATAGTCTAATATTTCCACCCCTTTGATGAGAAAAATTTTTTTTGAGCTTTTAGCACCAAGCGTTAACAACAAGAGTTTCTCGTTACCATTAAGTGGGGAACGTTTTGTACTCAAAGTCTTTTAGTAATGAATTAATAATTCAAGTGAAACAAAGGAAACAAAAAAAGGTGACAGTGAGTTGTTCAGTATGTGATCTTAATTAGCAGATTTGTTTTTACAAATTATTGTATATGAAACATTCAAGATGGGTTTCACAACATTTCCAAATGATTCATTTTCTGTCAGAATTACTTCACATCATGTATCTTGAGCTAGCTGTCTTGGTAGTGATTAAAGATTTGATTAACATTTACCTCAGCTCTTGAGTTTGATGTATTATGTCTGAGCTGGTGAAGCATTTTCAGCCAATGACAAATACAATTTTGATGTTTTCATTTTCATTATTCTTCTTCTTTTGAAATGAACAGCTTAACAAAACGACACAACTTGCCAATTCAAAACTCAAATCTTGATTAGATTATTACATGAATGACAGGACTATTACAGTGAAAAATAAAGTCAAGGATGGTTCATGTGGTATTTTGCTGTGGTGAAAATCAGGAGATCCTCTTACATACAGTAGTGATTGAGTTCAGTAACACCTCATGTTGACTCCCATGACCAGGCATATGTACTTTTTATTTGAAAATACAAGGTTAAAATGGCACTGAATACAGCGTACAAAACCTGTTAAATGTAAATATATATCAGTTTCACAGGTTTGAAAAATACAATAATTTTATTGCCTAAAACAGTAATGGCTATTTTTTTTATCAGGATTAAGATTTAATTATGATAATAAATTTACTCTTTAGAAGTAATTAAATAATTCAATCTATTTTAAATGTCTTCATCTCTTAGTCTGTCTCATCTGCCACCAGACTGTGTTTACATAAACAATATTCCTTGCACACTTGCAATATTAATTTTGAAATATATCATGCCAGCACTTTTCAGGGGTATAATGAACACCTCTGTAAATCTAGAAAAGATAGATATATATATATTTATAAGGGAAAAGTGATTTTAACAATTAAATTGACTGGTTTGACACTCTCTAGCCTTTCCCCTTGATCCTACTATCATCATAAAGGTTGACAAGTAAATAACAGAAGTTACTAAATACTTCATGTTTGTTCATGTGTAGATTTATGAAACTGTTCCCTGGATAACATGGAAAATGAATTTTCAAAGCTGCTAATATTAAAAATTTCTTAAGGGGGAATGCCCCAAAGCCCCCACGTCTAATGGCTCTTGGGACTTGATTAACTTTCTCTTCAGTGTGTACTCCATGAAAAATGTTCACTTTAGACATCTCCAATATTGCCCATGGCAGCTTAGGTGTAGGTAAAAAGCTCATGAGTTGAACTACAGACAGTGGAATAGTGATTTTTTGAACCACTAAGGGAGGAAAATGGGAAATGACTGTGGTTTGTGCTATTAAAAGGCTAAAAAAAAAAATGAGTTTCAAGAAATCAGAATTCCACTATAATAGTATTTGTAACAAAGTTCATATTGCTGCAATGAATGTATGATTTTGTACACATAAAAATAGTAATTATGGTATAAGAGTTATGGACATTGAGATTTTGGCCCCAAATTTTTTAATATTCATGTTTGTTTCATTTAAATTGTTCCCAGTTTGGACGATCCTTGACCTTTGTTTCAGTCTAAAGTTACTTTCACACAACACAAAAGTATATGAAGTATATATGGCATAGATCCTTACAAGGCTGTAGCCAGAAAAAAATTTATGACTGAGACAATGTCCATGAAAAAGTAATTTTGTTTGACTGAGCTTATGTCCATGATTAAATTCTTTTCCTTGATATTAGGGTGATTATGAGAACTATAAAATACAAATGGGAAAAAAATGACTGCGGTAAGTGTCTTGGTTTGCCCGTTACTAGCTATAGCCTTGCCTTTAAGCCTACATGTTCAAGGGCACTGCCAAAATTTCTATCATTCATGGAATTCATACCCCCTCCAGTGCCTGGGTGGTGCTAAATAAACCCGCAAACCTCTGTAGATAAAGCTGACTACACCTTTATATGCCATTCTTGGTACTCCAGCTTTAATGTCACTCATTATTCCCAGCTGATTTGCTAAAGACTTAAAAACCTCATCTGTCTCATACTGGACCCTTACAGAAGGTGCAGGTATCACCTTACCAGAATGAAAGTAGTCAAATGAAACCAAAGGTGATTTGTACACAGTATTGAAAAACCTTGGATCATATTCCTCTTTGAGAAGAAATGTCAAGTTTCTTTGAGTAAAAGGATAAAACTGATTGTTCAGCGTAATGTATTTGAGATGCTCATCAAAGAACTGTCCTCGGCTGACACCTATTTTTCCAAATGTGACTGCACGTGGGATTTCTGGTCGTATGCATGCACGGTCACGCCTCTGTGCTGGATGTCGCATCCAGTCATCCCAGTACGCTGCCGGCCACTTTGGAGCAAGCTCATCCCAAACAGATTTTTTAAGCATCCACCCGAGCCCCGGAAAGAAGTCACTGCGATAAAGCAAATCATTACCCCTTACTTTTCCTTCTTTACCATTATCATTCCACGCTGACACACACCAAAGGGTGGGGTCTTTTTCTAACAACCCCTTAGTAGCTTCAAAGTATTCAAAGAAATCGGGAGCCACCTCGAGGTCATCTTCGACTATAATAACAGTGTCTTGCTGCAGCACGTCGAAAACTTGCGACAAAGCCCATTTATAATGTCTCGACAGTTTGTAATAACCTTTTAAATGACCCATAGCCTCAGGGACGGCGATGTCGGATAAATCAGGATGTTTTATATACATAAGTTTGTCCCTGTAATTGTTGATAACTCGAGCTGTTTCTTCATGCCCGCAATCTTGGCTGACAATTACAGGGAACTTCTTTTCCGAAGGGCGATGTCTCAGTAAACTGTCCAGGCATCTTTCTACTTCAGGTCTGTTACAAGCGATTACAAGTACAGCTGCGACTGTTTCTTCAGTATTCTGCTGGGTGTTTAGTCTTCCGTGTGAGTTTGCATTTTCTCTATTTCTGTTCAAGTAGTAGAGACGATCCCGGAAACTAGATGGATCGAAGGTTGCTTGTTGGACGAGCCCGACACGACGAGATTTTATCCACAGAAATGCAATAAAGACGCAAACAGACAAGACTACAATGAAAACTCTGCGGTTGAGTTTTATGGTATTCATATCGCCATAAACAAGTTGAAGCCAGCTTGGCTAATATTTTTCATACCATACTAGCAACACCGTCTCCGTCCGCCATTTTGTTTTCCTTCCAAATGAACGAGTACGCATGCCACTGATAGATAATCCGCTGAATACAGAAGCCTGCGATTTACGGCTTGGTCGCTAAGTCATCGTAGAAACTTGAATAAAATGGAGTGTTTGATAGGAATTCAAGGTCCTGATTTTGTCCTAGTGGCTAGCGATTCTGCAAGCGGGAGGAGTATTGTTCGCATGAAAGATGGTAAGGTTTTCCCACTGCCCATAGCATTCAGTTAAAGATTGCTGCAGTTTTTGTTTTCATGTATAAACAAACGGTATTGACGGCAAGGCTGCCATGAGGCAGTACAGTTATCATGACTCAGTACTTTCCCTGACTGCTTTTGTTTCGTGACGTTTGCCGCTTTTTGGAGTAAGAATGCTTTTTGGTTAGTTTTATGATGTATACCTTTGATTACACTTAACCAGATGTTTTCACTTTGACATGATGTAAAAAATAATCAGTATTTTGCCCTTTATGAAGAATAGGTAAAGTTAAGTCAAGTAAACTTGTGCCTAGAGCAAGGTTTATTTCAATTTCAGTGACTTTTTTTACAAAGTCAGCCATCTATTTTATAATTTTCAATTATTTCGTAAAATTTTGTCTCACTATTATTATCTCATAATTCTTACATACAATTGTATTAGGATTTAGGATAAGGATTATGTTCACCACACATCAGCCTGTGGGTGCTGCCTTTTTCAGACTAGCCCTTGTCATCTGATATGGAATGCCTGTTACTGTAAGGCCATTCCCTTTTGTTTCTCCCCCTCCCCCATTGCAGTATGAACATGATACCCCCCCTCCAAGTTTTCTTTTTCTTTACCTCTCGAGAAAACATAATTTTCCTTCTAGACCCCCTCAGCAATATTAACAAAATCAAATGGTGCCAACAGAGCAACCCTTCAGACTGACTTTTGTTGTACCTTCAGAACTCGGGGGTAGAGTGGTGGAAACTTTTAAGATAGTAATTCATTTTTTTTTCAGACCAGGACAAAATGTTCAAGCTGAGCAGCAAGCTGCTTATGTTAGTGACAGGAGAAGCAGGAGACACAGTTCAGTTTGCTGAGTACATGGAAAAAAATATACAGCTTTACAAAATGAAAAATGGTATGGCCTGCAAACAAAAATTTAGTGAATTAGTTTTTAGTGGATTACAATGGAGAATATTATATGAAAACAGAGGGTTGAGGTACCCAGGAAAAAGAAGCTAATGGGTAGAACTGAAACTGCAATTTAATACCCCAAAACACTTACTGGACAGGTGTTTTGCAAGAGATAAAATCCCACCCCTGAAGAAACAGGGCTGTCATTAAGGGCTGTGACCCATAACACTTGTTACAGCTGAGAATGTTTGATGAGTCCTTGATGTTAAGGGTAAACTTGCCTGCAGTTGATACTACACCCACAAAGTAACAAGTTTGTAACTTGTGTGAAGATCAAGGCTATTTGTGACTCAGAACTTAATGACAGCGCTGAAAAACTATTATAAAGATAGAAAGATAGAAAGATGGATGGTTTCCATAATAAGGAGGTGGCAATAACAGTAAGGATATGGATATTGGATAAACATTCTGGACCAAATGTTGACAGTGCTAGAGAGGCAGCCATTAGTGAAGTCTTGCCCTGACCCTGTTGCCCAAATAAGGAACACATCTTGACCATAGACTAACTTTTCTGGCATTCTCCATTATAAATCTTGTTAACTTTCTATGTTTTTTAAAACGTCTCTAAAATTCTATCGCATACCACCATTGTCTACCATTCTGATAAGATAATTTTTCCAACAAAATTCTTTGGGTGGTGATCTGTTTCTAAATCCAGCTTGCCTTTAGGAGAGGGGCAGGCTCCTGTCCCAAACAGAGGCTGGTACTCCAGCCCTCCCTGTCAGTGTTTAGTTGGTGTATTGTATTAATGTTACCTTTGTAAAAATCTTAGGATATGAACTTACCCCTCATGCTGCTGCTAATTTCACAAGAAGAAACTTGGCTGATGCTCTTCGCAGTTCAGTAAGTACTTATTAGTGTTTGAGAAAATCAAATCAGGGCTTGAAATTGCGACTCACTGGTTGCCAATGCGACTAAAAATTGAGCACTGGTGACTAAATTTTCAGAACTGGTTGCCAGCTGGCAACTCGCGTTTTGTCCGATAACTAAAGAAAACCACAACACAAATTTTGTTTTTAAATCTTTATATTAGGAAATCAATCGGATATGGTAGCTAGTATACAACTCACCTTTCCGTCCCCAGTAAAATAGTGTCTCAATATTACAAGACAATTGAAAAAATTGAATGTATTTCGACACGTTGATACTGCGTTCACGGCACGCCATATTGTTTCAGTGGCTTCTTCCAAAACTAGGATTGCAGGCACGTTTCAACACCATGTACTTTTCATTTGCCGCGAAAATGGCGGCAGATACCAATTAGTTGAAGGAATTACGTGAGTTTTTACGTGCGGGGAATGAAGATTCAGCTAAAAGGTTAATCCAAACTTTGAATCCTTCATCAGTTGTTGAATAAAATAATATGCAAGGACCTGTGTTTGTCTCACAATAAAGACCACGGACTTAACATGTTTTATGCTTCGCTTCATTTAAAATGACTATGGAGACAACCATCTCCTTCGGACCAGAGACATATCACCTGAGAACAACGTCAGCTTTACAACTAAGTGTTACTCCTGTTGTTTCTAATTGTTTTCGCTCTTTGATTGTGACTTTTCTTGCTTGCAAAGTAACATATAAAATCCTGTTCTTGTGTGAGTTATATAATTATAATATAAGTTGGCGACCAAAATTTATGATCTGGTGAGCAAAATTTTTCTGTTAGTTGCCAGTTGGTTCCTGAACGAAAAAGTTAATTTCAAGCCCTGCAAATTATTCCAAATACTAGTTTCTCAAAACCCTGATTTTCCAACCTTGTGTTAACTGTAACAAACAGTTGTTTTCCTCTCCTCAGTCAAACACTGTAATTTTACCTGTGAGTTCTCAAACTATCCAATTTTTCAAATCAATTTTAATTTCCCACAGAGATTTAAAAAATTCTGATTCACCCACAATTGCAAACAGATTAAATACCTACTTTGTATACGTTAAACATTACCAAGAATGAATTTATTATTCTTTTTAACATTTTAACAGTCTGCATACCAAGTCAATATGCTGATAGCTGGTTATGATGATACCAGTGGCCCAGAACTATACTACATGGACTGGCTAGCTTCACTGCAAAAAGTAAGTTCGTTCATCGTTATCAGCGTGTTTAACAGACTCTAGTATGTTTCAATAAAACAAGGCTAAGTATGTACGTCTGCGGTTCACAATCGAAAAACAATCCAACTGATCGGGTTAGATTGAGTTCGATTGACTACGCCAGGTTTATACAAAGAAGCCTCTGAGAAGCGGGAGGTAGAACAGGGATATCTGCGCTGCTCAGCAGACGTTACTAACCGAGGTTAAATTATGTCTGCGACGCAGGCTACAGTCACCAGTATCGGTGAAGTATCGGCGGAATGTCAGTAGCCTATCGATCAACATGTCAGCCGACAATCAGACAACCACTCTCGGCCGACATATTGACTGACATATCGGTCGAGTGTTGGGCGACATATCGACCGACACTCGACGGATATATCGGCTGATATGTCAACAGATAATATCTCGGTCAATATATCGGCCGAGTGTCGATCGATATGTTGACTGATATATCGGTCGAGTGTCGGTCGATATATCGGCTGATACCTCGGTCGAGTGTCGGTTGATATGTCGACCGATGTATCGGTCAAGGGGTGCACAAACTACACATGATCCTAATATTTTAAGATGGAATCCAGTGGGGGAGCTGGGATGGCACAGTGGTGAGAGTGCTCACCTTCCAGGGCGGTCATTAAGTTTTGATTCAGCTGTAGCCTTGTTCTTCACATCCAAATCAAACTTGTTACTTTTTGGGTGAATCGTATCAACTGCAGGTAAGTTTACTCATGACATCAGGGGCCCATCAAACATACTCGACCGTAGAAGGTGTTACAGGTTACGGCCTCTGCGACCACAGTTAAATCAGACCAATCATCATGTGGGTTACATTTTTAGTGGTTCTCAGCTGCGGGTTTTTCTCCAGGCTTTTTGGTGTTCCTCCCTCCACAAAAATTAATCTGGAAAAAGTGGAACAGCATCTCCATGATATGTGCCACCACCAATCCGTATTTAGTCATTTGTTAGTTATTTTATGCAAAAATAGCTATATTTGGTCTTCTCCCCACCATAATGAGCATGAAGCCTAGGTACATTTCTCCTCTTTTCTCTTTTTGTTGTTGTTTTTATATGGCAGTGCTCGTTTTTCCTTTTATGATAAGGGCTTTGACAGGATCATTTAACTAGACTGGCAAATTGAAAAGATCAAACAGTGGCTTCTGTCACTGCCTGCTTATCGGCAGTCTTCAAACTGAAATGTTTTTCAGTATGTTCTGCATTTTTAACAATAGGGAATTTTGTGTGTCTTTTGCTGAGAAGCCATCAGTAAAATCATCCGTAAAATCACGACAAAGAGACATTTGCCGGGGAATGTGAGTGCAAAGTTCCTGGTCAAACCAGTCAAAGGTCAAGTGAAAAGAGCTGCCGAAATTGCTGTTTTAAACGGATAGCCTTTGTAAATCAGAAAGTCAATTAAAATTTCCAGTAATTGAACAGCTATTAAGTTTCTGGACTTTTTCTCATTTTTTACAGGTACCATTTGCTGCACATGGTTATGGATCATTTTTCTCCCTCAGTATAATGGATCGTTATTATAAGCCAGGTATGCCAATGGTTTACTGTAGTTTATGTTTAATTTGATCACAAAAGCCTTTTACATGTCATAAGAGTGCTTTGTAAGTAGCCTTGTACAAACTGATTAGGCAACCTGTCAGTGTGTGATACAACAAAGGGCACCTAACAATAATCAGGTCTGTCTGGCCTAACCTGTCAGTTCTTTACAGGACTAGCCTACTTTGTCTTATTACAATTTTTTCTTCTTCTGGCAGGGGGGAGGGGTGGGTGGGGGGGAAGTTGACTGCTGGTGGCATAACAACTTAAAACTGTTGTCTTTAGTAGGCTTTTCACTCAACACCAGCGAGAAACAAATATACATATGCGTACAGCTTTATAACCAGAGATTTTATTTTATTCATTTCTTTCAAACTAGGTTTGACACGAGAAGATGCATCAGAACTCCTCAAGAAATGCATTGAAGAGGTAATTCAGAGTGATTAATGTTTAATATCTCCTTACTACTTTCCATACATGCTCAAATAGACAGGTGTAGAGAATAGAGAAAATCATCAGCTTGCAGATGTAGTCCCGGACTGGCTTCATCTTAGCAGACCCAAGATACGTCAGTTCGTGTAATTTTTTTCTATAGGATTGTGCAAGAGGGGCCGTGCAGTAGTGTAACTACGCCGGAGGAATTTGAAAACGGAGGTTTCGTTCTGAAAACGCATCAAATGTTTTCCGTCCACACTAGGCAGGAGAAATTTAAAAACGCAACAATCGTCGGTCATTTTGGATTTGTGTTTTTGGAAAACTCCAACAGGGAAATCACGTGACTATCGTGACTACATCGTTTTCGAAAAGCTACGTTTTCAAAATGTCTTTCGTCCACACGAAAACGAAAAGCCGGCGTTTTTAAATTACTCCGGTTTGAAGAGCGTTTTCGAAAAGCTCGGTTTTCGTGACGGATTGGTGTGGACGGTAGGCCTAACCGTAGAAAGAAAGCTTTGTTTTCAAATTTCTCCGGCACAGTGTGGACGCTGCCTAAGCCTTCCTATCAAGAGAAAAAATTTTCTCTTGTTCTTATTCAATGATTTACGAATTTTTTTTATCAACTAGTTGGTTTGTCACCAGGATAAAGAAAGTTGTTTTTACGAAGCAAAATTAATACAAAGACTTCACTGATTCTTTTTCTGTCTCTTTTTTTAAGGTGCAAAGGAGGTTTCTTGTTCGCCTTCCAGATTTCTTCATCAGACTAATTGACAAAGATGGCGTCCATGATGTGTCTATTCCCTCCAAAAGTTGAGAAAGAAAATAACGCATACAATATCAGTCAGCAAGTGGAAATTCTGTTCGTTTCAAATCCGCAGTATTTAGCCCACAAGACTTTAAGTTATGGATAGAAAGTATGCTGTTTTCAGAAGGTTGTAGCTGTGGAAACTTTCGATGAATTTCTTTCTTTTTGTATCGTAATGTAGTCGTAATAAAAAAATCTTACACCTTGATGTTCCTTCTTCAAGTTTAAGTTGTGCATGTCGATAGAAATTCTTTGGTGGAGCTATTTTGGGTAGAAGACACAGAGTCTACACTGCTCCCTTCCCCTCTCAAACACATCTTCACTGGCGTGTTTATACAGCCGTCCGAAGTCTGAAATCCGAGAACCTCACAATCTGAAACTTCTCTAGCGCTGATACACCACAAACAACGCATCACTACTCATTTATACTTTGCATGTTAATTGAAGGTTAGAAAATATGTTTATCAGACTTAACATACATAAGTACACATATTTAGACAAGGTAAGAAGAAGAGAAGAAGGAGAAGGACATTAGGTGATTAATCTCATTTTTATCTCATTCATGCCTATGCGATGAATGAGATTTGTGGGCAGAAAGTGTGGACCGTAGACGGAAGTGAGAGTGTCCTCACCACCCCTCCCCCCTTCGGCTTAATAAAAGTCCAAATAGACTTCGATGTTGCAACAATTATAAGCAAGTGCAAAGAATTAAACATCATTGTTTGGTGTAATAAATTTTAACATCAAGTCAGAGTTTCGCAACCTTGAAAATCGCAATATGGCTTTAGAAACCGAAATGCTTACACCTAAGGGAACCTAAATGGGTTATTTTAACACGCTATCATGAGGGAATCAACGAGGTAGTCATGGCAGTCATATTGGTTAAACACATATTTGCTTCCCAGCTGGTAAGTAATCATTGCTTTTTAGATTATGCTTTTCCTTTTCAAAGAGCGTAATGCAAATTAGTCATTACACGAAAGCCTGGTTTTCACTAGCAACGCAAGCACAAGCGCAAGCATTAGGGATGGCCCAAGTGAAAACGAAATTCGACGCAAACACAAGCGCAAGCAAAATCATCCGAGCCTTCCACCATTTTGGAAAACTCTTTAGGCGCGAGGTAATCTGGATCCAAAGTTTTCATTGGCCAAACATAACCACGTGTGGTAAATATCACTTTTTGCAGGGCAAACGCAAGATTAAGCGCAAGCACAAGAAAAAGGAAAAATTTTTATCCTTGTGCTTAAGCTTGCGCTTACGCTTATGCCTACGTCAAGGCCATTTTCACGGTGAAATAAAAATTATTGTGTTTGCGCTTGTGCTTGCGCTTGTGCTCAGGGCTTTTTCATAGTAAAATAAGAATTAGTGTTTGCGCTTGTGCTTGCGTCGCTAGTGAAAACCAGGCCCTCTGATTAAAGTTAATGACGGATCAAGTGCATGGCTTTGACGTTAGGCGGAAAGCTATCCAACAAGTATGCCCCACTGTAGAAGTAACTACGTTTCACAGTAGTAATCAGCTCCCGTATAATTTTCTGGCAATTTCAACAGTTAACGCCACTGTACTCAGTCTTCTCAATGGCAGGAATTTATCTGATGTTAAATTTATTTTCAACAAACTTGCAGATCGGTTAAAGTGATAGACCATATATCGACAAACGTAGGACCAACGATGAGTATTAGCGAGAACTTTGCAATTGCAAAGCCAAATGTCAACCTCGTTCCCAGATTCTCTCATCTTCCCGCCCTACTGAAGTGAAGCGAGAGACGGAGTGGGAAGAAGAAAGACCCTGGGAACTAGGTTGATCAAATTTGTGGCAAGCTAGCTGGAGTTGCCCCACAACCAAACAAACTGTCTGTTTGTGTTAAAATTTTTGAATGTATTTTGAATTAAATTTTCAGCCATTTTCTTTTAAACTTGGCAGTATAACCTTTTCCATATTCTCTTTTCAGTTATATGATATCAGTTTCGTTTAAACGGCCCGGGCTTTCTTTCAAAATTCAAAGTTATAGCAGTAATGTGCGTTGAACCTGGAAGCGATGTTTGTAATTAAATAAATGTGAAAAATAATAATATCAATAACAATGAAAATGAATAAATACGAGCGTTGTCTAAAGGCAAAAGGCTGAGTGTGAACCTGTAGTACCGAATTTTTTTGTCCAATCGCAGAGCAGTATACTCGAGTGCTATTTAATTTACAGACGTTGTTGGCGAGTATTTAATTTCAAAGATCACTGGTAGAAACTGAAATCCGCCAAGGAGGACCCGATGGAGAACGTTTGATGTGGTATGAACATGTAATGGTTAATTGTTATCTTATTGTGGTATAGTATTGGCTAGCAAATGTGGCCTCAGTGATTTACAACGCCGACATCACTAGAAATAACCCTAGCGATCAAGACATTTCTTTTCCCAAAGAAGAGTTAGAACCGGGGGGGAGGGTACTCCCTTATATGGGCTATATAGGTATGTGCGGCCCACAAGGGTACCAGTTTTTAGCCGTTTTGGTCACAAATAGGGTAGGCCATTTTGGTCTCAAGTAGAGCATGGTTTTGCACTCTAGCCTTGAATTGGCTATGTTTTTCAGAAGAAGCTACGTTTTTGTCATTTTTCGGTAAGACCATCAATAGAAGCACTTCACAATGCCTTTAACATTACTCTGAACTAGAGAACTAATTACAAGACAGGTCTGAAACAGGAACGAGAAACTGCAAGGGACCGCATACGATAAACGCTGCCAACGTAGGATCTACAAAAGATCTAATCAGCCAAAAAAAAAATATAAAGACAAACAGTAGACTGCAAGGCTGATACTACGTGAAAAACGTTTCGAGACACCAACATGACAAGAACCGATAAAGCAGGATCGCAACAGTGGACAGCTGTTTCGTCCTTATTGGGAGTTTGGGACTCGTCAGCACTGTGTAGCGAAGCCAGCCCAAGAGCCAACGCACGGGTCATTTCAATTCATGTGCGTTGGCTCTTAGGCTAGCGTTACATATCTTCGCTACACAGTGCTGACGAGTCCCAAGAAGGACAAAACAGCTGTCCACTGTTGCGATCCTGTTTTATCGGTTCTTGTCAAGTTGGTGTCTCGAAACGTCTTTCACGTAGTGTCAGCCGTTTGTCTGAAACAGGGTATTGACTTGAGGGTCAGGTCTTAATAAGATATCAAATTTTTGGTCAGGTCATAAATAGGGCAGAGAAAATCGCAGGTTTTGGTCTTAAACAGGGTAAGGGATTTTGGGAGGCCGCGTACCCCCACTCAATTTTTCTGGGAGTTTCTCCGCCCCCCCCCCCCCCCCCCCCATTGGAGTTAGAAGAGAATGCAGAACCTGGCTGGTGTACGAGTCATCAACTTCAACGTACATGGTATTGAAATTGTACGCAACTAGCACGTGTATCATCATTTATTTGTTCAGACTGTTCATGCTGATGTTATTTTTATGTGGCAAAGCGTCGGACAATGAGCTAATTGAGGATGGGGGGAGGGGAGGGAGGGAGTGTAGCGTCCCCAGAATTTATCCAAAATTTGGGTCTTCTGCCTTAGTTTAAAACGATCTCAGCTTCACTAACCATAGTATTATCACTTCCAGCGTTTTCTGTGGTTAATCTTTATTCTCTCTTGTCTAAACCTAGCTTAAATCTATTACTGGAAGTGACTGCTCAAAAGAGAAATTTAAACTGCATTCTCCGAATTGCAGTTTCGCCACCTGCCGCTTTCGTTTGCTGAAAATTTAATGTCAGAATTCAATATTTCGATAAAAGCAAATTCACATAAAAACCATAAAAGGTCAGTATTCGGAAGAATTGATAATTAATTGATGAGCGCCTTTATTTATCAGCCTGTCCAGTATCTCAGCCGAATTCAAGGATAACATTCGATCACGCAAACTGTTGAGTCATCATAAGCCTGGGAAATTCTTATCGTGTGATAGAGAATCTTTTTTTTCCGCTTGAGCCAGCTTGTTATGACGTCCTACCATGTTGTCAACATATGAGTTCCTCGTAGAATGCGTGGCGAACTACTTTATAGATAATATCAATAAACTAATTGTGGTCCGATTGAGAACATCTGTTAGCACAATGAAAATTTAAAAAAACGGCAAAGATAGCACATGACTATTATTTTTACTTGTTGCCAAGAAGCGAAAATAAGAAAACTGAAATGCACTTTAGGTCTGGAAGGCTTAGTGACGTAAGGAAATTTCATTTTTAGCATGTTTAATTTAGCATGTTTAGCCTTGTACCCAGGGTCTGATCTGTGACGAGGTTTTTCCTTGAGTACGTATCTGAGCCGCGAAGAGTATGGTGAGCGCAAGCTTAGGATTGGATGGGTTTTGCATTAGACCACATTACCGGCATTTGACCACCCCGTTCACCTAAACTTCTGAAACTAGCTGTGGAAATAAAGCATGGTCGGGTAAGGTTAGCAATAGGTCTAGTTTCATCCATTCATTACCAACATAAATTAGAATCTTCTTTCAACAAACATCTCAGATATATATCAATATTGTATGCACTTGCTTGAATTAATGCACTCAGTCGTTTTCCACCACGCGTCAAGTCGGATTCAAGAAATTTGCTTCAATTATATGAGTTAAACACCATCATAATCATTACCTCTTGGGAGTTCCTTTGTTAGAAATACTTCCTGAGTTTGGAAAACTGCATTTTATTTAAGGTTTTCCTGAACAGGTGAATCGGTTCTTTTTTTGAATTTATTATGAGGCTAAAAGTTTCAGACTGAACCTTTTTAAGAATTGTTTATACCGTTAATACACTTTTGCGAATTTTTTTCCTGTTTTATAGAAATAATCCTCGATTCATAAGCCCTTGATCACTAGATAATAACTTTTGTCAAAAAATAATAATACTCCCGTCGTTATAAATTAATATGTATTCTGTAAGGACGTGCAGCTGTTCAAACGAATGTTTTGCTTCATTTCTGTTCACGTTTTTCCCACTTAATTTTTAGCTTTTTTCCTTCTTCTAAGACATATCTGGCGCATTTTTGCGAGGAAAAATGCATATAGTGCCATATATTTTTTTCAGACTTTCATAAGCACATTATGTTTTCAAAGTCGGTTATTGTGACATTAACAATTCGAATGCTAATTTTAGCAATAGGGTTTATTGTGACTATTCAGTGCTCATTAACTTATTAGAGTTTCTGGGGCCTCGCAGCAAGGTACAGTCGACGCTCAGTCTCTCGCTTCGACTCGCTGAACTTGAACTTTATCGGCGCAGCCTCTAAAGAATATTATAGATTTTTTTCCCGGTGGACAAGAAGTTGACGTGACGTTCGCGCTATCCGTTGTTTTTGACGTCAGAAGATAAGATATAGGTACGTATAAAGAGGCACACCGGTAATGAAACAACTATGTACGTGAGAGTCCTCTGTTTATTTGGTTAGACTGGTTTGTGAACGTTGTAAGGCAAGGCACAGGAGGAACTCAACTGGGAACTGAGGTAATACTCACTAAGATAAATGAATCATTTAGTATTATAGAATCATAACGACCAACCGTCAATTTGAGCCGCTTTCACAATATTTTCCAAACGGACTGTAACTCCACACGAGAGCTGATGTACGTCATAGCATCTTCCGTAAAATCTTGCCTTTGAAAAGGGATTTGAAAAGGTTTCGAGCTGCTTGCACATTGCCATTTGCTGTTGTGTTGTATTGTGCGGTTGTGTGGCATGGTGCGTGGCCGTTTGTGATTCAACGTACGTAAATAAGCAAACTGAAGACTGCACAACATTTTTCCAAACATGAGTCACACTAAAATGGAATTTCTAACACCACAGGATATTAACGAAAGAAAATGTCAGCATTATACGCTCAATGTACATTTACTTGTGTTTATGTAAGTCAGTGAAACGAGCTGATCACTAGTCATTGTTGACAAAATATTCCGACCCTTTAGCTTTGCATGACTTACCTAGATTTTGCATCGTTGAATTCCTTGTAAGTTCCGCAGTTTCTCTTGTTTCCTCGAAAGGTCGGATATCACACCACTGAGAGGTTGTGATATTGAGAATTCTAAAAAGAATTATGACATGACAGTTTTCTTCAGCAATCACCGACGACAAAAGCTGATATGACAAAGGCTCAGTGAAAGGCTGTTCGTGTGAAAATTAACGCTCTACCGAACACGGGTGTGACAAAACACTGTCCGCGGTCAACTGACCTCCCCATCGGAAAACCAATAGATAAAGAGACTGATTCCAGTTGAATGAATTTTTAGACTACCTTGAAGTTTTTCAAGGTCCGACTGCGGACCCTCTTTGCAGTCTTCTCCTGTCATTACAAGAACAGGTTTCTTCGGTTCAGTGGGCCGAAACGATCACGGAAAAATTCTTCCTAGAAAAAAGAAAGGAAGACAGAAAAGCATTGGCACACAAATTCATAAACTCTAGGCATGTGAACAGCAAGGTACACAGTCGTTTTGTGCATGCTCGATCAATTGGTCAATTTTATGCTAATCGTGACCATAGGGTTCCGTCCACACTATGCCCGAGAAATTTGAAAACGCAGCTTTATTTCTACGGTTAGGCCTGCCGTCCACACTAATCCGTCACGAAAACGGAGCTTTATTTCTACGGTTAGGCCTGCCGTCCACACTAATCCGTCACGAAAACGCAGCTTTATTTCTACGGTTAGGCCTACCGTCCACACTAATCCGTCACGAAAACGCAGCTTTATTTCTACGGTTAGGCCTACCGTCCACACTAATCCGTCACGAAAACGGAGCTTTATTTCTACGGTTAGGCCTGCCGTCCACACTAATCCGTCACGAAAACGCAGCTTTATTTCTACGGTTAGGCCTACCGTCCACACTAATCCGTCACGAAAACGCAGCTTTATTTCTACGGTTAGGCCTGCCGTCCACACTAATCCGTCACGAAAACGGAGCTCTTAGAAAACGCTCTTCAAACCGGAGGAATTTGAAAACTCCGGCTTTGCGTTTTAGTGTGGACAGAAAACATTTTTAAAACGGAGCTTCACGAAAACGATGTTATTTCGATAAACCTCGAGTTTTCCTCAAACACAAATCCAAAATGACGAGTGATGTTGCGTTTTCAAATTTCTCCGGCGTAGATTGGACAAAAAAGCATTTGAAAACGACGCTTCAAATTTCTCTCTCAAATTAAGTCGGCCTAAGCGCAAGCTGCAATTTGCGCAAGTTGTGTCGGAGGCAAAGAACATGAAAATTGGTTGGCGACATTCTCTAACCCGCACACAACTGATAGAGCGGTCATAACCTTTCTATTTACTCAAGAACATCCATAGCAGTACGAAAAAAGAACTAGGAGCGAAGAAGCATCATCGAGTATGCGAAACGAGTGCAGAGCGTGAGGTGAGAGGGATGGCGACGGGGGTGGGGTGGGGGTTGGACGATGGAGCACACCGCTGCGACAAAAATGGCTGCGACAACGTGTCGGGTTTTTTTCCTTCAGTGGGATAAGGGAGAAAGAGAAACTTTTACACTCCAATGAAATGAAAGAGGAAAAAAACCTCTGAGACCAGTTTGGCTAGGTTAAAATGACTCCGTATTAAAACAAGTATACATGCATGGCGCGAAATACAGGCTACGTCCACACTACGCCGGAGGAATTTGAAAACGGAAGTTTCACTCTGAAAATGCATCAAACGTTTCCCGTCCACATTGCGCCGGAAGAATTTGAAAAATATGCCTGGTTTGAGTAAAACTCGGCGGGGGAATGTCATGGTATCGTGACGTCATTGATTTCGATAAGCTTCAAGGCGTTTTCAAAATGTTCTCGGTCCACACTAAAACGCAAAGCCGGCGTTTTCAAATTCCTCCCGTTTGAAGAGCGTTTTTGAAAAGCTCCGTTTTCGTGACGGATTAGTGTGGGCGAAAGGCCTGACCGGAGAAGTAAAGCTGCGTTTTCAAATTTCTCTGGCGTAGTGTGGCCACGGTATTTCTATGGGAATACAATACATCAACTATCCTCCGTTAATGAAAATTTCTGAAGGTACCTGAAAAACCAAAAGCCAGTGTACGTGTTACTGATACGGATAATTTTCGGGGAAACCGCGGAATTTCGTAGTTTGTTCCGTAAACACGAGAAATTTCCGCATAATTTTAATTTTTTCCTGGATGACGAAGTTGAACTGCAAATGTGGTAAATTCAAATATCGTCTTTCGGATTTTTGGCAAATCCCTCGCCATTGTTGAATTTGTTAACAGATAGTACTGATAACATATGCGACTGACTTTCCCTCCTTGACGCGGGTTTAGGCTCGTCACGCGAACAATTGCGTAATGCGTTTAAAAAGTGTCTGCAAAGGATAGGATTCAGCAGTCTTAACTTGAAAATTGTCAAACATTTCCTGTTGTTTTAGTTTCAGTTCATTACTAATGGAGGCGCTTCTAGCGAGGCTTGTTCCTAACTTTGTTCTACTCATACTGGTCGTATCGTTTACTACAGTTACACAAGGTAAGTTAAAGTATGCTAATGCCTCTGACGGGACTAAGATCTCGGCAGTCTCGCACGGCAGCTTGTTCCACTGGATAACTGAGAGAACGTTAGCGTGCAAACGCAGAAGGGTTTCCACCTGGTGTTTCACGTCACGATGGCTGAAACAAGAAGCAAAAAACCCTAGAGGCTCCTCAAGGCGTGGAAATTATAAACTGCATAGGAAAGATATCGAGGTCTTGTGGAAATCCATGTTCCTTCTGAGAAGAACGATGGAATTGCGCAATATGAGTGACATGCAAATTGACGTCAGTTTTTTATGCGTCTGTCCTCCTATTGATAATAAATTGCGTCATAACATTGTCAAAGAGCCGCAGGCGAGTGGTTCCGCGGTAAACAGAGGTTCGACTGTACGTACAAAGTAGCTTGGGTTGTGCACGTGAACAAAATCCGCGTACAGGATTGGCTGTCCTGTGATTTGCGGAAACTGGCAACAGTAATAACTATGAAAATAACTTGTGAGAGATTTCCTTGGGGGTAAGGCCTACAGAGCGGTTGTGTCGAAACAAAAAAGTAATCACTCCGGCCAATCACAAAGGACAGAGACAATCCAGTGAACCAATCAAAGCTCGAAGTAATCACATGTAGCTGAAGCAGAGCGCGGGAAAACGACCGCAAGCGAGTCGTGATTGGTTTTGGTTTTACTTCTGATTGGGTGAAAAAGTGGTGCGAGATTTTTAAGCCAATCGTGTAGCGTAGTTGATGCAAAACCAATTACTGTTCGACACTCAAATGAAAACCACTCTATAGGGAATTAAGACGGAATCCGATAGGAAATCGTGCAATTTCAGGTTTTAGTGGACAAAAATCTGGTACCAGAATAATTTTAAGTATTTTACAGTCATTTTTACATTTTCTTAAAGCTAAATACATAAATAATTGCCTGAAATGACACCGAAAACAATTTCCTATGGGAACGAGAGAAAATAAATTTCAAAGTTCAGAGAACTTGTGCAAACACAGGCAAAATTTCATCATCAGTTTCATTTCACCAGTACTTTCAAGTGTTTCATATAAAGTTCAACATTCGTTTTCGACGTTTGGCGTTGCTAGAAATGATTCTTTTTTAGACGATATTTAAAACAGTCGTGCGGAAGTTTGCAATACGATGTAGATAATCTTGATACTAGGTTTTTGTCCACTCGTTACTCGTACGTCTGGTTGATTCCGTCTTAATTCTTTATCTTTCATCCCAGGGTGGTAGCCAAGGTCTCAGAATTTATATCCCTTATGTACTGTAAATTATATTTTTCCTTTTAATGTCTTTAATATCATCATGGCTGTATGTAAGATATGTTTGCCCACATTCTTGAACTGTTTAACAATTGCGCAGACACCGGCTGTAGCATTCCCCAACCTTATCCGCTAAACAAGTTGTATTGCCTTGTAAAACGGTTTCAAAATTATTTCCTCGACAGGTCAGGATGCATGTATTTCACAACCATGCCAAAATGGCGGCACGTGCGTTCCAAACTTAGCAAAAGTATCATCTGCCTACACATGTAACTGTCTCGGCGAGTTCACTGGCCTGTACTGCTCGTCACGTAAGTACTACTGGGAGATTTTCTTACCCGTCCGGTCAACTAGAAGTAAACGATATGACTGGTTCCTCGAACCGGACCAGGATTCGAACGTGTGCAGTTTTTAGTTAGTTTAGCGAAACGCAAAGCAAAACGTTCACGTCGGTTAATGTGGTTTCGTTGACGCGTTCCAAACGCGTTTGTGCCTGTCGTCCACACTGACTCGATCGAAACGCTGTCCAGAGTGATGATGATCGGTCTGGACCGCGAAAAAGCAGCGGAGCGTGTTTGATCAACGCATCGGCCGTTAAGCATCAACAAAAATGCGCCGGATTGTTCGAAAGACGGGTGACTAACCTAGGATTTAAAGTTAACCGAAGTTTTAATTTTTCTTGTATAAAAATGTTTTTGACTGCTTAAGTTTTGTGTAGTTTGAAATTACTCTTGCTCAAAACTGAAGGACAAACAATATAAGCAGAAAACCTCACCGAAAAGTTGCAAAACTGAAATCAAAATTCTCGCTAATCCTAGGTTAGGTTAATCGGGCCTTGAACAACTCGGCGAGTATAGGCGAATCTTTGCTGACGTCATTGTTTACATTTTTTCTCATTAGCATACGACTTGACTCATAGAAGCCGTGGCCGTATATATGAACTAAATGCAAAAGTTGAAAAAGTTGACTAAGCTGAGCAATTTGTCCAATTTTCAGCTCTTTGCAAGCAATATTGAAGGAAATATCAGCCATCAAAAATTGCGAAATTGCTGTGTGGCAAAAAAGTTAATGAGCCATACATTCTCTGTAAAATGTCGAGTTTTTAGAAGAGAATTTCTCCGAAACCATCCCGTGTATTGGGCTCAAATTTTCAGAGATAACTGAAACTGTTGTGCCCTTTCAATATTCAGAGTTTTTCTTTTATTAGCGTCATCATATAGCGATAAGCATATGTTAATGAGGCAAAATGTGTAAACAAAGATTCGCCTATAATTAAATGGTTACCCCCGAATGGACTTTTTACAACAAGCGATGACGTAGGTAAAATACCGCTGTCCTCAGCCTTAACTGGCTGAAGGCGGTCGCCGTGGCTGTTTTGTTTATACGAACCATGGCCCAACCGAACTCGCCTGATGTACCGATGAAGCGAACCAAAAATTTACTATAAGGTCTAATTAGTTTCGTAACACTTGATATTTGTTAAGTATAACACGTGTTCTTGAGCTCGCACTCGCGATAACAGCCAGACTTTTCGCGCATTGTTGTTCAGCGACCTCGCGGCTCCGCGCGGTAAAACGACGCGCCCGGGGATAAACAGGGGATGCTGTCATGATCTGTTCGGTAGTAATGGCCGACAACGTTATGGAAGAATCGATCTTTTTATAGATCACTATCTATTTCTTGTTCAGTCACAGCCGAAATTTGAATGAGCTTTCTAGTTGAACCCCAAGAAAGCCGTTGTCGTATTAACGAGGTGATCATATATAGGGTGGGTTATGTAACATTGTAATTAATGTTTCTTTTTCCAGACAATGGATTAGGTGGAACCTACAGCGAAGGTTTTAAAATTGCTTGTTTTTATTTCAGTTACCTTTGAAGCAAGCCTTGGCATCTCGGATATTATAAAGCACAATCTTCTCCCATTTATCCTGGGCATCTCGCCAGACGATATGACTAATTTCAATGCGTTGAAGCTTTCATCCCTAGTGACTATGGACCCTGATGTTCAAGTTAGCAACCCGCCAAAAACTTTCAAGTGGACACTGAATGGGACTAGCCTTGACTTGACGCCTAATCGCTTCACAATTTCCCCCACCGGACAATTGTCAATATTGAGTGGGTCGCTTAGCGATGAGGGAGAATATCAGTTTTTTGTATCGAACGAATATGGAGCGATGCTTAGTAACAAAGTGAAGCTGAAGTTTTCAGGTTAGTAATTTTAAACAGCTTAAAAGTTAGTATAGGTAATAAATTCGAATAAATGCGCGTTTATATATAGAGGATATTACACGGTGGCGAGTAGATATGAATTTTATGTTCGAGTGGCAAGAACGATATCTCACGAGTGAGCGCAGTGAACGAGTGAGATATTGTTCTTGCCACGGGAACATAAAATTCATATCTTCGAGCTAACGTGTAATGTTCTTTTTATTATATAGACATACTGATGACGGCGTTTTTGACGATTTTCCGAAGTTTTTCGACCACTTTCCGAAGATTTCTGAAAATTCTCCAAAACTTGTCCGAAGGTCACACGAACGTTGCCGAATATTTTTCGAAAATGTCCGAAGATTGCCGAAGATTGCCGAAGACTTTCGAGAAAGACCCGAAGATGTTTCGAACATACACCAACGAATTTAAGTACAATTTAAGAGACAAACTTGATATCAGTGAAATCATCGATATCTTCGCTAGTGAGAATATGGAAAATACGCCACTCGAGTCCCGGATGTGGTTTCGTATGAATTTTACGAGTGGTGTATTTTCCAGTAAAATACTCGTGTCTATGAAATAAAAAGATTTACAGTACGAGTGATATTTGAAAATTATCTCAAAATTGTACGAGCCTTTAGGCGAGTGCAATTTGCAAGACTTTACAAAAATTGTCAACGCGCAGGCGTTAACTTGCATTGCAGTGCAAATTAACTGCAGTGCAAATTAACAGTACGTAGTGCAAATTAAGAATTGGCCTGCACTCAGCCAATTACAATTAAGTTATTTTCTCAGTCATGTTATAAATGAAATGAAATCCCACATATCTTATATCTAATCAACAAAAATACACAATACCACAGAAATGGGTAAGCCGATGTCTTTTTTATTTGAATGGTCTCACATATATTTGAATGGTAAGTCAGACACATCTACAGACTTCAAAGTTACAACCACCTTGCTAAGCATAGATGTCGGCACACTAGAGGCCAGTCCCCGGGACTAGTCCCTGCGTCAAGCCCCATGAAGAGTTTACACGAGGGGACTGGTTGCAGGGACTACTCCCTTGCGTTAACATGCAGGGACTCATTCATGATTGCACAGGAATAAAGTGAAAACTTAGGGGCAAAGGGTAGCATTCTGTCACTCTGCTGCTTTTCCAATGTGAAACCGAAATTATTAATAATATAGCGTTGAAATAAATCTGTGCAAAAAAAAAAAAAAAACAGAAAATGTAGATTGTTCAGCTAAACTATCTTTTGCTTCTCTTTTTCGAATTCCAGATAACAGAGTTGTCATTGTTTTTCGATAAAGGCAAAAAAATGCAGTGCAATAGCTTATGAAAATACCCTCAATAGCTTTCATTTGAATGTTCTCAGACTAGAGTTTAGATTTTAACCATTTTGATCAGTCATTTTGATCTGAAATAGGGCATGAATTTTTATCCATTTTGAAGCTATTTTGATCTGAAATAGGACATAGCTTGTGAACCATGATCAACATTTATGTATAAAAAAAGAAACAAGAAAAAGTTGAGGAAAGGTAACCACACTCGAAATCAATTAAAACTCAGTAATTTTTCTTTGTTGTTCTTGATTTACTTGCAGTTGCGGGAAGTTTCATTTCACCCACTACACCCATCAACATAAGCATGACGGAGAATGAACCATTTCTTCTTCAGTGCCCTCCCCGTGTGAACAGTTACCGTGTGGACTATGATTGGACTGCGGTTTCTTTGAGGCAACAATCTATTGCCGTGAACCCAACTTATGCGCCTCGCATACTCATGGAACCAAATGGGGATTTACTCTTCTCGTACGTCAGTGGAGGGGATTTTACCACTTTTATTAGCAGTTCCGGGGAGTCAGGCTGGAGCCCTATAAAATGTAGCACAACAGATCTTTTCGGTCGTTCTGTACTTGGGCCAGACGTGTTCTTTTACATTGCAAGTCCAGGTAAAAGAGATTTACATCTAATTAATACGTATAACAGGATGACAACAGGTTATTCTTCGCCTTTTTTTACAGCAGGAGTTTATTTTTCTTTGTTTCCTGAAAACAGGTTCAGCAATGCTCCACTCTACCTTTGATGCTTGTTCCCTATGCTAGATATACATTTAAAATGTTTCCTCTGTTCACAAACGGTTCCGTAAAAGAAAATTGTTTGTTACGGGTGAACTTTACTGCTTCCATGTTCCAGTCAGCTGTGGACATTCCTCACCCCTCACCTAGGATCATCGGGGATGTATTAGGATAATGACTCGATGCTTGTATTTAGGGCTGGGTTAGTATTGAGTCACCTGCTTTTGATTTCTTTAGCTTCACAGAGTCAATCGTCACCTAAATTCTACACGCGCCCCTCCGGTGTGTACACAGTAGCCACTGGGGATCAGTTGTACCTCAACTGTACCGCAGGAGGAAGGTACGACACTTCCACCTACCTACCTTACCCTTTTACTTCAATCTTTCCTCCTTTCATTGTTTCCTCCGTTCCTTTCTTCTTTTCCTCCCTCTTGTCCTTCTTCCTTTCCTTCCTCTTTCATTCGTTCCTCCCTCTCTCCCTCTTTTACTTCCTTACTCCTTCTCTTCCTTGTTTCCTGCTGTCCTTCCTTCCTTTTCTCCTTCCTTCCATCTTTCCTTCCTTCCTTTCTTCCTCCCTCCTTCCCTCCCTTCCTTCCTCCCTTCGTTCCTTCTTCACTTCGTTCCTCACGACCTCCCTCCATTCCTCCTTCCCTCTCTCTTCACCTCCTTCCTCCCTCCGTCCCTCCCTTTCTTTATTCATTCATTCGTGCGTTCGTTCGCTCGCTCGTTCGTTCGTTCGTTTGCTCATTCATTCATTTTTCTTCCTCCCTTCCTTTATTTTTCTTTCCTTCTCCCCTCCTTCCTTTCTTCCTTCCTTCCTTCCTTCCTTTCCTCCTTCTTTCCTACCTCCCTCCCCTCTCTCTCCCTCCCTCCCTCCCTTCCTCCTTTCCTGCATTCCTCCTTCCTTCCTCTCTCCCTCCTTCTCTCCCTTCATTCTTCCTCCCTCTCTTCCTCCTTCTCGCACTTTCTTCCTTCATCCCTTCCTTACTTCCTTCCTCCCCTCCTCCCTCCCTCTCTCTCTCTCCCGCCCACTCTCCATTCATCTCTACCTTTCTCCCATCCTTACTCCCTCCGTCCCTTCTTTTCTTCATTTCTTCCTTCCCTCATTCCTCCTTCCCTCCCTCTCTCCCTCCCTCCCTTCCTTCCCTCCCTCCCTTCCTTCCCTCCCTCCCTCCCTTCTTTCCCTCCCTCCCTCCCTGCCTTCCTTGTTTCCTCCCTTCTGCATTTTCCTTTTACTGAACTTTATATTGGTATCTTTCTTTCTCTAGGCCTACACCAGAAATTCTTTGGTACAGGAACAACATACTGATAACTGATTTAGGGAATAGCTTTCAACATAAATTGTTCAACCGAACCCTGCGACTAGGATCGCTGAGCTCACGTACACATGATGGATCTTATAAGTGTGTGGCAGTTAGTGGAGGTCTCAAAGTGGAAACCAGTTTTACTGTCAAAGTCTTAGGTATGAACATATCTTGTGAAACCAACAGTGATTAAGAGCTTATTTCCCCTTAGAGCGAGACATGCGGAGAAAACAAATCACAGTTAAGGAGGCAGAATTTGCAGTTGTATTGGTAATAAATTGACTGATTGACTGATTGGCTGATTGGCATCGCATGTTGTAATCCACAGACAGAGTATTACCGCTGTACAGCAGGGAACATGCAAATTATGACTTCATCGAGATCAAGTCTGGGAAGCATGGCGAGAGCGTGACACTTCCCTGTAACACAACTGGTGGTGAAATAAATAGTCGGACATGGTATTACAACGGAGTGAAACTTCAGTCCAGGTAGAATAAAAGGGAGTTTAAACAACTAAGAAGGGTAGTCTCTTTCGCAGCCGTTACTAGGGTCGTCAAACCACTTCTCGCCACTAACGCCGTTAGTAGGGAGAACCGTTGCGTGACGACCCTAATAACAGCTGCGAAAGAGACTACTAGGAAGGTGGTGCTAAGGATATCGCTGATTCAGTAAATATTTACTGGTGTCAAAAACGAATTCAAGTGACACCTCTGCTCGTGTGTGCTGATAATCTGTTTAACTCGTTTAACACAAATTTTATGAGAATATTCTGTTCGGACATAGTTCAGTTGCAGTCGAAGGTTAAGAGACTCTGGGACAGAATTTTGCAGGGATGTCATTTCCTCTCAGTTCTTGAAAATCTGCCTGTAACGGAATTAATATTTTAGACAGTTAAAGGTAACCAGACCGCTTTCAGTTTGTGGTCTGTGGCTGTGTTGTAGAATCAGACTTCTTTGTTTTAGTCTTGTTGCCATTGCCTTTCACGTATTCATCGCCCTAAACTGAATTATCCTTGAAATAGGAAATCAGGATATTTGTTTGTTTATATTTTACAATGCTACAGTTTTAGGCCCGTTATTAAAATACCAATTTCCAGTCGTGTCAAATTTGATTATAGTTCCAGAAAACTTACTGACCCTTGTACTATCACGTTTAATCTGTAGTTCCACAAAATATATATACCCGCCCCCCATGGAAAGGATTTTTTTTCTAAGACCCCCCCCCCCCACCCCTCTGGAAATTCCAATTAGGCTTCATACATTTCTTGACAGTTTTTGGTCTTACACCCCCCCCCCCCCCACGCTAGGAAATTTCAGTCCCTTCTATGGAGGGGGGAATGGATATTTCCGGGAACCGTACAATTCAGTTTTGAGTAGAGACTCACTGACAGCTACATTTTCAGTTCAAAGTTTGCTAACAGATGGTCTGCTGAGCCATCAACTGGAGTACTGACTCTCAGCAGTCTGCAGTTGGAAGACTTTGGCCTCTTCCAGTGTGTCGTCAAGAACAAAGTCAGTGAACATTATGTGGTGTCGCTTTTGGTCGTCACAGGTATGTCACGCAACAGCGTGTTTGTCCCACAACAGCGTGTATGTCACACAACAGCGTGATTTTCCGGTCACTTTTGAAAGTAATGCAAAATTCCACCTGCGTGTTTGCCAAACAGAGATTGGTCCCTATACATCGTATTCTGACGAATCAAATTAAGGGTATTCTTTACTCAGCCAATTGTTTGCAGGACCAAACCGCATGACTTCTTCCGCACCTTCTTCTAGTTACAAGCTTCGTTGTATAGATCTTTCTGATTACTGGTCTAAGGTTGTATGTGACCTGATAGTGAAGAATCTTGTGTCAATAATAATTTTAGTTTAGCATTCCAAATTAGTTTAGTTTAGGTATAGTTTGGTGAGTTTGTTTCAGTTTAACGGACAAGTTCTTTTTTTTATTTATTGTAAAAAAAAGGAATGTATGACAACTTAAGAAAGTTTGTGTAATGTCACTACCGCGCTCTAAAATCCACAGAGTACCAATTTCTTTAGATGTTTTATTTTCAGAAAGTAGTGAAAAAGTATATTTTTTTGTTCTTGCTTTGATGTCGTTTTTGCTTTCGTATTTGGCACCGTAAAAATGATGAAAACGTCATCATCATCTTTCCCTTCCCTCCTCGTGGAGAATGGGACCATCAATGCGTCTCCTCCAAGCAGTTCGGTCTTTTGCCGCCACCTCTGCCTCCCTCCATGTCTTGAATCCGAGATGCTATCTCTCCTTGTTCACCGTTCTTTACCACGTCGTCTCTCTTAGCCGTCCTCTTTCGCGTTTTCCTTCGGGTGCCCATGTCAGTACTATCTTCTATATTTGGCACTGTAAAAATGATGAAAACATACCCGTGTTTAATAAATTCCAGGCACCGAGTGAATGCCCTTCTCAAATGAACGCCTAGCATCGACGCTTCCAGAATTTAATCGAGAATATTCTACCTTCCCAAATCAAGACTGTTAACACGCTTTGCCTGCCTATATTTTTGATTTCCAGGAGCACCGCTTCCTCCCTTTGCCGTGAATACAACCAGCTGTGAGAACTTTTCCACAACCCTATCTTGGAATGTTACCCTTCGTCGGGATCTTCTTCCTCCAGTTGGTTTCATTATTGATGTGGCCTACAAGCAAGTGTCAAGTTCATTGCCTACCTCTTCGTATTCTAAGCTGGCCGAGATTTCAAGTGGTTCTGCTCGCTCCTACGTGGTGAAAAACCTGCAGCCTCACAATCAGTTCTATTTTCGCATCCGCGCTAAAAACCAAGTTGGTGTTGGACTGCCCGCGCTGTTGCCCACGCAAGCTACATGTGTCACTAACAGTGCAAGTAAGTAACGTAGTATCAAACAAGACACCGTACAATACCGTTTACAAGCACGGACCCGTTGCTTCGGTCATTTCATGCCGCCAAAAGAACAAGTTTTGTCCACGTTGCTTCTCGGATTACACGGATTATGGGGTAACGTGTCTGGGAGCAAAATAAACTTCCAGTGACCCCCCTCCCTACGAGTGTAAACTCTCTCCCCTCTTACTTCAGTTGAATAGCCAATGTATGAAATTGAAAGTGCAGTTGTGGAAACCCTTTTCACTTGCACTCGCGCGCTTTGTACGGTTACTCTCTGTGTCTCAGTGTCTGCTATTAGCAGAATTTGACTGCAGAGTTCGAATCAAAACGGAGTGGCCTACTAACGGGTAACGGGTTATAAGTAACGCTCCGAGTTCATAAGTCCCCCCTGGCCCCACCCACCAGATAAGATGAAACTAACCAGTCATCCCCTACGAAGTTTTATAGGCCATGACGTAACCAAATCGAAATCCGGGAGATCACCAATTTCACCTTCTCAACTCTTACAAAAGGTGATAAAAGTAGAATTCGCCTATACAACTACAAGAATATGTCAAATTCCCAAACATTTTGCCCCCTCCCCCCCGCCCCAAACCACCAAAATTCAGGGGTGAAGTGAGTGTGAAAGGCGCACTCAAGAGCTTTCCTTCGTATCCGGGAGATTTGATGATCCGTACGGGAGACCGGGAGATTCGCTCTGTATCCGGTAGACTCCCAGATAACCTGCGAGTTATGACCCCGAGCCTATAATTTCTGCATGATCGCTTTGTCTGGTAATTTCCACAAAAGACGTGATACAAACAAAAGAAGACCAAATGCAGAAATTTTGGCATTGAGCCTCGGTCTTTTTCACCGTGATTTTAAGACGTTTTTTCGAATTAATCAGAGGAGGTGAAATCGACGCAAATAATGAATGACCAGCTTGTAAATGTTTGTTATTTGTCTTTGTTTTAGGGCCTTCGTTGTATCCAAAGAAATTAGCTGGTTCTCCTTTACCTTTTGACGGATGGTTAAACGTCACTTGGAAGGTTAGTCCAATCATCAACCTCGTTCTCAGGGGAAGAGAGAGGGCCCTGGGAACGAGGTTGCCCACCATGTGCCACACAGCGGAACTGGACGTCACTTCCTGTTTTTATCACCTTGAAATTTTTGGACGTTTCTTTGAGTTTGAAGCGAAATATTTCAAGAAGTCTGTCAGAGAACAAATTGTTCTGAAACTCAGGTTCCGTCCACACTACGCCGGAGAAATTTGAAAACGCTGTTTTCACTCTGAAAACGGATCAAATGTTTTCCGTGTACACTACGTCGGAGAAATTTGAAAATACAACAATCACCGGTCATTTTGGATTTGTGTTTGAGGAATACTCGACCAATGAAATCACATGATTATCGTGACGTCATCGTTTTCGAAAAGTTCCGTTTTCTAAAAGGTTTTTCGTCCACACCACAAAGCCGGCGTTTTCAAATTCCTCCGGTTTATTTGATATACTTGAAAATTTATGTAAGTACTTTTATCAAATTTGCTTGTACGGGAATGAAAAAAAGGGAACTTTCACTTCCTTTCCCCAGGCTCTTGACTCCTTAGATTGGAACGCCGCAAAGTGCGTTTACAGATTGTTTTATCGCACTGCAAACGCATCCTGGCTCAACATAACCATTAACGATTGTGCTTCAACATCCCGGTTTGTATTACGTCTGGAACCGAACACTCTGTACGAGGTTGCTATTCGAACGGAGAACAGCGAGGGGCCTGGACCGACAAGCCCTTCTATTTTTGCACTGTCTGGCCAGAGACCCCCACCGGAACCTCCCACTGAATTGATTATTTTGCGTGTGAACTCAAGTTCGTTTGAGGTGGAATGGACTCCTTTTGACGTGGCGCCCCCGAGGACCGTAGATGGTTATTGGGTATGATATAAAATCACTTCTTCTAGCTTTTGATCAAAAGAGATTTGCCAATGCAAAGACATGCAAAAAGTACTGAAAGATTCGACACTCGACGTTTCGGAGTCTCAAACCAGAAACGAACGTGCAAACTGACTCAATTTGCGCTCAAGTGCTCGGTTGGCCATCTAATTAGTATGTTGATCTTCACCAGGTTAATTTTCAGTCTAGCCTACTTAAATAGTCGCGCTTTTTTTTATATCTTTGTAGTGGTGTCATGGTGCCGGACCCCGAAACGTCGAGTTTTAAATCTTTCAGTAACTTTTAGCTATTGAGTAGTTTTCTCTTCCTTCACTATGTTTAGCGATTGGTTAAAAGAATCTGGCGCTACTTTCTAATCAAACGTAAAACTGAAACTCGCATCACTGCACGCGCACGTTTTCCCGCGCTTTGTGTCGACGTGTACACGTTTATGCTTTGAGTTTTGATTGGCTCACTGGATTGCAAGTGTCCATTGCGATTGATTCGAGTGATTACCTGGGTTTTGATTTTCCGACACTCAGTTGAGAATTGCTCTAATCGTATCAAGAATTCTCTTTGTAACTGGTTCCCCGCGTGCCATTTTCTTCGCAGCTCAAGCGAGGCCGCGAATAAGGGTCACGTCCGTTCACAACAGTGTGGCGCTCTATCGAAGCTTTATCAGACTGAATTGCCCCAGGAACCCCAGGAATCAACTAAAAAAGAAAAACTAGTATTGTACAAATCAGTCTAACTCAGCTTCGGAAATTTATCCTCAAGGATTACAATGTTTTTCAGTTCAAAGCGCCCATATTTTGTTATGTACATTTGCTTGTTACCATTAACAAATGTTGCGATTTTTGTAAAGAGCGTACCTTCAAGTAAACGACGCCCCCGACGAAACGCCACAACCGAAACACCAAAAATGTAGCGGCGCTCAATCGAGCAAATACGTAACTAATGAGTCAATGAATAAATGAATGAATGAATGAATGAATGAATGAGTGAGTGAATGAGGGAATGAGTGAGTGAGTGAGTGAGTGAATGAGTGAGTGAGTAAGTGAGTAATAGTAATAGTAATAGTAATAGTAATAGTAATAGTAATAGTAATAGTAATAGTAATAGTAATAGTAATAGTAATAGTAATAGTAATAGTAATAGTAATAGTAATAGTAATAGTAATAGTAATAGTGATAGTGATAGTGATAGTGATAGTGATAGTGATAGTGATAGTGATAGTAATAGTAATAATAATAGTAATTGTGTATCTTTATTGCGCCTTACTATCCAAAGGGAGGTATTGGTCTAGTTACAATAAAGGTTTCAACGTTAACTAATAACAATACGAAATAATATTTACGATATCTGTATACAATAAATTGGGAAACTCATAGTGCTAATTACTTTTGTGAATTGAGAACCTCTTTTTGAAACATTAAATGGATATATTTACCTATTATGTTAGATGTAACCGTGTTTTCTGTTCTAAGTAAATATTTCGTTTTCTTGTTATCGCTTAAACTGGGGTAATGGGTATCAGCGTTTGAAACATGTGAGTTCAACTCACGTCTTAATGTGGTATACCCCCGACAATACATCAAGAAATGCTGTTCATGTTCTATGCAATTTTCTTTGCATACTAAACATTTTCGCTCTTCTACTGGGATTAATGCTCCTCTATTGAGAGAGTGAGTGGGTGAGTGAGTGAGTGAATGAATAAGTAAATAATTACATAGAGAGAGGAAGCCCTCAATCCTGATCGAATTGGAATTCGGAGATGTTGGTTTTTGTGGAGGGGGGAAAACCGGACTACCTAGAGAAAATACTCTCGCATCAAGGCAAGAACCAATAACAAACTCAACTCACATATGGCAGTGGGCCGAAATTGAACCTGCGGGTTACACTGGTGGGATATGTTCCCCAGAGACACTCTTTTGAGACACTTAAAAAAGTAGTTTATTTTCAGATCTACGCCTGGAGTGGTCCTACGATATTTCAATTCGAGGAGATTGCACGTCTTGTTATACCAAATGACGTCATTCGCGTCCAGGTCGCCGTGAGCGGTGTATCCCGAGGCGTCGTGGCAGGACTGAAGCCTTGGACCCAGTACAACGTGGCAGTGCAAGGTTATAACAATGCAGGACTGGGACCCACCAGTCAGACCTTATCGGTGACTACTCTGGATTCGAGTAAGTTGGGAGCAAATCGGTGATAAATTGTGTTGATTTGTCAAATGTTCAGACATGTGCAATATTGCGTGCAAAAATGCCTGAAGAGACCATTTTACAGTTGCTTGCTCAGTGGCCTAGCCTCTGAATGGCAGCGAGGCTGGAGGTGACCTTGTTTTGATACAGACCTCACTGCTTTTGTTGTGTAAATCAAGTTGTTCTTATGCTAAACAGTTGGCAATTAATGAGAGAAGCAGAGAGGTCTGTGTTAAAACAAGGTCACCTCCAGCCTCACTTACATTCATAGGCCAAGTAACTAAGTACACAACTGTAAAATGGCCTATCGTAAAGTCTGTACACCCGCTACTGTTACGTGTGAAATGCTGCAGAAGTGAAATTATTTCTTGCATCTTGTGCAACCATTGCACGCATTCGTATGGTGTAGCTTCGTCACATTCGTCTTTCTCCAGCTATCGTCATCTCTGATACAGTCACGTTATTTTTGTCTCTTTCTCTGACTTTCTTTCTGTGAGAGGGAAAATACTCAGCAGCTACGGTTTATATTACTTGACTAAATAATCACTACTGTCTTAGTTACGCATTGAAAACATTAGAAATTCCTTGACGCGCAAATCTCTGAGCTTTAAACTGCTAAGATGTTTTGAGACTTATGAGCGCTCCCTTATAGGGAGTGTAGAGATATGACATGATAAAAGTATAACACAGACCAACATTAAGTTAGAAGGAGACCTGTTATATCCTTATCGTGTGGATTTTGCAATAAAAAATAACCTCCTTGTAATGTTTTCTCGTTCCTTTCATCAGAGGATTCTTATTACATTTTGTTGCTGAGAATCGTGAGTGAAAACTTTAGCGATAAGCTCAGAGATAAATCTACAAGTGAATTCAAAGCTTTACAAACAGATATAACAAGAGAGGTTAGTTATCGTTTTTTTTTTCTTGTATTGTATTGAGTTTAAGAAATAGTATAAGAAACTAAGGTGTAGAAATGTTAAGATGATAATATATTTGTGGTAACGAAATTTCGGATAAGCCATAACGTCTGCTGGAAGAAGACGTTTAAAGAAAGGTACAAAGATCTTCACAAATTCTTGGGTTATATCGAATGGGAAACCACCACGGTTAATTTTTCATCTTTCAGTTTGGATTTAAACGTAAATTTAATTACCTATTTCCAACCTATTCACCTATTTTTACCTATTTAACTATATTAACGTTATCACAGACCATGTTGTAAGCGTTTTAAAAATGGCGGAGAAAAAAGAGACCTGCAATGTCTATGGACATTTGAAGCAAGATGACGACGTAATGTTGCTTTTTTTTTTTTCACAGATTTCAATCTTGTATGGGAAGTTGCCGTGGTATAAGAACGCTGCGGTGCTTTCTTTCAGGTAATCAGTGGTTAAAACTCCATAGAATAGTTGCTTTATATGAGTATTCAAACAAATTACATAGTCAAAATATGTTGTGTCAATATCCAGAAATTGCGTTTGTTGAAGAGAGCCAATCACTGCAGCGGCATCTAGTGACATAAACCAATCAGAATTTAAAGCAAAAATGTGACGTAAGCTGGGAAAACATGTAACGTGTGACAAGCGCGGGAAATGTGTAACGGACGGCAAGCGCGAGAAAACATGTGACGGGAGGCTAGCGTACAGAAAAACATTTTACAGATAGCATGTGAAGGAAAAGTGAGCAACTCACGGTAGATTTGAGTAAACAGTAAAAGGTCTTGACCAAGAGCAGCTTCGAAACGCGACTCAGTTTAACCAATTAGTTGTTTTCACAAAGCTCTGCGAATGCAAAACCTGAGTAAATTACGTCTTACTTTGCAAAAATCGTTAGAGCACCAGTCTAGTGCTCATAAGACGTTCTTTTGGTGTGACCGTCACGCAATATTTCCTGTGTAAGAGACAAATTGCCTGAGTAACTAGCCAAAACCATGACCGCCTAAGACAGTGCCATGTTTAAATTTCTCAGGTCTGGGAGTGTTCAAGCAGAAATTCAGTTAGAAACGGCAAGCCCCAATATGAGTGTTGTCCTCCAAGTAGTGTCCTCGATGGATAATCTGGGCAACTTCTCTTTGGATCGAAATGTAACAGCAATACGAAGGGAGCCAGGTAATGTTGCAGCGACGATACATATGTAAAAAAAAATGTAAATCTTATTTATAGTGGTCACGCACTTAGCTATACTACTGTTACATATCGTAACAGGATTTTCAATCATCTTCATCATCATCATCATCGTCATCATCATCATCATTATCATTATCATCATCTTTATTCAACGAACACGTACGCTATATTTTGTCAGAAAGAGTCTACTCGCTGGGGATATGTGAGCGTGTCTTTTGGTCCTACAGTGCATATACCCTGTAACATGGGGTAAAACTTTACATTTTTGGACAGATGTAGTGGGGAAGGGGGGCGGGGGGCGGGGTTGATTTTGAAAAAATATCCTACAAGCACATTTGTACCAAAAAGAAAACAATCGTGCACACACGACCACTGCCGAAAAATAATTTCTCGCACATTCAGTGTGTCGAAGAAATGCATGTTGCACAGAAAAAGAAATATCAAGCATACACAAAACCTCAGAAAAAATTCCCACTGTGCATGAGTAGGTTAAAAAAAATCATGCCTATATCAAATCACCCCGTCACCCTCAAAAGTCAAATGGTTCACCCCTTAAATCCAGCCTTGTCGTAGATTGTTTACTGTTTTTAGGCATGATCAACCCTTCTTACAAGCGCATCTCTTTCTCTTTAGAAATTCAAGGCGTCATTCTGAATGCATCCCGTTTACTTCTGAACGTTGGTGGAAAATTTGTTATAAGCTGCACTGTGATTGGTGGGCCGGACGACCTGAACATCACGTGGTTTAAAGCGGGTAAAGAGATTGGTCTGAGCCACCGCACAAAAGTCGAGACGCGAGTTCGTCGTTCACAATTGAGCGTGAGAGACGTGATGGCGGAAGACGAGGGCGCCTATATCTGTCAAGCAAAGTACGCTAACAGAAGTTTTCAAAATCGAGAGTGGTTCATCACATTTCCAAACCCCTTAAATTTCATTACAGTGCTTCGCGACGCACGCGCTGTAATTCTAACTACAGTTCGAGACAAAAGTCCCTGGGACGTCTTAACTAGATCGAATGAAAACGTCTCGGTGACACATCTTTCCAACAATATTTGTCGATTTCGAACAGATTTCTCAAGTATATTGCCTGTTTCTCCCTCAAACAATGTTGCAAACTAGGAGTGATCACTTTTTTCCAATACACAACATTGAAAATAGAGGAAGGTGAGAAATGCAATCATCGAGGTGTTACTCTTTAGAAAAAGAACGTAATTTCCAAGATTTTTGTCTCAAATTGTAGCTCGTTTTAGTGTTTGGAATGTGGTGAAACAATGTCTCTCGTCTTTGATATTTTAGCGGAAAAACCTGTAAGAGTAAAAAGAATTTCCATTTCCTAGTTAGGTCAGTAGCTCTCACGTTCTTATTTTGCTTTGTAAACGTTTGTTTTAGTAAAGGAAATCAGAACAGCACAGCAAGCATATTTATCGGAGTAGTCCCTGTCCTTGAAATCAAACCTCGATCCGTCACCAAGCGAGTGGGTAAGTCTCAAACTCTCGTTACAAACTTTGGTTTTGTGGTACAGCAGTCTGTTTGATGCATGAATCACACACATCATGCATATTAATATTAAATAGACTTCATCCTCCTCCTCCTCCTCGTCCTTCTCCTCGTCCTTCTCCTCGTCGTCCTCGTCGTCCTCGTCGTCCTCGTCGTCCTCGTCGTCCTCGTCGTCCTCGTCGTCCTCGTCCTCGTCCTCGTCCTCGTCCTCGTCCTCGTCCTCGTCCTCCTCGTCCTCCTCGTCCTCCTCGTCCTCGTCCTCCTCGTCCTCGTCCTCCTCGTCCTCGTCCTCCTCGTCCTCGTCCTCCTCGTCCTCGTCCTCCTCGTCCTCGTCCTCCTCGTCCTCGTCCTCCTCGTCCTCGTCCTCCTCGTCCTCGTCCTCCTCGTCCTCGTCCTCCTCGTCCTCGTCCTCCTCGTCCTCGTCCTCCTCGTCCTCGTCGTCCTCGTCCTCGTCGTCCTCGTCCTCGTCCTCGTCGTCCTCGTCGTCCTCGTTCTCGTCCTCCTCCCCATCCTCCCCGTCATCCTCCTCCCCGTCCCCCCCCCTCCTCCAAGGCAAAGAATTAGACGAAAAGTCTGATAGTTATAGCGCAACGAGAGAGGGTACAAAATCGGTGGCATTGTAAAACAATAAGCTGAAAGTCAATTGTTAATTGTCATTAAAATTTTGCTAAAGGTGACGAAGCAACGTTTACCTGTGGCGTGGTCAGCGGATTTAGGAAAGGAGCAAGCATCTTTCTAGTGGAAGTGACGAACAAAGGAAGTGAAATACGTCATCAGGAAGTGAACTACACAGCAGCAAATCTGCAAATTCCTGGGGGAAGGGAGAGTCACGTGAGGAAATTTGTGTGCGAGATGTCCTTTCAACAAAATGTGTTGTCAAGGAGCGAGGTGGCTGAGTTGATCATTATCAAACCAGGTGAGGTCATTTAATTACGAAAGAAAGTCATATTGTAATTTCTTTTCACAAGCTAAATTAAGTGAAAGGGGAAGTATTACTGAACACGCACACAAGAACCATTTTAACTGAAAATGAAAAAGAACAAAAAAGAATGCAGATTTGGACCCATATGGTCTAAATATCACATTTTCGTCCCCAGAGCCTTTCATGTCTGTTAGTAAGCGCGGCCTAGGAACAAGATGCGAAATACTAGACAAGTGAAGCTTTCACCCCTTTAAAGACGGATAACTGTACGCCATTTTAGGCCAATATTCACCTGCAGTATTGCATGACTAACCATTTAATGATATATTTCCCAGAGGCACCAAAGTGTCCAGAGGAGCTGCTAGATGGCGTGCTCTGGTCACCTACGGCTGCTGGAGGAACGGATGTAAAACCGTGTCCGAATGGAGCCAGCGGTAAGTCGAACAAGAACATGCGCCTCGTATGTTTTATACATACGTGGAATCGCTATGCAGCAAGCTCGCTAACACTTGTTCAAAAAAAAAAATGGCTTCACATTCACAAGATTTTTATTTGGGATTAGTATTCCAAGATAATTGCTTTGTTGAATTCTGCCGGACCGATGAAAACAAAGTCATACTTTTTGGAAATTGTTTCAGTCTTTTGGTTACCTAAGCTCTTTATATTAATATCTTTTCTGGTAGTTTTAAATCAGTTGTACACCTAAATAACTTGCGTAGAGTGAAAAATTGTCTAAAAAGCGTAGATAGCGTGACAAGTTTGACCAAAAACGTGGGACCTATCTCCTTAAAGACGAACAGAAACTTCATCGTAGTGGACTCGTTATCTTAACGGAGTATAATGTTTTAAATGCTTTGCAGGAACCGCTTCGCGTGATTGTTCTGCGGAGGTAACGTGGAAGGAAACCAACTTTGTAAGCTGTAGCTCACCTGAATTTATCGCACTTGGGGACGCGGTGAGTATTTGTTGCAATACTTCCAGTTGGCTTAAAGGTGATAAGTATTTCGCATCATTTAAGACCCAAATTGAAAGTGTATTTGTCGACGAGTCTGCATTAGATTGCAGTACAGCGGTTATCAATTGAGTGTCGTAGAACCAAAGCCATACCTATAACATACTAATTAGACTACTCAACCAATCTCCAACCATAGTAAAACCAAAACCAAAGTAATGATTACTTTCCACACTCAAATGAAAACCGCTCCATTGTGGATAACAATTACAGAACTGAGAGGACACAAGGTTCAATTTAAGCAGTATATTGTGAACAGTGTTTCGCTGCGTAAATCATGCGTAGTTATTGGTAGGGGGCAGGGAGAAGGGGTAAATTACAGTATATTATAATAGAGATAGGACCCTGGGCGCGCTCTGATTGGTCAAAAACCTATGTTTTATCGGAGTATAAAACATAGAGAAAGCGTGTTTTATGGTTTTTCGCCACATTACCTCTATATCATAAAGCAAATGAAGAAGCCTAGGCCGTGTATTACCCTGTGTAAAACACTCCGTACATTTGAGAGCACTCGAGAAATGTAGAAAACACTCGCGTGCTGCTCGTGTTTTCTACATTTCCCTCGTGTTCTCAAATGCCCGTCGTGTTTTATCACAGTGTAATACACGGCTTAGGCATCTTTATTTGTTAAATGTAAGCGAAATTTTAAATGATACGATACATTGCAAATGTTTTTGCGGCATCCGGTTGGAGCACTTATCCTGCCATGTTTTCAGCTGGAAACTTGTAGGACGCGTCATATTTTGGCGGGAAAACAGCGCTGGATACCACAAGCGGGATTTTATGTAAATTACTTCATCATTTCTTTTGGGTCAAAAGATCTCGATTACTATATCATTTTTCCTGTTTCATAAAGACTCCCATTTTTCGGCTTTTCATTTTAAGATCGAGGCAATTACGCAAGGTTTTCAGTCAAACACCACCGCCCAGCAAGTCCTCTCACAGCTCGTGAGCTTCACCCAGCCCGTGGAAAACAACACGCAAAGACCACCAGAGATCTTTGGCGGGGACTTGGTTATAGCCGTGGAGATACTCGTTACACTGGCCGACTTCAATACTAAACAAGGCAACGTGAGCACCGAGGAAGATGTGGAAAATTTCGCTGAAGTGTCCAGTAATTTGTTAGAACCAACAAATCGCATCACTTGGCAAGAACTCGATCAAGTAAGTATCACTGTAGATAATATCTGCTTGTCGAGTTTTCTTTTTGGGCACCAAAATCCTGGGGGCTACTCCCTTATATAGGCTATATAGGTATATGCGGCCCCAAAGGGAATGGTTTTTGTACAGTTTTGGTCTGAAAAATGTATAGACTTTGGCCATTTTGGTCTGAAAATAGGGTATGTTTTTCACTCTCGCTTGACATTGAGTATTGTTTACAAGGCGTAATTTGTTTTTCGCATCAACATTGGCAAATTTGTAGCCCTTGCCAAATGTTTACTCTTAAAGTGGAAGCCATTTCCCCCCGGGACCGAAATAAACACAGGAAGCAGAAATTATTGCGTTTATTTAATGCACCGAAGCTCGATATTCCTTCTTCATATAAGCATCTCTCCTGCAAGTTCGAGGTTTCTATAACTAGTCAACGAAACAAATCGTTATAAACCTATAGCGGCTAGTTAAACATAGAAAATTCCGAAAACAGTTTTAATAACTATTTTGGCTACACAAAATGTTTAACCATGATACCTAAGAAACCGTGTACTCTCCGAGAGCTTTCTAGGTGCCTGTTTGACAAATTAGATGGCCAGTAGGTTTGCTCACAGCCAGCAACTGGCTTGTGCTGAAACTCGATAGAAAACGCAGCGAAAGTGCAGTTACTGAAAGAATTCTTCAAAGCTCTTTTCTATTTGATAGCATGTTGATCATTGCCATGGTTAACTTGCAGTTAGTCCAAGGTCAGAGTCGACTTTTGGTCAAAGCAATTGATAATTATGGTCTGGGAGTAGCTGCCACATACAATGGATCGACAGTCTCAAAGGTGGTTCAAACAAAGAACCTCGTTATGAGGATTGACCGGGCACTTGAAAGCAGTCTGGTACGAACAGCTTTGTTATATAATAAGTCTAATTATTCTCGCATTTGACTGGTTGTTACTTATGACTACTGGAGAATAGCTAGACGTATAGATGAAGTCTCTAGCATGTTTTTGTTTCTTTGTTGTATAAAATCAGAAGATATGCTTCTGATAAACCAAATAGATTCCATGTTGCCGTGTGTCTGTTCAGTAATAGACCACAGATGACATCAAAATGTGTTAAGAACATCAGTGACGCACTCGGCTATCGCCTCGTGTGCGACCTTTTTGTTCTTACCGCGTTTTGACGTCATCTGTGATCTATTATTGAACAGACGCACGGCAAAATGGAATCTGTTTGTTAAAGTAAACATAATGCGCCTAGTGGCCCGCCAGCTCGGGAAAACACTGATGATTTACACTGTTGCATCAAGTTATAATTATAACGCGGTAGAGATAACGATAACAGTTAACCCGTTCACGCTGCTGGACGCTGTAATATAACGTGCTTAGTCGGCGGAGTGGGGTCGTCTTTCCTCTTCCCGGCGTTACCTTCAGCGTTAAATTCACTGGTGCGATGGACTAGCATCCCATCCAAGGGAGAGTAGAAATACTCCTGGTTGCTTCGGCTGCATAGGTCACTGGCCTTACCTAGTGGAACTGTAGACAACTTTCTCTTCTTTCCTAGTCCACGATATCCGTCATATGGCGCCAAAAAATCCAATATGTTAATTCTGTTCTTTTGCTTTTCAGTTAAGAGTTGAAGGCTTGACTGTGACGGACAATCAAAGTTCCATCCGCTTGCCAGCTGAAGCTTTCACAGCATCTCAAGATTCTCGCGTCATAACCGTGGTTTATCTCACGTTAAACGACGTTTTAACGCTTAACGAAGAAAATGACGAAGACAGCGACCTTGCACCTCCTGCCAATACAACAATAGTGTCTTCTACAGTTGATCCCAGGCCCCCAGCCGTGTTAAACAACCCAGTCAAGATTGTTCTTCTCAACAAAAGGGTATTGAAGTTGAATCATTATTAATTTTTCGAAACTGTTACTCTGTTTAAATCTTCCTACCAGTTATTGGAACACAACAGAATCTTTACTTTGAAAGAGAATGAGATTACGAAATGTAAATCAAGATTTGGTAAGGTTTATTAACTTTTTCCTTCCTGCGGAGCGTGTTTCTGCAGAATTTTCGAGAGTGCCGGTGTCACAGAACCCGAATAGTGATGAGCATTTGTTTTCTTCTCCTAGAATTCCAAACATTTTTGGATAGAGTGTTGATGGGAATGACGAAACTCATCAAGGGTCTACTGCCTTGATGTACGTCCAAATTCTCAAAACTTAACTTAAGCGAAATATATGTTAATTAGCAAGAAGAATTGATATCTCCATCGAGTTTGGGCCGGAATGAACAAGAAATGTTCTTTTCAAGGTGAATGTTCCGGTCGGAGTAACACCTGAGGGACTGTGCGTTTACTGGCGACCCGGAGAATCATTGATATGGGAGACCCTCGGCTGCAGCCTGGTGCCCAGCGAATCTGACATCAACAAGACAACTTGCGAATGTAATCACCTGACCACCTTTGCCTCACTTATGGATCCGCACGGCTCATCTGTAAGTGAATTTCGTACACATTTCCTCTCGAGCAATATTATTACACACGCACGCGCACGTTTTAGACTACACGCGCGAACGGCGCATATGGAGATTGGTCGCTTCACTCAATGGCTCGTTTTCGTAGCTTCACTGTTCGCGCGTGTGATCCCAAAACTGCGAACAGGCTCCCGGTTGGGTTTTAGGGCGAGCTAGCCGGGTGTGGTCTAGGGCGAACGGAGCGAGTCAAGAGCGGTCTGGTGACGAAGGGGAGCGGGCTTCTCGCAGGCTGCTCGAACCACTATATTTCAGAGCTGAGGAAAAATGAATAAAGCAGAGATCGAAGAGGGTTTCAGAGGAAACTAGGGGAGCGAGAGACATAAAAGATTTTGTTCCTGAGTTCTTCTTTTCCCCTGACATCGCTCCCAGAAGAGTTGGTTTACGTTTGGAAATAGAAAGTGAACACGTTAAGCCCTCGTAATACTGTTATCTAAATTTTTGTTCCCACTAAGAAACGAAACCATTGAAATAGACTGTCCTTCTACGTACTTTCCACGCTGGAGAAGCTATCTCTTTTTCTTAATTCCCAGATAGGTGAAGCTGACAAGAAAGCTTTGGAAATCATTTCAATAGTGGGCTGTTCCATTTCTCTCCTCGCTGTGATCATTACTATAGCTGTCACTCTTTTCTTCTGGAGAGCGGTAAAGAGCCCAAGATCTAAAGTTCTACTGAACCTCTGTGCGGCAGTGGCTGTGTCTTGCATACTTGTTATATCCGAGGGATCGGCGAGAGACAACACGGTATGATGAGACTTCATTAGAAGGGGGGGGGGGGTGGGGGCGGAGAGGGTTATGAGTACCCCATATCCCGTTAATTTTTGGTCTAATTATCCCGTATCCCGTAAATTTTAATTTCAAAAACTTACAATTTTCGTATGCGATATCCTGGAGAATCTGTTCTTAATATCACGTGCACCATTAATTTTTCCAACTGGGCCTCCATTAGATTTTCATGCACGCATTGGAAATTACTTATAAGCTACCTCATACCTTAGTGGGGAATGGGGAGGAAAGAAAGTGTCTTTCCCTACCCCTATCCGTGTAGCCCCTTTCACGCCCTTACCCTCTCCTCCTCCCTCCCTCCTCTGTTGTTGGCAAGGCTGAGGAACGTACTTTGCAGAAAGTGTCCCAATCAGAATGCGGAATGCATGGCGTAAGGGACCAGCGTAATAGCAGAAGAAGAAATAACAGCTCACACAACGTTATCTTAGTGTACAAATTACCTTCAGGTGTTCGTATGCGCGCCTACTAATGGAGGCGAGGGGCCTCTTGGCTAGTGCACTAGAATAGACCACCTTCGAGTTGCCGTTTGCCTGTTTTTTCAGAACGAGCTCCTCGTGCAAAACTTTTCTTTTGAAAATGAGTTTGTTTTGCACGAAAATAAAAGTGCAGGTGAAACATATTTTCATGTGAGTGCTTTCACACGAGGACTCGAGGACTCCGAGGCAAAAGTCAACTCGGAAAAGAGCAAGACACTTACCTCTCAAAGGGTCACTCCCTCCAGGCAGGTGTGCAAATTGCTGCTAGAGAACTGTTAAGACAACCTGAAAAAATATTACACTTGCAATAGGATAGGTTTACCGCTCGGGGTGGGGGGGAGAGGGGGGCGGGTGAGGGAGGCGGGTGAGGGAGGCGGGTGAGGGAGGGAAGGAGTGTTGATACTCCGGGACACTTAACGCTAAGGAGACTGGAACTGAGTACCACCAGGTACCCTAGAGTGTTGGTCAGTGTAAAACGCAGACTGCAGACTACACACCGGGGATAAAGTGCAGACTGAGGGTATAACCGACTACTCTATATTTTCTTTTCATGTGCTTGTCAGGTGGGCTGCACGGTGCTAGCAGCTTTACTGCATTACTTCTTGTTGGCCCTGTTTTGTTGGATGCTGTGTGAAGGCGTGTTGCTCTACTTCTTACTTGTGAAAGTGTTTGGAGGCGGAGCCGAAGACAAAGTCAAATACTTCTACCTTTTTGGTTGGGGTAAGCCAGTTTACCGTTCGTTGTTTCCCTTTAGGAAACCCTGTGTTTAATTTAAAAATAAATGACCAAACTGGCGCAAGAAAGTAAGGAAGATCGAAATTTTCTTCTATGATTGATGTTTTTTTTCTCCGTTTCCTTGACTTTGTAATTTATTTGTTTTTTTTTTTAAGCTCGGATTGTAGCCTCCCCTCTTTTTCATCTAAAACTTTGTCTTTCAAGTCAGTTAATTGCCAAGCGACCCACAACCCTCTTTTTGTTTAACTTTTTTACTCCGACGAAGAACTAACCGTGAACGGCGGTCAATTTACCTTTATTAATTTTAAATAGCCTCCAGTGCAGGCGTTTTCTGTGTGTTCACGAATTAGCGGTATTAGCTCGCGATCAAGCAGATTCGGGACGCCTTTTCGTCTCTCCCCAAGCCTCATCCGAGTTTGAATCCAAGATGGCGCTCGGCGCACGCTTGATCAAAATGCGTTAGCATTGCAGGCTATTTTAAAAAGCTAAGCGTTTTACTTGCCCGTTGTCGGGAAAAGAATATTCGCGCTGTAGAAACTAGAAGTCCTTTCTGTTGTTGCTTTTTAGGTTTCCCTGTCATCATAGTGGCCATTTCATTAAGTGCTACTCAAGCGGATGGGTATGGTTCGCTAGAAGGTTGTTGGCTTGATGTCCCGAGTGGACTCGTCTGGGCATTCATTGCGCCAGCAATACTCATTATCTTGGTCAGTGGTATTTGCCTTACTCTCAACACATTTTCGAGCTTGTGCAGTCTTTTTCCTTTACCCATCAAGTTAGAAGCAAGAGATAAAAGACAGAGAAAACAATGAGGCGCTTGTTACTAATTATTTAGTTTTTGCTTCTTGCTCGACGGGCTTAATAAAAAAAGGAGTCTTTTCTAAGTCTACTTTCCTTGCATTTAAATAAAGGACTTAACGACCTCTAAACTTCTTTGACCTGGTTTACTGCACCGTTCACGCGGTTTATCTTTTAACGACACTGCATGTGCTGGTCTAGTCACAAACCTAGGCCTCTTACTCATGTACAAGATCCAAGAAGCTTTTTCTTGGCATCGGTTTACTATATTACTCAAAGTACTCAGTATTCTGTCCCGATAGAGGGAGTGCGAACAACGTTTCATTAAGTTGTGTTTGTGAAAAGCATCAATCTTGTTCCCAGAGGATGCGATCCTTTTCATTAGCTTCAAGGAATCGAGACTTGTGAAGAAATCGGAAGTTGAGCCAGCATAATTCACAGCGGTTACTCTCTTTACGCATGTTCAAAAACCGTTATTGAACTTCACTCACGCGCACAATCAAACCTGAACCAAAATTTTTGGTTGTGGTTTTTTATTTCGTCGACCGAAAACGCGCGGCTCTGGGACGAGATTGGAAAAGCATGGCTTGCGAACACGCTGACAATAAGGCCCCACGTGCACTCGCTTGGTAGGTCTTTTCTTTTTCAATTCACCAGTTAAACCAACAAACTCTTCTTTCATGCAGATTAATATCGTAGTATTCATTCTGGTGATTCGCCAAATGATGGGAACAAGACACGTACAGAACAAGACGCAAATCGAGAAAGTAAAAGCTGGAGTCAAGGCCTCCGCGGTCATTCTTCCTTTGCTTGGAATCACGTGGCTGTTTGGACTTCTGAGCTTCAGTTCATCAACAGTCGCCTTCAAGTATCTATTTGCCATTACTAATTCTTTACAAGGGCTGATGATATTCATCTTTCATTGCTTGTTGAACAAGCAGGTAAGGGGACACAAATGTTTCGAATGCAGGACAAACTGAGTCCTGCCAGTTCCACTTCTTAAACGGTTCACGTGGTACTTGTGTATCACGTGGTGTACCGCCAATGAGAGTCACAGTCCTATGCAAAAACCAAGAGCGATACTCTCCGTCACCTTCTGCTAGGTATTACCAGGAGTTTTTCTATAAAAGTCAAGTAAACTTTGCAATTATAAACATTAGATAAAGGTTGATGTTTTTTTTTTCGCCAACGTAGTGGTTACCTTACGCTTCAATGTGATTTAAGGAGGAAGAAACAACCTTTCGTATGAATGCCTGTAAAATTGCCCTTTGGAAATCAAGCAAAAAGTGTCTCATGGATAGAAAATAGGATTGAATTCCAACTGTTTTTGCCTCGTCAGATTCAGGACGCCATAAAGCGAAGTCGAGAGAAAGGTAGTTCGGGTGTTGCTTCAACGACTCCCAAAACCAAACCCTCTCCTATCCAGAACGCTAAACACGCTACTAATTTGCCAGGCAAAGGTATTTGAGTTTAGCTTTCCACCAGTAGTAGCACATGTAGGATTCCTAATAGCGTTGTTTGTGGACCTTTGCGTAGAAGCAGGGTGAAACACTGAACAGGGGCAGAGAGGGAGAAACGTTAAAAATGAATGCATGCGGCTACAATACTCTTCTATGTATGCGCATGGCGTGGCTATACTGAGCCCTTTCAGCTGAAGCTTCCATGAGTGGAGGAGAGAGATAGAGAAGGGGGGTGGAGTGAGGGGGGGTGGGGGGGGGGGAGAGGTGGTGGTGGTGGTGTGTTCCGAAGGATCAAAGTATTTTACAGAATCACTTCACATTGAATGCCAAAGCTGTAAGAATGAGGGCAACGCGACATGAAAAATAAGCGGCTGAATTGCCCTTGGCTAAATCAAGCATAGCCTTAGTTGGCCTAGCCTGCGTAGCAGGTGTATAAAGGGGAGGGGGTGGGAATTCGGGTGGGAATTCCTTTTTCCCCTCCCCCCTCCCACTCCTCCGTTTTTTTCCACCGAATTCTCTTCCTCCTCCCCACCCCTTCCCCTTTATACGCCTGCTACGCAGGCTATAGTTGGCCCAAGCCTTAAAAGAGAGCGAGGTGTTGAGAAAGAACACGCGCGCAGTCCAGGCACGCGCTATGCAGGCTAGGTCGAGTACAGCTCTTCAGTATTTTCTAACGTATCCTGGTTTGATTTGCCGGCTCCAGGGAACAAGAAGCGATCAAACAGGGCTCAAAACGATTATGAAATGATGGACAGCATTAACAGTACAAACAGCGACACACTGCCGTCCCGTCACGATAACAAAGATGCCATAATTAACATCCCGCCGGAGGAACAGAACATCACTAAGCAGTTACTGGTAACAAAAGCCCTTACACATGAGCAGCCGGAGAAGCAACACAATCTGCCACCATACGGTTAGTGTTGTTTTTGACGTTTGAATCAGTTTGTCTTGATGGAACAGAAAATTTGACTTATATCGGTACACTCAAAAGAGGAAGAAACAAAACGCAGTTTTTTTAGGGGGGAAGGTTAACAAGTTATATGACGTATCGAAATGTTCGTGTGTGCTAGTAGTCTTCTGATTGCATGGTTGATAATAGTCGGGAATACTTCGGGTTCATTCCAATCTAGGCGGTCGGACTTACAGCTACAAAAGGAGAAGTTACTCTTATTACATTTAAGTACACCATTGTGCAGAGATCCTGCAAAATCCTCAGTCCTATACGCATTCTGATTGTTTTTTTCCTCAGTTTTTTTTTAAAGTAACTCATTTAAGGTTAAAAAGCTCCCAGAAAATTAGCAAGTAGCAATCTAAGTAAACGATGAACTGGGATGCTAAGTACAATTTTCATTGTGTTTCTTGTAAAGATAATGAAAATCTACCCATGGACAACGGACCCGAAGACGAGAGCGCAGACGAAGCAACATCTAGGAACTCTTTTATACCACACGAGACACAAGATAATGGACGCCAGCGAGAACGATCCCCGCAGGGATCACAGAGAGGGGACGAGCTCGACTATGATCGTAAGATCTCAGTAAATGGGGTCGCAAATCATATATACGAGAAACCACCCGATGAAAATGTCCCTTCTTTTGAAGAATTTCAGAAAAGCGATAGAACTGGTTTTCGTTTTAAAGAGAACAGCCCAAAGGGTCCCAGGAGAGACGGAGAGCTTGTTCATGACGATAAGGGCTCCGTAGATGGGGCCACAAATCTCATATACGAGAACGCGCCCGATAAATACGATCTTTCTGTTGTAGAGATTCGGGAAAAGGATGCTCCTTCATCATCATCGCCTTCTTCCTCTGATTCAGAAATAGAATCTGTTGAATTATCCAAGGAAATCAATCCTGTGATTAACCAGGAAAATGTTTGTTGTGTGGTGGAGGGAGCCGCGCCTCTCGAAGGAGCTTTGCCATTAGACGTGGATGACAAACCAATTCGTTTGACTCCAAAGGTGCGTCACCTTTAATTAAAACCTGTAATAGTTATAACTAAAGCTGCCCCACTGTGAAATCTTAGATTTTAAAAGACTAGTAATCAAATTGAATGTTTTGTTGACAGCTTCTCACATTCGCAAAGCAACAACCCTGTCCTCTTCGGACTTGGGGGGAGAGAGAGAAGGGAGAACCTGGGAACGAGTTTGGTGAAACAATATTGAAGTGACAGTTTTAGCTCAGTGAAATCGTCGTTGTAGATCGGATATGTCGATCATTGGTTTATGATTGAGTCTGTCGATTTTGTGTCTGACAAAAAGACACAATTTGATGCTCTCAACTCTTTCAACCTGACGAATACTCAGTTAAAAAAACCCACAAAACAATTTACCCAAACGAAATTTGACTACAAACTGCAGTTTGACCAATACTAATCGTAGTATTGGATTGAAGTATCTGTCCGAGATCACCTTGTGCATCAAAACTCTTTTACCTTGAACCACTTTGCGCGCCTCCCCGTTCAACTTCAATTTTAACGGTTACTGGCTCCATGGCTAGCTGGGTCAAGGACCCAAAGGCATCCCGCCTTACATAGCAGGGGGTGGAGGTGGGGAGATAGGAGCATTGGTACTGCCCTTAGAAGGGATATTCGTTAGACTTTTAACTGAAAGCTACTAAGAAGTACTTTTTGTGGACGTTTCTGTGTAATACTTCCTATTTAACTTTCAGAGTGAAAAATTTAACACATTCTTCAGCGTGCTGCAACATTTATCGCTTGAAATATGTCTCATATCAAACGAGGCTTGAAAAATTTAAAGAAGGGCCAAGCAGCTGAAACGTAATTCTGACGTAGGAGTTTGTTATGGGTGCTTGAATAAGATGGTGGGTGGAATGAATAGTGTAATTCAGTCGCTATCAAAAGCAGTGCCGCTAAAATGATCGAAAATTAACCGTTTTATGTTCAACAGAAAGTAGAGCCAAGGGATTATGATGACTCTGTGAAGAATGACGCAGACTTCGACGTAAGTCCAAAATTAACTGTCAGATGCAAGTTAAACTTATCTTTCCCGCACTTTACGTCGGTTGTGTGTTTCCCCGCGCTTTACAAGGGTATCATGTCTTCCCGCGCTTTCCACCATTTTCATGTTTTATCTCGCTTAACCCTACACTCAGGGTGGAAAAAGGTCCAGACTGGAAGTGAACGGAATCTGCTCATATTAGTGAACCCCAGTCTACTGCATCACACCTTTTTGCTCGGACCCGCTCGTTTAACCGCCCCACGTTTAAGCGTCCTGTTACTACTTGTTTTCGCGCGCTTTGCATCGCTTACATGATTCCCGCGCTTTCCACCTGCACGGGTTACATGTTTTTCGGCGCTCCATACCACTTGCATATTTTCCCGCGCTTAACACCTTTTGCATATTTTTGCTTCGAGTTCTGATTGGTTCGTTGGACTTTTGCCGCCAAAACGTTGAACCAATCCCTTGTCCAGTTTCCTCCAAACGTTAGCAATACACTGTAGCCTGAGTATTTTTTTTTCTGACATATTTTTAGGGAAAAATGGCAGAGAGGCGAGTTAAGGTTGACACCGTTCAAAGAGCGATCGATGGATTTAAGTCACACCAGAAGTTATCAGTTCAGACTAGTGTAAGTATTTGATCAAAATTCGCCTAATCAGTTTAAATCAAGCCCTTTTCTCTTGATGAGACCTTAAATGTGAAGAATGATAATGATAAGTAACGCAATTTTTCTTCACCGTAAATCGATAGAAAATGAAAATAATAATTTCAAAAATTGAAAATCTACGAAGGACATCTTACTAAATATCTCTCCTACTTTTGTCCTAGAGCGTTTGAACTGTTTCTTGGAAAAAACTGTCTCTCTTTGGTATGCCGTTTCCCTTCGCATGTAACTTGTTTTACCGTCGGGGCCTATTCGTGGCTTTAATAACTTTTCGTCGACTTTCTTTGACAAATGATGACGCTCGATAAGTGGCTACTTTCTCTGTCACGCAACGCTGCGTCACCGAGAGCGAAGCGTTGCGCGACAGTGAGAGGGCCAGAATTGGACTAAGTGGTAGGGGTTGACACATTATGCCGGCATAATTTCGAGCATAATACTATATGTGGAGCATCGAGCATAATGCCGGCATAATAGTGCATTTTGCCGGCATAATAGTGCTTTTTTGGCTGCATAATAGTGCCATTTTGCAACATAACAGTTATTTCCTTTTTTAGAGCTACTATTGTCCATTTATTAAGTTAAAACTACAAAATTTCAAGCTATTTTAATGTTCTACATGGTTTCCATTACTATTATCGCACTTCACGGGGGTCCCGGAAAAAATTTTTACGGCACAATTATGACTCACCGGGGTCCGGGAAAAAATTTTTTACGGCATAATTATAACTCACCGGGGTCCGGGAAAAAATTTTGCGGCATAATTACGATTACAATAGTTACAGTCGAGCATAATTTGGAGCATAATAGTCCGTTTTGGGGACAGTGCCAAAAAGCATAATGCTCGATTTTAGGAGCATAATGTGTCAACCCCTACTAAGTGGGTAACACTAATGTATTGGCATGCCAGCACGATGTTAACATCATATTTCACGTTCAGCCTTCACGCAGTTTGTGGCAACAAATGCGCCAGAAGATAAACAGAGGAAGCTACAAAGTGACAAAATCACGTGGTTCACCAGACGAATCCGAGAACAGAAACGATGTCTCTGACGACGTCGAGGGTATTGAATTAGTCTAAAGTAAACGAATTTAGCAGACATCTTAAAACTAAAATTGCAAACCTAAACACAACGTTCATTTTCAATTCGGTTACAAATGTTTCATGCCCGTGGGAGACTCTTACACAAAATGGACAGGGGCGCTCACCGGAAATTTTGATGAGAACCCTTAATAGGTACCAAGATCCTATTTTGTGGGCTTGGCGTGAATTTTTTTTTTTACCACTAAGGGGTTCCAAATCTAAAACAACACATTACTGACACTGACTTTTTTCGGCTCAATACCCTAAAATGTACCGCGAAAGCACCTTCTGTGGGATCTTTGGAGGCGGAATACCAAATTCGCTTTTGTAACCCCTTAAAGGTACGACGAGGATCCCGTCTTTTTTATATGAGAGTCTCCCCGAGGTTTCATGGCGGCCTGGCGAGTTTTACAATGTTGGTTTCAAGGACACAAGAATATTTTTTGAAATTATGTAAATACGGTTGACAGCTCAAAGCTTTTTTCGTACTAGTTTAAATAGATTCCTCTCCGTTGTTAAGAGCCTAAGAGATATATTTCAATTTCAGTGTTCAGCTTTACATGTTCTTCCTGTTTTGTTCAATTCGATCGTGTAGCCAACATCTTGTACAGTGTTCGGAGCGACATACGAAGAGAATAAAACTATTCTAGGACCTCGCATCCGGGTCCCGTAAAGACTCTGGGCATGTAGTTTTATCGTTACATTCAAAATGGCGAATCCACGATCGAGCACGGCCGTGTTACAGTTAAAAAATATAGGACTGCTCACAGTCTATAAAGTATTCAAATTTTAATGTTGCGCTACTCAGGACGTTATTTATTCGTATCGTAAATTTTAACTTTTTAACTAGATAGGACATTTATACAACTTGTATGACAAAGTTTACGAAATATGCGTAAAGGATTTAAGAATCGCTTATAACCAATTTGTTGGTTTCTAATTTTATATTTATTGTATTTAACAACGACTTCTGAAAATAACTCACACTTCTCCCCACACCAGACACATACATGACCCTCCTTCGTTAGAAGCTCGTTTAAGAACAATCAATCAATCAATCAATCAATCAAGCAAGCAAGCAAGCAAGCAAGCAATCAACCAATCAATCAACCAATCAATCACTCAACCAATGAACCAGTCAACCAACCAATCACTCAATCAATCAATCTATCAGTCAGTCAATCAATCATCAATCAAACCGACAATCAAACAAACACCGACCGAAACAAAATAAAAAAGAATTCATAGGCTTATATTTACCTCCTTAGATTAAAGACTGATTGTAGATCTTTTTTGACTTTTATATCGTTACATTACGTGCAAGACTTTTCATAACCATTTGATGTTCACTTTTTGTTTGGTATCGTTACTTGTATAGTATAACCATGCGGAGAAGTTCTTCAGTCTCATATTTCATTTCAAAACTAATTCAAACCGTTTTAAAACTTATAATAAACATCTTGAAAATAAGCATACAAAAAGCCCCAAAAGAAAAACGCCCAGAATTTATATTCGAAATTTTAGTAGCGGTATTGTTTTACTTTTTTGTAATGTTAAAAACTGTTTGCTTATTGTTAACTAAGTTACAGTGTAAAGATGACAAATTATATTAGCTGCGTTATATTTCACTTATTAACTTAGGTTAAAATCATTATTTTGATAGCCGTAGTCTTATCATAATATTTTGTAATTAAATTTTGATAGTCAATCGATTTTGTCGACATTAATTTTTTACCCATTGAATTTTTGGGTGTATCACATAGAATTGCATCAAAAATTAAAAACGCCGTTTGCAACACACCTACGGTTATAAAACATTATTATTATCATGGCAACTCACTCTTCTACAATTGTAGTCCCTTCCAACCTGATTTCAATATTTCAGGCCCCGACCAGACTAATCCGTTTTCGTACGAAAAGTCATACTTTTTAATGCGTTTTGGCGCGGTGACCTCATGGAAGAACGCCTGATCGTAGGATAGGTTATCTCCGGATAGACCGGTCCGGGCCGGGGAAATTGCGTTGTGTTCTTGGGCAAGACACTTTACTCTCACAGTGCCTCTCTCCACCCAGGTGTATAAATGGGTACCGGCGAACTTAATGCTGGGGATAACCCCGCGATGGACTAGCATCCCACCCAAGGGGGTTGGGGGGGGGGGGGAAGTAGAAATACTCCTAGTCACTTCATGCTACAGAAACTGGGATAAGTTCCGGCCTGATGGGCCACTTGGCTCGTATGCAGACTTTACCTTACCACGCTAAGACGACCGAAAACGCTGATGAAAACGATATGCTGTCGCTTTCATCAACGTTTTCGGTCGTTTTGGTGTGGACGATAGGCGACAACACATCAAAAAGTATGCGTTTTCATGCCAAAACGGGCTCTTATGGACAGGTGAAAACATAACGAAAACGCTAATGTGGTCGAAAATATTTCGCTTCGTTTTCGTTGAGACGAAAACGGATACTTTTAGAAACGCATTAGTATGGTCAGGGCGTCAGCGATTTTCAGATCCAAAGACAATAAACAAGGCCACGAACTCGACCTAACGCATTTATATGCTTGCTGGATAGTGCAGATGAGGCACCATTGGCATATATGAAAATGGAATGGTAAAGGTTCCAAGTGCATTCCCAGGGCGCCCCCTTACGTTGTGCGCACCTTCATGCCTTTCCCCACGGGGTGGGGCCCTCCTACATGTACGTTCCTTGTTTATTCGTTTATCTCCCGTGCGTTCGCTTGTTGTGTACAGTGTGTCTCCTGTGTGTCCCCTTATGCAATTCCAAGTGCGCTGTCTCATGCATTTCTTTACTTTCAAGCAGTTCCACTGTAAACAACTCTATGTATTCGTTTATGGTTCGCGGTGGGTGCATTTCTTCGTTCCCCGTACGTTCACAGCAGGTTTTTTCTTTTCTCGTGGGTTCTCTTATCCGTTATATCCAGCTCTCTCTGGGTGGTACCTTTTATATCCCTCCGTGTGTTCCCCACTTATTCCCCGTGCATTTCCTTCCCTGTGTGCTCCGCTATTTGCAACTCCATGTATTCACCCCCGGGTTACTTGACGTTCTCCGTGCTTTCCCTGTTCCCCAAGCAACTTGTCCGTCACAATTCAACTAGTATTTCCTTTGTATTTCCTCATTCTTGGGAAGGAGAGAATGGGATAGATTAGGATACCCTTTACTTAAAAGCAATAGTTCTTTAAAACTTTAAGCTTCTGGCTATCGTATATGAAAAATAAATCTGAGAAGAATGAATAATTTTATGATTCTTAGGGGTATATACAAATGGTGCCCCTCCACCTTGCTCTCACATTTTCTGTGGTGAGTTCTTCCTGGGTTCCCAGGGCATCCGCTATATACTCTCCTACTACTCCTCCACTCCTCCACTACACATTGCATTCCCTGTGTATTTCCAGGTATGTTCTTCAATGCGCAACTCTGTGTGCTTCCCCATTGGTTTACCCGTAGTTTCCCTACCGATGTTACCCGTGCATAAGCCGTCTGTCTCCCCCACCCCTCGTGTTTGCTCTTCCGTTACAATTTCCTCCGGCATATTTAGTCGAGCGTTATATCCGTTTCCATATGGATTATCGATTAGTTTGCTATGACATTTCCCACAAATTCACCGTGGTTTCATCTAGGTGCCAATATGAACCTAATAAATGGCCGAGTTCATTATGAATTCTCCGTATCCAGGTAGTTTTTGTCATTCCATGCAGTAAAAGCACTCGAGCGAAGTTCAGGGAGACATGGGTTGAACGTCCGACGGGGAGCTAATTTTGTTTGCTTTATACCATGCCGGTGTCCAACTCACATTGGTTTTGTTTAACACTGTTTTTTTTAATTTTCTTTTTTACTTGAACGCTTTTAAAGATTAGCGATCAAACCTGGGTTACTGTAAAATTAGCCCATCTAGCATTCCCTTCAACTTGTCGAGCCCTATGTTTTAAGCTGGTAATTAATATGCGAAGACTTTAAAGAAGAGTGGATAACCTTGTGCAAACGAGAGCAAAATAAACACGAAACTTTGTAAAGATAAGAGGCAACAATGGACTAATAAACACATTTTATAACGATGGCTAATCAAAAACCTGATATTTTTAATGTTTTTGTTCTGGCTCAGAGCAAACCTGTATCGCCTATGAAAACTTTCGTCGCACGTTCCCCGTGCGTTCCGTTATTCGCAAACCCCTCGCTTTATTTCCCCTTGGGTTCTTAGTGAGTTCCTTTCATGTTAACTGCACGGTGATGAGGAAAGCAGAAGATCTTTTTCGTCATAATTTTGAGTGTCATTTCACCACAAACGCGACTCTACGCCTAGGACTGGCACTAGTTATGCAAGGACAGACAATGTCACGTGGTCACATCTCGCATTTCCCGTCAAAGCCGAAATACAACTAGCTTTAGCTAAATTTAAAACAAAGATTTTTCGTTGGGACTCTGCCTTGTTAATGACTTAGACAGCCTTGCTTTTTGGACACTTTCCCGAACTTTAGTTGTGTTAGGTCTTACATTTTAGTGTGGCACGAGGATGAATGGATTGTGGAACAGAAAAAATTGTAATGATTTAAAATACGTTTTTGTATCTTTAGATGTTAAAATGAACGGTACCAAATTCATTTTCAAAATGAGCCGGGGAGATCGGCATCCAAAGACTGTAAAAAAGCTGAATTACATTTGAAAAATGGCTTTCTGGTTTGTTCAGTCCATAAGGGTTCACGTGGATTCCATATAAACAAAGGAAATGCAAAGTTGTACCATATTCATGATGACTATTGTTGATCTGAGGTGCTTGTTGCCTGCGGCTCGTGGTTCCACAGCCACTTTGAGAATGTTCTGACGCAATTTATCATCAATAAGAAGACAGACGCATAAAATACTGACGTCAATTTGTTAATTCGCAGGGTAAAATTTCACTATGTTGAAGAAACACACATGATGTTAGTGTCCTTTCGGCGTTGAGAAAAGTTGTTGCAGCATCTCAGCACAAAAGATAACGAAAGAAATCTTTGTCAAGATTTGCTGACAATTGAAAACACTGACTCGGACTTAGAAGTGCACTCGATGTACTATGCAAATGAGCTACTTATACGCTACTTATACGCGTCAAACTGTAATATGCAAATTAATTCGATACCAGAGTAGATTGTTTTCTTACATAAGTTAACTTAACGCAAAAGCTTACGCGTACATCTAGGGCGAGCAGATAAGCTGATTTTTCATTCACAGAGCAAAACTGAAGTCTTGCTTTCGACCCTGAAAAACTCAACTTTTCAATTAGCTCGGAGCATAAAACTACATATAAGCGCCCTGGTTCTTATTCCCTGTCATCGCTGTGAAAAATCCACAAGAGAATCTCGCAATTCTCGCCATTTGATCAAGTAACATGACAACATTCTTGCGAGAACCCACGACATGTGAGTGGATCCGGGCGGATATATGTCGTCTGGGTGTCGCAATTTTTCTAAAAATAGCAAAATAGTCCCATATGATAGGTGCACGCAGATCCCAAGACTTACCATATAATTTAAGCATTCTAGTCTAGTCTGTGATTACTACTGGAGTCATTATCATCTATTCTGACTTTCCTATCATGAGACTTTCATGTAATTTGCGATCTTTGTTGCCATATATAATTAACAATTTCTGGACGAGCTTGAGCAAAATATCGTGATTTTTCAGTACCTTGTGATCAATTATTTGCAAAAGCCAAAGGCTTCCGCAAATAACTAATCTGTGAGACACTGACATATAACGATATTTTGTGATGACTGAGCTCAATCATTTCTGTTTTATCATTCAATCGCCAAGTTTGTTTTCTTATTTAAATCACTCGCTGACAGCTCAGGGAAACGATCTGCGATTTTTCACGTGAGAGCATGGAGTCAATTACACATGAGCAGAATATTACCAGCAATAAAACACATTTAGATGGTACTGCGCATGAGCACATTATTTGTGGGCAGTTATTTGCAGGTCATATGGTGAGCTTTTGGCCATTGAAAAGGAAGAAAAAATGCATTGAATGATAATCAGATTTAGCTGTATATCGCTACACTGGATGCTATCAGGGAAAAGAATTCTTTAGGGAATCAAATTAGTTCCCCAAGTCGTTGCTCATGCAACACATTCAGGGTACTACATTAATTTCTAAAATTTTATATCAAACCTTGTAACTCAAATGTCTTTTGGGGTGATTTATGGTAGATGTCAGAGTCACTTTAAAGGAGTATTGAAAACTTAAAAGCACACTAGGAAAGAGCTCGAGAGCTATTTGTGACTTGGGATATTAGAGCAGTTTTCAGATAAGTGCCCAAAAGTAACTGGATTTGCCTTACTATGCCACACGATTGACTTAAAAAATTCACGCCACTTTTTTATCCAGTCATTAGTAACTACCTTCATTCCTGATCAGAAGTGGATCTAGAGTGAAATAATACTCTCTTGGACAGGTGCTCTAATAACTCAGTATGTTCTAACCTTGGTTTTGTCTCTTTTGTTTTTTAATAGGATGACCAAGACAGTCCCCAAGGTGTTCAAAGTTCTTTTAAAAATAGCTATGTTAGCTACTAGCGTACATTTGTTTGGTAAACATGAGTCAATTGGAAGGCATTTTCAAATTCTGGGTAGTTTTCGTTACTAAGCCGGTACATTTGACTTATCACAAGTATAAAAGTTCCTGCTTTACTTGAATTGCTTTTTATCTTTTGGGTTAAGGGTTACAATTACAGAGTGTCATTGATTTATTGTTGAGAGTGTTCGTCTCAATTTAATTGATTATTTTATAACAGAGTTGCTTACTAATCTATTATGAAAATTACGCTTTTCCATAGAGGGGGGGGGGGGGGGGGAGGGAGGCGGTGGGAGAATTTTTTGCAGCATAACAACGAGCATACATTTGTAATCGTGACCATAATGGGAAGCATAGTCAGAGGAGTCCGTTTTTGGGTGACGCTGAAATCCATAAGGCTCGATTTTAGGAGCAACCTCTAGAGGAAGCAATTTGGCATTTCTTGAATGACGGATTTTACTAAGTCAGTTAAAACTGGTCTTAATTGCTTACTCGATTAAAAATGACCTGGGTAACTTAGGAAAACAGAACAAGTTTTCATCTTGCCATTTTTATTTTCATTTAAGCTCTCTTTATTAACTCGTATCCAATAGGCAAAGACCTGCAAAAGTATGGATCTTAATTGGGAGGTTTTTTATTTCGGAAATATTTATAAAAGGAGTTCAAAAAAATTTATCACTTAAGTAAGGTGTTTCATTTTTGTCATAGCGCATTTTCCATAAGCATCTCTTGATGTGCATCAGATGTGCATATAGGTACCGTTAAATTTGCTACCCAGTTCAAGGAGTCCCCCTGTAGCCCAGTGGTTACATTTCCGACCTTCGGTTCGGAAGGACATGGTGTCAGCCCCCATAGGGGGACTCCTTTTTTTCATATTTGTGTTGGACTCCATTTTTTTTTTTCGAGCAATCTTCTGTTTTTTTTGTTTCAACCAAGTTAGGGATGAAAAGATCTTTTAAGAAAGGACAAGAAACTTGGCTGACCGTAAAATGTATTCAGCTTATTATTATTATTATTATTTTTTTTTTGATGTAAGCTGTCTTTATTAGCTTGTATCCAGTAGGCGAAGACCTACAAAAGAACGGACCTTGATGGAAATGTTTTTTGTTTGTTTTTATGCTTGGGAAAGATTTAATAAGGGATTTTAAAAGGACTATATTACTTAATCAAGGCCTTTCATTTTTGTCCTTGCATATTTTCCAAAGCAAGGTAAGGCTGTTAATAAAAACTACATTTCATTTGCTTATAGGTACCGTTGAATTTCCCACCTAATTCAAGGAGTCTCCCTGTAGCCCAGTGGTTACATTTCCGAGCTTCGGTTTGGAAGGGCATGGCGTTCAGCCTCCGTAGGAGACTCCGGGTTTGTTTTTTTCTCGTTTTGTTTTTGTTTTTGTTTTTTTTCATATTTGTGTTGGACTCCATTTTTTTTGTTTTTGTTTTTTTTTTCGTACAATCTTTCTTTTTTTGTTTCAAAGAAGTTAGGGATGGAAAGACATTTTAAGAAAGGACAAGCTACCTGGCTGACCGGAAAATATGTTCAGTTTATTATCGCTTTTTTGATGTAAACTGTCTTTATTAGCTTGTATCCAGTAGCCGAAGTCGTATAAAATAACGGATCTTGATGGAAATGTTTCTTTTTTTTTCTTTCTTTTTTTTTTCTTTTTGCTTGGGAAAGATTTCAAAAAGACTCTATAATTTAAGCAAGGTCTTCCATTTTTTCATTGCACATTTTCCAAAGCAAGATGAGGCTGCCAATAAAAATTACATTTCATTTACTTATAGGTACCGTTGAATTTGCTACCCAATTCAAGGAGTCTCCCTGTAGCTCAGTGGTTACATTTCCGAGCTTCGGTTCGGAAGGACATGGTGTCAGCTCCCATAGGCAGACTCCTTTTTTCATATTTGTGTTGGACCCCATTTTTCTTTTTCGTGCAATCTTTTTTTTTTGTTTTAACCGAGTTAGGGGTGAAAAGCCTGTTTAAGAAAGAACAACAAACTTGGCTGACCGTAAAATATGTTCAACTTATTATGTCTTTTTTATGCAAGTTCTCTTTATCATCTTGTATCCAATTTGAGAAGAGTTGCATAAGAACGTATCTTTATAGAAATGTTTTTTCTTTTTTTGGGAAAAGATTTAATGAGAGATTCCAAAAAGACTCTATAACTTAAACAAGGTCTTTCGTTTTTTTATTGCGTATTTTCAGTCTTCCTTTTTTTTGTTTCAAAGAAGTTAGGGATGAAAAGACATTTTGAGAAAGGACAAGATACCTGGCTGACCGTAAAATATGTTCAGCTTATTATTTCTTTTTTGATGTAAGCTGTCTTTATTAGCTTGTATCCAGTAGGCAAAGTCGTATAAAATAACGGATCTTGATGGAAATGCTTCTTTCTTTTTTTTTTTTTTTTGCTTGGGAAAGATTTCAAAAAGACTCTATAACTGAAGCAAGGTCTTCTAGTTTTCATTGCATATTTTCCAAAGCAAGATGAGGCTGCCAATAAAAACTACATTTCATTTGCTTATAGGTGCCGTTAAATTTGCTACCCAATTCAAGGAGTCCCCCTGTAGCCCAGCGGTTACATTTCCGAGCTTCGGTTCGGAAGGACATGGTGTCAGCCCCCATAGGGGGACTCCTTTTTTTCATATTTGTGTTGGACCCCATTTTTCTTTTTCGTGCAATCTTCTTTTTTTGTTTCAACCGAGTTAGGGATGAAAAGACATTTTAAGAAAGAACAACAAATCTGGCTGACCTTGAAATATATGTAACTTATTATTTATTTTTTGTTGTAAGCTGTCTTTATTAATTTGTATCCAGTAGGCGAAGGACTATAAAATAACGGATCTTGATGGAAATGTTTTGTTTTTTTGCCTGGGAAAGATTTCAAAGAGACTCTATAACTTAAGCAAAGTCTTTTACTTTTTCATCGCATATTTTCCAAAGCAAGATAAGGCTGTTAATAAAAACTACATCTCATTAGCTTATAGGTACCGTTAAATTTGCTACCCAATTCAAGGAGTCCCCCTGCAACCAGTGGTTACATTTCAGAGCTTCGGTTCGGAAGGGCATGGCGTTGGACTCCCTTTTTTCTTTTTTCATATAATCTTCTTTTTTTAACTAAACTTAAGCAAGGTCTTTCATTTTTTTCTTCGCATATTTCCCAAAAGAAACTGTTAAAAAAAGTTGAAATATTTGAAAAACGAGCTTTTGTGTTTATCAGCCTATAAGCGGGTTCATGTGGGCTCCGTATAAACAAAGGGAATGCAAATTTGTTGCAGGAGAAAGCTTGCAAAGGGTGTTGTAGTTAAAAATTTTTGACGTGCCTGCAAGCTGATTGGTCTAATCTTATTTTGCATATTTATGATGACTATTGTTGACCTGAGTTGCTTGTTTGTCATTTTGAGATGTTTGCCGTCGGAGTAAGATGTGTACCGTTCCCTTCTTCGCTAGAAGCGAATTGGGACTTTGAAGAAGAAATGATTTCGACGTTTGGGGAAGAGAAGACGGTTGACATCCATTTCTGCCAGTGGTTAATGTCAATTTCTTTGCATTCTACCTTTCGTAAGTAAAATTTCAACCAAAAGTATCGGCTTTAAGTCCTACCACGTGCGCTTGCCGGACTCGGCTTACATTTCGCGTTGAACTTAACAGAGTGATACGTGCGTAAGAAGCTAGTTCAGGAACCATACGAGAAGCTAGGTTCTTAGCGGTTTTTTCGATTAAAATTGACCTTCTACATGAAAATGACGTTCCTTTGTCAAAGTTTGTTTTGTACTTATCAACGCGCACACTTGATTAAAAATTCAGTGAATTCTTTCACTCCTCATTTAGTTGTTTGTTTCCACACTTGGGTTTGTTCCTTATACAATTTTTTTATATTCTATTTTCAGGGTCGTTAACAAGACCGTGAGGAAATCAAAAGGATTCAAGCAGGGAGGATGAAGACAAAGTTGAGAATAGATTTCGAAAATTTGATTGAATTGAAATCTCTCCGATAAGAAATGGCAGTCTTGAAACTAGAGAAGATACTCTCGAGTTCAAAACTTCGTAGTTCAGTGAAAATTGTTTTGTTTTGTTTTGTTTTTCTCGGCTGAAATATCTGCATTCGAGTGGGACATTCGGGTGCGGAAAAAAAAATGAAATGAAATCGGCAGTGACTGTTAATTAATTCTGCCATTTTTGACGGAGAGGTTTTAACCGTTTTCCAGTTATCATTTAGTGCATCTTTTCAATTGGTGGAGAGTTTCATTCTTTGCTCGAGCGATCTTCAACTTGATTGAACTATATTTTATCGGTCGGCATTTGCATGCTTTACTACGTGCACTTTGTCAAGTCGAGTATGTTTTGATTCTTTATTTGAAAATTCCAAATTTGTGTAAAATCGCTCAACTCTCCAAGTTTGAAAACCTGTTACTAGGCGATAACATTTGTAGAGTATTTTAAGGTGGCGCTGCATGTGGAAACCAAACCGTGATAGTAACTATTGGTTACGTGATCATGTCAATCATAACAAATTCTGTTTTGATAAATTGGACAAACAGTACAACGCTGAACATTTAATTTGTCGTGTTCTCTAAGTCGCATTTCAGCACTAAGTTCACCTGAGGGTCTAGTTTCAATTTACGATGTGAATTGTCTATTGAAGAGAAATGCGGTTGCTAAAAACAATGACCGGTCGTGGACAATTACTTCAGTTTAGCCATCAAACTTTATGTTCTCGGAGAATTAATTCTTCTTTTCAAATCTTAGCATTTTCAGAGACGAAATTAAAGACGTTTCTTGATTGATTCTTCGAACAGCAGACAAATAGACCTGAACATTTATTTGTTTCAGAAAGGTCACGGTGGTTAATTCATCTGATGTGAATTTTGTATGTTAAAAAGGCAATTTCCTTGCTCAAAATTAATCAATGACCCAACTGATCTGAAAATGCTGCAGCTTGAAGTTAATTAAGTGGTCAATGAAACTATTTCTATCGTTCTTTTATCATCTGAGGTTTTGAAACACGTTAAAGATTTTTTTGCATATCTGAATTTGTTCGACACTTTATTCAAGTATTTAAATTTGAAACATTTGTTGACATGATCACAACAAATTATTTCACGCTTTCTTCGTTGTTTCGATCGGGCTTCTTTTTTTTTTTTTCGTTTAATTCACTTTAGTAAAAAGTGCAAACATTTTTTGACGTTTGTTGTGTATTTGCATGCAGAGCCACCTTGAACATAAATAATTCTAGAAGAGGATATTGGGTTTCTGGATTGATCTTTGTATCCTGAAAATACAACATTTATCGGCAGATGTTCTTTATTTCATTTATTTATTTTTTCAAGAAGAGATATTCTTTTATTCATTTCTGTACGGAAAACGTTCGGTTGATATTTTGGTTTTTGTTTTTTGTTTTTTCGTCGGAGGGGAAATAAGCGCAAAAAGGTCAATCAGAAACCAAATATATCCTCTTGTTTAACTTCCAGCGAGGCTGTAATGAATTATGTCTGGTATGAAGCAACTCTTTCCAAAACTATAGGTCTAATTGTCTGATTTTTCAAATTGTTTTGGCTTTCATTTGTACTATCTGATATATTGAGTTTTAGAAATGTAGCTTCAATTGTCTGAATGTTATAAAATATTAAAGCTACTATTTCGACTGATAAACATTTTTACCGAAAATGTTCACGAGTAGATCTGTTGTTTACAAAAGTTTTTAGTCCCAATTGTTTGATTGTTCTAAAATGGTATTGCTTTCGTCTGCAACCGACAGACAGACAGAATCCACCATTATATCTCTGATTTTCAAAACTTGGCTCCAATTGTCCGATTCTTTGAAACTTTCATCGCTTTCATTTTTTCTGATTCACATTACATTTCTTACAAAAAAACGTAGCTCCATTCGTCTGATTCTTGTAAAATATTTTTGTTATCGTTTGCTACTACACGGACAAACGTTTTCCAAAGATGTTATTCCAACTGTCTGATTCTTCTAAAATGTTTCTCATTTCTGACCGATAGTTTTGCTAAAAGTGTTTAACAGAAGATATGATATATAGCGGTACAATTTGAAGCTTGATAACCAGATATTAATCTTAACACCTCGCTGGAAGTAATTTCTAGTAGATAACGAAGCAAGCCACGAACAGTTTTTTTTAATTGGCCTTTAATTTGTCGGGTTTTGCTTTTTCATCTCGGCTGGAAATGACGGAAGTTCTAAAATTTCTGAAACGCGGTTTATTATTATTTCGTGGGAGTTATCGGGTTTATGGCTTGCCTTTGCTATCTTCTTGAAATATATTGCATGATGATATCATGTTAAATAGTTCAGCTGTGAATGACGGGCAGCTAGAAATCTATTAACAGAAACGAGACGAGCCACTTAAAATGTCTACAATTGTAGCGTTTCTGCACAAACTTGAGATGGTGGCGACATCTTAGAATCGTTATAGTTAAGGGAGTTTATGTAGTTGGGGCTCAAGTTACCCGGCTATATAAACTTTCCTAAATATTTCGATTTAGAAATGTTTTGACCCTCTCAACGTTGTGTTGAAACGTTGCAGTAGTAGAAATTTTAAGTTGCTCTTCTCATTTTTGTAGATAGATTTCTAGCTGCTCGTCGTTTTACGGCTGACTATTTAACAAGATATCATCATGGAATATACCATCCTGAACACAAACAAATATTCAGTGAATTCAAAATCGTTTTTTTGAAAGACTCGAATCAAAATTTTTTCGTTAGTTTGTGTTCAAAATGGTATATGTTAAAATTTTTTTGGCGGGAATATTTCAATGGGGTACCCCCTTAAAATTTTTGTCAAAAAAGTTGTCAGGGGAAAAGCTGTGCAAATTTTTTCAAATTTTCCCGCCAAAAGTCTTAGTATATATAGGGTAAATTTTTTGATGACACCTTTGTAATTAATTTAATTGAATTTTACTTAATTAATTAAGTTTTGTATTAGAACAATTAAAGGAAATAAAAGAATTGAAAAGAAACACTTGTTGTTTATGCTTTATTGAGATATTTACTTAGTTCATGAAGATTGCAAGAGAACTTTACTCTTGATTAGAGTATTGCACTTATTGACACTGAATAAAAATAACTTAAAAAAATAATTAAATAAAAATTAAATAAAAATCAAACTTAAGAAAAATAATTTAAATATCATCCTTGAAAATTTAAAAAAATAATTGGCGCATGCGTATTTTGGGCGCCGTATTTTTTCTAAGTTTTTTGGCGGGAAAATTAAATTTTTTTAAACGGAGTACATGAAGTATAAGACAATTTTTTTTTCAAAAAAAAATTGGCGCATGTGTATTTTAAGCGCCCGTATTTTTCTAAGTTTTTTGGCGGGAAAATTAAAATTTTCAATATAGGTTACCTTGATGAGCGTATAGAGACAAGCATTCGCTGAATTCCAAAATAAAGCTTTTACACGACACTTATTCAACGAAAATATAAAATCTTTGAAAATTTTGCCATTCTAGTAAAAAAAAGGAAAACACTTGAAAACGGCTATACAAAACGCTATGTTTTTAGCAACGTTTAAATAAACTACAACGATATTGTCAAATTAAAAAAACAACGCACTGTATAGCTGCAATAAACAAGTTGGAAAAAATAAACTTGATTTGTCAAAATTTTGTAGCGAAATTGAAGCGTTATTCCAAAGACTTTGCGCAATTACGACTGCAGTTTCCTTATGAAGAAACAACCTCCGCAATTATGCAAGGTCTTCTAAAAAACGCTTCAAAATCACGACAAAATTAAGATAAATCAATCAATTTTAGCAACTTGTTTATTACAGCTATACAATGCGTGATTAGCCTGACAAGAAATTCTACCACCCAAATGCCTTAAACGTTCGCGAGGTTTAAAATTCAAAACTAAACTTAGTAAACAGGTCGCTCGAAACTCCTCACGGCATCAAAATGTTTACAATTGTGACGAGCCACGCACGAAATATTTCTCGTTTCTCTAAAGATCAATTTTTAGTGCTTAATATTTCCTCCGCGAAAATAGAAGGCAGCCGGGCAGTCAAAAGTATTACAAGCTTTCCTTCCTTCTTATAAATGACTCCAAGAGTTCGAAACTAATTAGTGGTTCCGCGATATTTTGACAAATTCATTTCCTTTCTGAAATTTTTCATTGGAAAACAAGCAATAAAAAATTTGCCTCTCGTTAAAAACTCGATAAAAACTCGATAAAAACTCGATAAAAACTCGATAAAAACTCGATAAAAACTCGATAAAAACTCGATAATATATCCCGCGAGCGATGTGCTACGTTTCAAAAATATAAACCCACGGAGTCATTTTACAGAAACAAGACAAGCCTATTGAAATTACGTGAATATTTTGAAACCAAAAATCCTAGTGAAAAGCAATACTCGAGGCTCGTTTGTCAACAAACAAGACAATTAGAATTAAGCAACGAATTTTTCGGGCCTCGCACAAAATGGACTAGTTAAACTTTTTGATGAAACAATAAAATTTAATGAAACTGAAACGATGAAATGTGTTTTCAGTAGTTCGAAAAATATACATTTCAATTTGCATGGCTCTAGACCATCGTCTTTTCTTCAAATATTTCTTCGTTGTTGTTGTTTAATTCAAGAGAAAAATCGTCATCTAGCCGTGCCTAATATTCTTGAATAGATTTTCAGCTGGAATTAAATTTAACAATCTATCTTACATTGCTCCATCGTCTAGTATTCTCTTTGGTGTTTTCTCGTCATTATGTTTCCTCCATATATTCAGTTTGTTTCCAACAGCATAGCGCATTGCTTCCATTCTTCTCATTGTCACAAATCCTGAAAAAAAAAAAAAAAAAAAACAGATTTGATTACTGAACTTGCTCTAGAAATGTCGTCGGAGCTTCAGCTTTCAGCACAAAGCGTACGTATTCATATCGATAAAAGTAAATATATATAAAACGTCTTCAAAAACACTATAAATTTTCATAACTTAAATGTTCAGTTTTTCCTAAAGCTTCCACTTCATTTCTATGTAGATTATGTAAACTTGATCAACATCTGATTTCTCTTTATGAGATCAATAAAGGTCAAGCAAAAAGGTTGTGGGAATAAAGAAGTTCATCAACTAGGGAAACTGTCGGGATGTAATGACCCAAATTCCCACAACTAGCATAGAAAGAAATGTGTAATAGCCAGTAGGGAAGGTTTAAATTTTGAGTTTTGAAGTGAAAATTAAGGAGTCAAGTTACCTGTAACGTTCCATTGCAATTGATGTCTCCTTTTCATCGTCATCTGAAAAAGGATAAAAAGAACTATTTAAGCAACCCATTTACAGCCATTTCCCATACTTTGTTAGCATGTAGGTTTATAACCCGCCTTGTAACCTCGGGAAACTGATACATGGCCAGAAGTTCTTAATGTAACCCAAATACTTTGACTTGGTGACCGAGGAATAATTTGCAAGTACTGACAACTGACAATTGGCCGTCGTTGACTTTTTCAGTAACATGTCTTGTTTAGCACCGACCAATTAGGACAAGAAAATTAAATTAATTTTACAACCTACAACATTACGTTCGAAGACAGTTTTTACCTTGAGAAGGATTCAAAAGCCATTTGCTGCGTGACATCTTGGTTTCTCCAAAGCACGTGCTCTCAGAGTTTGGTTGAAGCAAAGTTCCTGTGTCATGTTTTTGGGTTTCCTCACAGCTCTGAACGTATAGACCATCTTAAACCGAGGCTTGGTACTGTTTTAGAAGCAATAGGCGAAGCCAAAGGTGGATTTCTACAACTTTAAGTTTCAACTTGGCTGGTTAACCTACGAACAAATTGCACGCGAGAGGAAAATTCATCACAAGCATAATTTGCAATTTAAATTTTGTAAAGTTTTTAATCACGCGCCGAGTAGAATGCGCTTATCTGATTAGCTCGTCTTCTTATGTTTCTTATTAAAAGTGAGCGCGGGAAATTCAAATTGTCCTCAATCTTGGAAATGATATTTGGTTTTGAGCTTTGAAACGTTTTCACAAAACTTTACAAAGTTAACTGTGATTTGTTTTGGCAAAAGTTAAACCTCTTTAAAGCACACGGAAAGGGAGGTTATTAGCTTTCAAAGATATTTTGGTGGGTGGGGTGGGTAGGGCTCGAGAAAGAGGGAGCTTCCAGAGGGAAAGAAGAGCTTGCTTTGATTGTTGAATTAGCCAGCACATCTGAAAATAAAGAGAACATCATATCTCATATGAATTTTGATAAGTTAACAAGGGGAGGGATGAGGCTAGAGAGCCCCCCCCCCCAAAAAAAACAAAAAAAACAAACACCTACACTACATCTCTTTACAATGCCATTTAAGCGTTGCAGGCAATAATAAATGAAATAATAAATGAAACAATATTTTTTGTCACGACACATGACTTCACTGCATAACGCGTGAGAAAACCTGATTGATAAAGACTTTTCATTGGTAGCTAGTTGGCGGTAAGTGGTCTCAGGTTTTTTGGACCCATTTCCGACACACGGGACAGTCAGATCAGATCGGGTCGAGTCGATTCATATCGAGTCCAGTCGGCTTGGGTCGGTATGGTTCGGGTCTGATCCATGCCGATCCGAACATGATCATCCTGGCTTAAATTTGATTATGTTGATATTTTGCTTATTAATTGGGATAACAATGACCGATAACCCGCCATCTTTAGAATCGTAAATAATTGATTTTGAAAAAGTAAAAAAAGTATTTCTCTAGCGTCCCTTCACAAATTCCATTTTTTCCGTAAGGATAAAATTGTCCGACTTCTCTCCGGCATCGTGAAAAATTACCCTCACTTTTTCTGGCCCAGGTTTGGTTGATATATTTCAGAAGTGTAGTAGCTCTCGTAAGCTTGTAATTCTCTTCATTGTTAGCAGCTGTTGTTGTTTTAGGGCTAGGGGCATTGTTTCTGTTGTTTGTTCTATTGTTCTCTCAAAGGGTAGCAAGCCATTCATCTGAGAACTTACGAAAGCTGCTACATCATCCATATATTTGAACGGAAAATTCAAACCTTATTTCATTTTTTTAAAAAACTTTTTTTCTGACTTTTTTTAGGCTCAATGCAATGAGTGAAATCACTTACCTGGAATAACAGCACATATGGCGAGCTGTTCGACTTCACTGAAAATCCTCAACTCTGAAGCTTGGACAGCCTAAAACCGAGGCGCCACCTTCTACACGATTTGATCGAAGACGTCAACGAATGGCACCGACAAGCAACCCGTTCCCAGTCCCTGACGTGTGCTTTGCGCTCGACCGAAGAGAACGGTTGGCGAATGGGCTGAAGAATGCATAAAGTTTGACTCCTTGGCTTTTGATACTTTTTCATACTTTTCCAGGTCTGGAATAGCTGAAAAATTACCCAATCTTTATAGATTTTGGACTTGTTATGAACCCTGCTGATACATGACAAGAAGCACTTAATGACTAACCCCAAGGGAAACAGTGAGTTTTGTTTCCCCGAGATCGTCAATGTTCCCCCAGGCGAAGCCAAGAGGAACACTGGGGGTTGAGGGGAAACAAAACTCACTGTTTCACGTGGGGCCAGTTAGTAAATGTTTTGTTCTACCTCCCAATTCAAAATAGAAAAAAACTGAGAAAAAAAATTTTGCCTGACACCGGCTGACGCACAAATTTCCCGCAGTTTCAAGGTGCACGACCTGATCACTGCGAAAGTTCAAGTTGTTATTTCCCTCGGAAGTTCGTGAGTTTTGATCCATGACACATGACACGTTCTGCTCCAATAAGAAGTACTTGAGTTGGGAGGTATAACCTTATTTAATGCTGTCAAACGCACTTTGACTGAAAATGAGAAAGACTGGGAAAGAAAATATGAAATGGGAAAGGATGGAGGAGAGGCAGCAATTTACAAATCTGAACGTTGCGGAGAAAAGCTTTGAATGTAAAGAAAAGAATTGGCATGGTGAGTAAGAAAAAAATCCCAATTCTTTACAGCTAACAGCAGTCAAAGGGTAAGGAGTGAAAATTTCTGGAAGGCACTAAGAGGACTTGATGGGCGTGGTGGGGGTCTCAAGACCTAAGACCTACGACCCACCATGGCCAGGACCCAAGACATCAATACCCAATACCCAAGACCCACGACCTAAGACCTACATGTAGTGCTGAAGACCTAAGATCTAAGATCGTAGGTCTTGGGTCTTGTACATGATGGGCTAAAGTTGCTAAACTCTGGTTTGTATGGTTCGGGTTTGGACACTGGCTGGGTTGTTGTGGCATTTCATGAACACAGTGGGTCTCTCTACATTTGCACCCGGGGGTATAAATGGGTACGACTCGAAGAAACGTTGGGATGCCGGAGGAGGGAGGGAGAGGAGGAGCTGTGACAGGCTGACATTCTTTCTATTAAGTAGAATACCGGTACCTAGCAAGACTATCAATCTTTTTTGTGACAACTGGCAAAAAGTAACGTACCTTGCTAGCCTTATCTCTTAGCCATATCACATGCCTTTCTGCATCTACATGTATGTCAATTACTGGATTTAATGCACACATGAAAATTCAAAAAGGTGTCTCGCACAAAAACCTAACAAAACGTCCCTGGTCAAGGCTCGAATGCAGACCGCTTGATCCAGAGTCAAACAAACTACTGATGAGGGCACTGCACCTCCACAGACCTTGTATCAGAGGACTGCATATTCAAAATGGCTGTCATGAACTAAGAGATGTTTTGTCTCATCTATTTATCCTCTAAATTGATGTGCGCCCCCCCCCCCCCACCTCCCCACCTCAACACCCCTTTGCTCAAGCAGAGACACAAAACAATCTCTCTACAAACTCTGTAATTATTGGGATTTTTCAGGCTGAACCTACGGCTTCAGGTTCAAAGGACCTGAATCAAACCTGTGAGGAGACATGCTAGAGGATGGTGCTATCATGAAGGATTAATCTCTGTTCCTCTGGGCCGGGTTGTTCAAAGTTTGATTAAGCTAACCCAGGATTAGCAAGAATTGTGATTTCAGTTTTCTAACTTTTCGGTGATGTTTTCTGTTTATATTGTTTGTCCTTCAATTTTGAGTTGGAATAATCTCAAACTACTCAAAACATTGGTAGTGAAAAACGTTTCTATACAAGAAAATGACTACTTCGGTTAACTTTTAAACCTGGGTTAGTGTTAACTGGCTTTTGAACAACCCGGCCCTGGTTGACAAATAAACACAGAAAAGAGCCACGTGCACCAAGTCATTCTAAGATACCTATATTTCCTTCAATGATAATAAAATGTCATTTACAAACAATTTTAAGTACAAAAGTTCAATATTTATTGTGTTTATGATGGGACCTTGTGGATTGCAACTGTTACATTTCCTTCTGATCGGACGAGTAAATTACTGCAAGAAGAAAACAATAAAAAATATCTAAGCAAGTAATGTAATTGATCATAGTCCCCTTTCTAATGAACACTTCCCACCGAGAGTTGACTTTTAATAAGTGCCTCTATTTCCTTCTTATAAGTCCACCCATAGTGAATGTAACATTAAAGAAATTGACACAGAATAGAGTGATTAGGTGAATGAATTAAGAGGTTTTCTTATCATCTGAGCATTATATTGAACATTAGTATATACGACACAAGAGAATAGTGCTTGTCAGAAGTGCTGATTGGTTAACTCGGAGGTGATTAGCAAAGCACTATGATTCACCCCAAGCAGCCAAAGAGAAACAAAATGGTTTACTGTCCGAAATAAAGTATTTTTTTGATTTATGTACTAAACCAATTACATGTATTCACTTCAGTGTTGGTCAAAGTGGTGGATATTTACCTCCCCTTTGGTGAATAATTGTTAACAAAAACTATCAAAGCCCCTGTTGGTCCCTACTGTAACAGTTCTTGAGTCCAGGTTTTGTTGTTGTTGTTGTTGTTTTTTACCAGAAAAAAGATTGTATTTTAATTGTTATTATAAACACCAATGAAATACCACTTGAACTTTCATGCAAAAAAATGATACCTTATTACGAGAAAAGACCACAGTTAGTATGGTTACATGATAAATCATACCTTTAATAGTGGAAGTTAAATGGTTTGGTATTTCATTGTTCTTTACATAATAAATAGAGCATTACATGACCGCTCAGAGATACAACATTAAATCTCTTCTAGTGTTGAAAATATTTCACTCATTTGCTGCACTCACTTGTGAAACATTTTCAACACCCAAACAGAAATTTCTTATCTCCAGGCATCCATGTAATATCCTGTACATGCATATATCCACCCCAGATGTTTATGTTCAAAAAGAAATACACCCTTGCCCCTGATACGTGCCCCCTCTCCAATAGGCATGTGTAATAATTATTTAATGAGCTACCAAAATAAAATTAAGTACCCCGGGTGCTATCCGATCATTACAGATTTACAGATACAACAACCTTCAGGAACCAAAATGATCTGACAATTTTTCAGATGAGCCTTGTCACAAAGGAAGTACTTCAATCTGTCTGATGTTACAACATCATTTTTTTTTTCTGAGAGAATTATCTAGAATTCATCTACTGTTGAGATTTGTTTTGAGAACTCAATTATATTACCAAGAGGGATTAGTCTGGACAAATGTATTGCTTGCTTTAGCCAACTAATAAAAAGTAATACATCTACCCCCTGAGAGTTGTAACTCTCTGAAAGTGGAAATAGGAAAAGGCTGCTGTCATAACGTTAGCAAAGCCATGCTACTAAACTCAGTAAAGCATACACTGGAGTCCAATGATGCACGCTTATAATGTGAGTAAGGTTAAAGTTGTGTCATTATTTTCACTGATTGACAATGTTATAAAACAACTGATTCATGCTACAAAAACTACAGTTACAATGTAACTCTCGACTATGCCTCAAACAACCCTTACAGTCTTCTGTCGTGCTCTCCATTCTTCCCAAATGCATTACTGTATGTACATGTAACTCGATGATACACCCCCAAGGATCATTACAGTACTCCTGGTACTTTACAGTATAAGATTAAAACTTGAGTTAGCGTAGACTATACACTTCACATAACACATAACAGTATCTTACCATGCATCCGACTCTAAACAGATGACTGGCTGAGCTTCAGTGCCTGGATAAAGTTTCTTTGCATTTTGCACCAAGGAGCAAACATGTCCTGCATACATAGGATTTGCAGTACCTTTAGCTGTTGAAGGAAGATAAATAATTAAAATTAAATCAAAGAGTTAAAAATTGTGCACTTCTATTACTACTTCAATCAAAACCAAAATAAAATCAAGCATGTGACATAGATCAAGGAATGGACATCTGTGTTTTACTGTATATAATACATTAGCCAATTCCAGCAGTGCCTATACCCCCAGGCAATAGCCAGTCATTTGTTCACACCTTAATGCTAGGGGTGGTACACTTGAAATCCCTGAAGCATTTGTAATACTCGTGGGTTTGGTCTCGCATGTGGTAGAGAAGGCAAGCTTACATGATGTTGTCCTGTTATTAACTCTCAACCTGAGGCATTTGACCTACTTATTTGTTTCCACCCCAGGGAATTTGTCTCCCTGCCAAATGCACCCCAGGGATTTTGTGTAGGGTTGGTCTGTGGGCGATCAATGGGCACTACTAGAATTGAGTAGTGCATTTATAAAATGACAGAAAAAAGTGAGTGCTATGAAAATGCTCTCAATAAAGTTAGAGTGTTTCTGAAATTACACTATTTTACCCCTCCCCCAGATCACTTATTCCTTATTCTGCACACATCACAGCTCCATTGTCCCCAAGAAAAGATTAAAGCTAATGGTGATCCAAATGTAATGGTTGCAAATTTAATATTTTTCTGGTATGGTTTAAAAACTCCCATTTCATTTGCATGGAATAGCATTTTTTTTCACAGAAGTTCATTAGTAATGTAGATAAGGCCAAGACAAAAGGTTACAAGGTTTCAACAATAAATCTTCCCTTGCATCTATAAGGTAAAGCTTAAAGATGTTCATTAAAACACAAAGGACAGCTTGGTTTTCATCAAGTCCTAATCTCTAACATAGTTCAACGTCAACCGGAATTCTCAAAATATGCTAAGGGTAACAACCCCTCGAAAGTAACGAGCCCCAAAGGCTACATGTACTAAATGTGAATGCAACGAGGGTCATTACTTTCAGAAGTTTACAGTTGGTAGAAATGATGTCAAAATTTCAGAAACTTGAGAATTTTTTATTCTTGTTTATCTTTATTCATTTGTATGTAATTTTGCTGTAAAAATTGGCTTTTGTTTCTGAGTGTGTTCATGATAGAATTATGGCGTCAGTTTCATTCACACTTTGGCTCATCTGTCTTGAACAGAAAGTTTACTACATTTTCAAAGGGCTGCATTGTATAGGAAGGCAATTTGACAAGTTACCATTTTGTCTACAGTGTGCACTGTATTTACTTCTAAAGCCTTTTTTAAAGAAATTGCTGTATGTTTTCTTAGTGCGTATTTTAAATTGTTGAGATTGATCAAAAATAATAAACAGCAGTGATATGTAAGGCTGATGGCCTAGTGTTTGGGGTGTTTACTTTAATTTTATCACCCTAACTTGCTAGAATGAATTTTTCCACAGCGTATGGAGGTGTACATAATACTTGTGGGAATTCTGGACATATTGGGGGGCGGGGGAGGAAGATTTGTGTTGAAAAAATGGAAATTCTGGGAAGGAGAAGGGGTCCTACGTAAAATCTACTGCGTGGTGGGGTTATGGATATCTTCTGGATTTTAAATTGTACACCTTGAACATTCAAACAATTAAACATTTACAGTGTTATGACTGAGAAAATTACGAATGCACCCGTATTATTTGCATGGCAGTGCAAATCAAAAATTAACGATAGATTTTGCCTGCTCTCAGTCAATCACATTGAAGTAATTTTCTCTAATCATGAAATAATTATTCAAAGTCATGTGATCAGCGAGGGACTTGTGGCAATTCAACTTACAATCTACAATTAAGTCCTACACTACTACAACTGTAGGAAATTAGTAATGACAACACATAATTAAACGCGTTCTTCTGATGTCTGCAAATGCGAGATGTAAGTCTATAAACATGAGCTTTATACACTAACCTGACAGAGCTAGACCTTGTTGGTCGCTACATAACACTCCAATAACGCCATGTTCGGACATGCTAGGAGAAAACATTAAAATAAACATTTTTGCAATGAATGCTTGATCTCCTAATCATGACCAGATGTAAAGCGAACTTACATGTCATCTAAATGAGAATCTAAAGATTTTTCCATCTTAAAAATCAAGAAATCTTCCAGGTAATCTTTGAAGTGATAATTATTACGTTACAGTAGTGGTTGCAGTATTGTTACGTGACGGTTCTATGAATTTAGGTACCGACCGCTGACATTTTCCTGGCTCGTCACTCGTGCCAGTATTCTCGCGTTCATAGCCCTCGCCTCAGTCACCCACGGAAAATCACAGAACAGCACGCTCTTGGATCCCTTACTGGAGCTTTTGTGGGTTTGGAAGAAATTGAAATAAAGAGCAGAACCAACACTGCGAGAATATGCTAAGATATTTCTCCGCGGACATTATCTGTTCCGAGAAATGAACAGTTTTCCGCGAGAGTAGCTCGAGGAAAACTGTGGAGCATACTTTCGCCCCACATGGAGGCTATTGTGTTTATTATTCTTCAAATCATTTTCGCAACGCACGCAGTATTGAAAATTGGGAAATATTCTCGTATATTCCCCAGTTTTAGCCGGAGAATATTTGGTCACGTGACGCGTTTAGACCAATCAAGCGAGCGAAAATATTTGATGGATTATAATCTCGTATATTCTGCAGTTTTAGCTGGGGAATATTCGGTCACGTGACGTATTTAGACCAATCGCGCGCGAGCGAAAATATTTGATGGACTATAACGGTCAATACTGAGAGCTGGCCTAGATCTAACGAATAACGCAAGGAAGCATGGATGGGAACTACTAAAGCAACAGAGCAGTGTTAAAATATGGATAAAGGAGGAAATAGGGAATACACGGGGAACTCACTGGAAATGTGGGAGGGAGGTTGTTAGTCTCACCTGGAAAAGATACAAAAACAAAAAGGGAGCACGCGTTAAACTCAAGGGAAATATAGGAGGGAATACATTAATCTAACTGGAGAGCACGGTTCGAGTATGGATAAAGAAGGGAAGCGGGAACTCACGGGGAAGTACTGAGGACTGTTGGATAGATCTGGGAAATGATCGAGCGGAGCAGGGTGAGGAGAAACAGAGAAGACACGGGGGATACTTGATGTGAATATTATGCTGGAGGGAACTCATATGTATTGATCTCACTAGGAAATGATAAGCGACAAGGGGAGAGTAGGCTAGGTGAAGAGAGGGAACGAAGGGACACCACGAGGAACCTACGAAGAACTGAATGCATAAGGGAAGACATCCATCGCAAGAGGAAAGAGCCGAGAATAAGATAGGGATAATGGACTGGAAACAAATGAAAGTGCGGGGAATTTATGAGAAAAATGCACCGCGGCAAGATCAAGGAACGGACCAGAAGCGTGGAGGGACGAAAAACACACCGAGAACCCAGGAGAGAGAGGAGAAGGGGACACAGCGAACGTAGGGAGGTGGGGCACAGGGAGGATGAACTGTGAATGAATGATAGAACGCACGATAAAAGGCACGAGGAACATACAGTACAATCAATCAATAAATAAATCAATCAAGCAAGCAATCCATTTTTATTTGATTACCCGCTCTAAAGGCACCCGCGTGAATTTTCATTAGACGAATCAATTATTTGCGTTGATAGGTTCTTGCGCCCAGTACTTCAAATCCATCAAGTCAGCGTACACTCCATATCGACCTTCGCGCGCGCAGCCTACGCTCCAGCTCACCGCGCCCGTCAGAAAAAAAAAACTTATATTTTAAGGTGTCGGTGAGACAATCTCATTTCTAGATCCCATGCTGTCGTTAATCAGTGGTCCCTGACTTCTAGTCAAGTAGGATGCGAGCTCTGATGACGAAATTGCTGGAAGAGAAGCCAAGCTCGTTAAATGTCTTATCCAGACCCCTCAGTATCAAGGATAATTGTCCCCTGATTCTAAAGTATTCAACGCGCACACATACAAATCAATCATCTGCCATCTTATTTGAACATCCAGTGTGAAAAAAACTTAAAATTATGATAAATACATTGCCGCGCATAGGCGCAATGAGTGCTATGAAAAAATAATAATCATTTCTTGATTTAACACAAAATTCTCTAAACTGTCAGTAACAAATGCAGCGCTCATTGAAAGTTATGATAAATTATGATAAATGTGATAAAGGTTAACATTATGATAAATACATCACTATGCAGAGGCGCGATGAGGATTATGAACAAAAATAATAGTAATTTAATTCTCTAAGCAATCAATAACAAATGCAGCGCTCATTTAAAATTATAGTAAATTATGATAATTCTGATAAAAGTTAACGTTATGATAACTAGATTACCATGCTGAAGAGGTGCCATAAGGATTCTGAAAAAATCTTCAGCGAATTTTTTTGGATTCTGTTACCTGCGGAATGTCTCCTCCTTCTGCTGTGTGTCCCCAACCAGTGACGTAACACTTGGTATCCTTGGGGAAGTCAAACTTTGGAAAACACACAGGCCTGATGCGCTTGTTGTAGGTGAGTGGAGACTGGAGCTTAATAAGAGCCAGGTCATAGTCGTAATTCGCGTAAGCATCATATTTTGGGTGTTTGATAATCTTTTCGATTGGTATATTTTGCTCGTACCCTTCTTGTCCATTCAGGTCATGATCTCCTGTTATGACAAAAATACGTGCAAAATGCATTTCAGGTCCACGATGTTTCACAGCAAAAAAAGGAGGCCAGTACGCCCCGCTAGCCCAAAGGTACTATTTTCTAATAAAGGAAACTATTAGCTGCGTCGGCAAGCATACGCAATCAGTCCTTAGGAAAAAAAAGATGGCCACTAGTACATTGACCCATAATTCTTAGCTCACGAAAACTTTAACAACGCTCATTAAAACTCACAGAAAAATTCTAAAACCTTCAAACCTGGCATACATGGACAAATATCGAAAAAATACGGCTGTCCTTGTACTTAATGGGCTGTGTAAGGTTCGCAGGGTATTGCAGTAAAATGTGCAGCCGCCATCTTTTTCCTACGGAGAACTGAAACACCTACCTATTGGGGTGAATTTAACGTTATGGTGGTTTTGTGAAGATTTATTCTGACGGAGGCGGCCTAATGTTCGAAACGTTACCTTCACAAACTCGCACTACTAGTACAGCCTTGTTTTTTCGCCTCAAATTTACCAAAAATTCATCAACTTCCAAACTTGTGGCTTGGGTATTTGAGCTTGATTAGTTAAGAACTTCATGGCCATTTTTCTCCGTTTATGTCTTGGTCAGATTCGATTTAAAAGATATACCAAAAATTTCAGACAGTGTTTTACCGCATTTCCATACATTTCGAATTTCGTTCAAAATACTCCGCCGCGAGTCGTATTCAATTCTTTTCTCAGTGTTTATATTTGGAAGTGCGAACAGAAACACTGTCTCACTTTCTGATATATTATTTAACTCCTTTAGTGGAAAACATATTTGAGGCTCTGATCACTGGAAAAATTCCATTCAGGGCAACTACAATGTGATAAAAAAAAAGGTCCGCAATGTGTCATAACATAATAGGCGGAGCGTAGAGCTGAGTTTTTGCTCAAAACTTACGGAATGGTGCTTTGCAAAGAACAAATGATTGAGTCAGGCCCGGCCGTCCACACTAATCCGTCACGAAAACGGAGCATTTCGTAAACGCTCTACAAACCGGAGGAATTTGAAAACGCCGACTTTGCGTTCTAGTGTGGACTGAAAACATTTTAGAAAACATACACAGCTTTGCGAAAAGGATGACATCACGACACTAATTTGATTTCCCTGTCCAAGATTTCCGGCATAGTGTGGACAGAAAACATTTGATGCGTTTTCAGAGTGAAAAGGTAAAACGCTGTTATCAAATTTCTTCGGCGTGGTGTAAACGAAGCCTGTGACAACAGGCATGCATTACCCATCATGCAACGGTTACCTGCAACAATAGTGTATTGATCAGGAGCATCAGTATAAGCAAAACAGTGAGCCGCTGACACAATCCACTGCGGAGAAACAATTGAGCCACCACACCAGTGAGGTCTTGCAGCATGTCCGTTGTAGTCCATTGTCACTTGTCATGGCCAAGCTCCTGGCTTAGCATTAGTGCCGCCAACAATTCTGGTTCCCATGACTCTAGTGCCACACTCGACGCTCCCTATTACAATCAAATAAATGCGTATTCGTTTTACATTATTATTATTTTTGTTTGCCTTTCGTACAAATTAATATAAGCACAGCTTTGTTAAATATAAGAAGGAAATGAAGAAGACGAAACCATTTATCTCACTAGCAAAACACAAGCAGCGTTTGGGAACGCAAAAGAACACGTAGGGGCCAAACCACCCCCCTAATGTTTAATGAAGGCTATATTTGCTTGGTTTATGTATTTCTGAACCAAGTTTGGCAGATGAGCTTTCTTTGTTCTCCAGTTTATTTTAATTTAGAAGTTGTGACAAAATGTCAGATTATGACGTCATAATTGATGACGTCACCAAAACGTGCTATAGTTTTTTGTAAAATCTGATGTAAAGATTATGTCATTGGAAAGGCCTTGACTTGAGGAGTAAAATGTCGGAAACCGTTTTTGCTATGATGATTATTTTTTGAGATATGGTAAATTAAATATTTTTTTGCTGTCCCCCCCGGAATTTGCTTAACCATACTGTCCTTCTTAAGTCAGTCTCTCTGGTTTATTTTTTTCAGTTTTTTTCTAGGAAGGCTAATAATCTAGAAAAATAGAAAGCTTGATGTTGTCAAAAATCGTATGGTTTTAGAAATTTGATTTTCGGTTTTGTTAGGATGGTATTAACAAAACTAATTTTAACGTAATAACACTAGAGGGATAATTTTTTATTCCGATTTTCTTCTTTATTTTTGCTTTAGTCATCTGGCACATCACATATGCAACATAGCTGCATTTGCTGGAACAAAATTACGGCTCCAATTTGGGGATTTTTCTCAAGGGGGGACCCCATATTTTGCAGAGTTATTTTTCATATTTAAAAATGCCATATTTCATTTAATTTTTGTGATATGGACAAAATTTTTTCAGGTTTCAACTCCCCTTGATATGCTCTTTCGAACACATTGTAAAAAATATGCATATTAAAAACTTCAAGAGTGGCAAGAAACATGACGTCATCACTGTGACGTCACAACTTTAACATTTACTGACTTTTCTCACGTAAATATAATTGGCAGTAGGTCTCCTGCTCATCTGCCAAGTTTGGTGTAGAAAGAGTCAATACTTTTTAAGTAATGCGAAATAATGTGAAATATCCAAGAACTGACGAAACATTTGGGGGGTGGTTTGGCCCCTACGTGAAGTTCAGAAAACATGAACCGTGGGAGAGTGCTAGCCATCTTCATCACTATATAAACAGCACGTGTTAGTCTTGTGTTTCTTTCGAATTAACCCTTGGACGTACAAGCTAACTCACATCCCCACCGTGGTACAAAGGGTTGGAGGGGAGGGGAGGGGTGGGGATGGAGCCCCTCCCCTGGGTTTTCGTTCTGTTAAGGCAGAGCAAAATAAATTTACATTGGTCAGAAAGCCCTGAGATTGCTCTACAAAACAATACAATTGTTATTGGTTGTGACGTCATATGACGTCATTTGACCCGCCATCTTGGATCTGCTATCTTGGATTTTACTCTATTCTTAAAAGGTCAAGAAATAACGGAAATTAATACAAAATCAAGCCAGAATGTTTATGATCCTTATGAAATGTACAAATTGGTGAATTTTTGGAATTTGATAACGAAAACCGGAAAAAAAAAATACAGAACTATGTTAAAAAAGTTGATTTTTGGCCAAACCTAAATGAAATTTTCGGTTGCGATGGTAACGTCAAAAATGATGGACACAAATGACATCTCAAAATTTCCGCGAAGGATGAATGAACAGCTAAGGAAACTCTCAGCCCCTTAGAGCTGAGGAAATCGTCTTTCCAAAACTTTGAAAAAACTTTACGGTGGGGGGGGGGGGGGGTTGGGGGGAGGTTGAGGTTAGAGGGTCAAAGAAGTAGGTCTTTTAGCGAGCACTATTTTACAGGGTGCTTTTATTATAAATTTGAAACGTGTTTCACAGAATCGTAGTTATTTTATCAGTTCTTACTATATTTAGCGAGCAATGGCGTCTTTTTTAGGAATTTTACTCCTTCAGTTCCATGTTAATTTGAACTTTTCAGAAAGCAACGCTAAACATGTGACTTAACTGACATCCAGGTTTTTTCTCACCTTGGTTAATAGGTTGCTCTGTTCGTGGAGGAGTTGCTGGCGGCGGAGTTGGTGGTGGTCCTGAATGAGGAAGAAATATATTTTAGTCTAAAAGTAGCTGGTGATGGAGAACGAATCGTTCATCTCCGAAAAGCCCAGCTTGTACCTGAAGTCTGAAATGGGCGCTAATAGTTCATTAGAAAATAGTTGGTAGGTTATTTTAATAACCTACTAACCATTATATGTGTCATCAATTAGTAGAGGGTTTTTTCCCCATCGGCTAAATGTTAAGACACATTAAGAAAGTTTATGTATGTATGTAATAGACGAAGGGAATCAATAATAAAATAAATATGGCATTTCTAACCTTTTCGCACTAAACGGCATCTCTCATTTTCTAATCTAGCACCAAGTTAAACATAAAACATAACAGTAATAATGCAAAGAAAGAAGGCACCGATTGATAGAGCTTGAAGCGGGGAGGGAGGGAAGGACCCAGGGAAGACCCCATGGAGGGGGCCTTGGAGGGAGGGAGCCAGGGAGGCAGCCAGGGAGGCAACCGGGGAGGCAACCAGGGAGACAGCCTGGGAAGATGCCAGGGAGAAAGGGAGGGAGCAAGGGAGAGGGCCAGGGAGGGAACCGGGGGAGAAAGGAGGGAACTAGAGAGGGAGCCTGGGGGCAGGGGAGGGGGGGAGTTGTAGGGGTAGATTGAAACCTCATTAAAAGAGCATCTTTACTGAAAAACAGTTCTGTTCCAGATCATGAGCTTGTTCGAGGTTAAGTTTTGATTCCATCGATAATTTTTGCCTTTTTTAAATACTGGCCGTTTCATTTCTGCCATGTTTCGATTCTAATTTCCACAAACCGTAAAAATTATGTTTTTGCAAAGCGTGATAGAAAGGTATGACGTGATTACACGGCCTCGCGTTTCAAAATATATCTTCCAGATTGCGTCAATTTAAAAATGTTTATGTTTGTTTCTAATAAGTATTAGGCCTCAATATGCACAGTTCTTCTGCGAAATCTTTTTTTTTTTTTTTTTCTGGTAGACTCCAATTTATTGATTTCCAACTGTGCAGTAACGTGTCAAATTATCATAAATTATATAATCTCGTTCCCAGATTTCTTTGACCTCGCCTATGCACCAGAGATCTGGGAACTCATTCAATTATCATAAAATAAACATGGCGGTTACCAGGTGATTTGAACTCAAAAATCGTCGCCTCCATTCGAACCAGTTACAGAGTTTTCGACTAAAAACCCAAGAACCGTTTTAACATAAATCTTGAGTATATTTTGGAGCTTAAACTGTTTTCACCCAAGATTTCCTTTAATGGTGGTGATACAAAATAGTGATAAACTCTTTGACAATTGTCGCTAAAAGATCATAATTAAATTCATAAATGCTATATTACCTTGGCAGAAGCCACATGTGGCTGGACAATAATACTTCAGTGATGCAGCGTAATTTTCATGATCACAATAGCTTTGGTAAATTTTACAGTTAATTTTATCCACACATTCTTCGCCTGGAAAAAAAAATCATCACGTGATTCGTTTCAGTTACTGTACTGTTCATGCGCACTTATGTCCAAGGCAGCTCGTTTCAGTTTGTAAGGGAGCGAGTTGAAAGTGTAACTAGACCAAAATCAAATTGGGTACACTCTTCCTTTTTTATTAACCCAAGTATCAGGCCTTTCTTAGCAAGAGGGTAGTGGTAGGGGGGAATTGCAGAGATAAGCCTGACACAAACGTTTTAATTGGCTTATGTCGAAAATCCAAAATCTGGATGTTATGCTGATTGCAGAATACACAATGCAACATAACGTCACACTACCGGAAGTGAAAGCATTTCGATATGGTGGTAAATTCTTTTCTGTTGGGATATTCATCATCAGGCTTGTTATTTCATCGTCAGAGTATTGGTCAAAAAACAGAGCTCTATTTGTTGAAGGTTTTGGCTGAGCTCCTTCAGCTTTATTTCCACAAGCGCTTTTTTGTTGCCGCTTCGTCTTTGGAATCACTCCAATTGGGGATCGTTGGCCTCGAACAGGAATTGAACCCCTAGGATTGGCTTTCGAAGGAGTTCGCGGAGCGATTTCCTTCGCCTCGTCGAGTGCCCTACCACCCGCCAATGCCTCCCGTAACTCCGTGAACATTCCGTAGCAATTCACTATTTTCCTAACGCATTTTTTGCAGACAGACCCTTTGTCGTCTTTACTATCTTGAATGACAACAATTCTCAACTCGGGCAATAATTCCATAAGAATGACAGGTTTTTCAAACAGAACATTAGAAAACTCTTTAATCTCCGTCCCCGATTATGGCTCCTGGTGTGACTCATTTTCCAAGTGTGACCAATTTTCCAAGTGTGACCCATTTTTCCAAGTGTGACCCATTTTCCCAAGTGTGACCGTTTTTTCCAAGTGTGTCCCATTTTTACAAGTTTGACCCATTTTTACAAGTGCGTCCCCTTTTTTCCAAGTATGGCCCATTTTTCCAAAAGTGACCCATTTTTCCAAGTGTCACCCATTTTTCCAAGTGAGACTATTCTTTCCACGTGTGACCTATTTTTCCAAGTGTGACCCATTTTTCCAAGTGTGATCCACTTTTCTGAGTGTGACCCACCTTTTTACAAATTAGACCCATATTTTCAAATGTGACTCATTTTTCCAAGTGTGGCCCGTTTTTCTAAGTGTGACCCATTTTTCCAAGTGTGACCGACTTGTCCAAGTGTGCCGCATTTTTCCAAGTGTGACCTCTTTTTGCAAGTATGAACCCCTTTTTCCAAGTATGACACAATTTTCCAAGTTTGACCCATTTATCCAACTGTGACCCATTTTTCCAAGTGGGACTCTTTTTTCAAAATGTGACGCATTTTGCCAAGTGTGACCCATTTTTCCAAGAGTGACCCATTTTTCTAAGGGTAACCGTTTTTTCAAGGTGTGACTCCTTTAATTTTTTCCCCAAGTGTGACCTCTTTTTCCAAGTGTTACCCATTATTTCAAGCGTGACCCATTTTTCCAAATGTGACTCTTGTTTCCAGTGTGGCCCGATTTTCCAAGTGTGACCCATTTTTCAAAGGGTGACCAATTTTTCCAAGTGTGCCGCATTTTTCTAAGCGTGCCCCATTTTACCAAGTGTGCTGCATTTTTCCAAGTGTGCCGCATTTTTCCAAGTGTGACACATTTTTCTAAGAGGAACCAATTTTTCCACATGTGACCCATTTTTCCACGTGTAACCCATTTTTCCACGTGTGACCTATTTTCCAAGTTTAACCCATTTTTACAAGTGTAACCCATTTTTCAAAGGGTGACCAATTTTTCCAAGTGTGCCGCATTTTTCCAAGTGTGACACATCTTTCTAAGAGGATCCCATTTTTCTACATGAGACCCAGTTTTCCACGTGTTACGTATTTTCCCAAGTTTAACCCATTTTTACAAGTGTGACCCAGTTTTGCTAGTGTGCCGCATTTTTCCAAGTGAGCCGTACTTTTCCGAGTGTGCCGCATTTGTCCAAGTGTGCCGCATTTATGAAATTGTGCCGTATTTTTCCAAGTGTGCTGCATTTTTCCAAGTGTGACGCATTTTTCTAAGAGGATCCCATTTTTCCACATGAGACCCATTTTTCCACGTGTGACCTATTTTTCCAAGTTTAACCCATTTTTACAAGTGTGACCCAGTTTTGCTAGTGTGCCGCATTTTTCCAAAAAAACAAGATTTTTCGTTCTTTTCGTAAAAATTCACCTACAGTGATACCTTAAACAAAAGAGTGTGCTCCTCTTGGTGATGCCAGTGCTTCACATATGGTGTACTTAACAAATCGAATGTTGTTTAGCGTGGTCTCTTCTCTTATCGACAACGATACACGTCATCACAGTGGTCAAAATGTTGTGGACTCAAACAAATTCGAAAAATAAAAATGGTAAAAAATGGTAAAAAATGGCGTTCGGGTTGTTTTTGCCAGTGGGCTGCACTGGTTCTTTTCCTTGCCTCGGACGCTAAGTTTTCCCTCTATGCAAACACCCTGGCTTTACGACAGAAGACTTGATACATCGAATTGCATTGAGTGTTTTGGTTGTTTAAATGATCTCCTTAGATCTTTCCACTACATTGAAACTACGCCCTGCGACCCCTATCTGTACCCTACCCCTTTTTCCCTGTCTTCCCCGACTTGCACCCCGTGCGTACTTATGTTACACATCTATGGCATGCACTTAGTTGGCAAACAAGAGTTCTGACCTGTCTCTAAAAGAGAGTGCAAGTAAAAGCAAACGAACCTGATAACAGAAGTCTCGCAGTCTGAAATTATCGCTCAGAGTATTCTTGCAATAACTTCTGACCAATCATGTAAGCGGTCGCTTGTCCAGGGTCGCTCTAGGCTGCAGCGACGCTCTAGTACTAGCCTCCCACACAGTCGCTATTTGGGCTCGTCATGCACTCTTTTTACCTTAAGATTACGTGACGAGCCCAAATAGCGTCTGCGTAGGAGGCTGCTCTAGTACCAAGTGCAAATAGCATTTTCTTTCCATGAAAAAACAAATTGAGGTTTTCAGGTCACGCGATGCATAACCAATACCTCCGGTTTTAAACAATGGCTGATGTGTTATTTCCTGGTATACCTTATTTGAGAAGGGACACAAATAACGGAGAAGCGATTTGCACAGCCCACAATTTTGACCGGGGGAAACGTCCTCTTTCTACTACCCCATAAATTTACCAAATGTATGCACGAGGGACTGATTTTGCAGTGGCAGATCTAGGGGAAAAAAAGAAGAAATCACAGAAGGAAGAAAAGTCGACAGGGCAAGCAAAACAAAACTGCCCCCCCCTCCCCACTCTTAGCTCAAGGTCTGGATATGCCACTGTTTTGATAGGTTTATTTCATGTCATTTCAAAGTCCCATCAACAAGGAACTTTCAGGCCCTTTGAACAATGACAGAATTTTGAAGAACAGGAGTCTTTGTAGGGCCTTACAATGTTGTGAAATACTTCCTGCCCTAGTTGGTGGAATTACAGGAACTGTCATTAAAAGTTAACATTTTTTAAAAACAAACATGGAAGCAGATTTCCCTTCACTTGAAATAATACATTCATCTTGCATTCATGAGTCACAAAGGTTGCGATTTTCTTGGAAAGTTCCCATGAGAAAATCTTAAAGCTTGGCAAAAAGGAGCATTTTGGAGTTACATTTTGGAAGTCTTAAGAGATGTTCTAACAGAATAGTCTGCAACCAACAACAAATACAGTTTTCATTAAGACATGGCTTACATAGCCACAATGTAGTATCACTGAACCAAATCTGGTAGGTAAATTTTGGCAGTGATAATACACTATAAAACACTAGGTTGGTGATTTCTGTTGAAACAATATTTAACTGCCACCCTCTCACCCCCACTCCCTTCTAGCCAATTAATTTTAATGGTCTATTGAATGGAGGACTAATAACTCAATGATCATTGACATCTAAGGGTAATCCCAAGTGAAAATAATCATCAAGTAATTGTCCATTTCCTCTATGAGATGCACTTGCAGGGAATCTTGGGAAGTTGTATTCTTCAAAACATATATCTAGTCCAAGATGATGCGTACAACTACCTTGATTCCGCAGATGTGTATCTCATAGAGGAAATTGGCTATTGGTAAAGGTAGGTAAAGTCTGCATACAAGCCAAGTAGCCAATCAGGCCGAAGTTTATCCTGGTTTCTGTAGCATGAAGCGACTAAGTGTATTTCCACTCCCCCTGGATGGGATGCTGGTCCATCACAGGGTTACCCCCAGCATTAAATTCACCGGTACCCATTTAAACACCTGGGTGGAGAGAGGCACTGTGAGAGTAAAGTGTCTTGCCTAAGGACACAACACAATGTCCCTGGCCAGGGCTCGAACCTGGACCACTCAATCTGGAGACAAGCGCACTAACCATGAGGCCACTGCGCCTCCCAAGGAATTGGCTATTGATGAGAAAGTAATCAAATGAATTGTCCTTGAGAATCTCCAAATTCAGTGAATGATTGCCAAGTAATCAATGACATCAATCTCGTGACCTATCTATTACTCATCAGTGTCACTGATTTATTAATTCAAGCGGGTGAGTAATCATAATGATCGTTTTTGTTCCTCATTGAGAAACTCTGGGGTCAGTGTGCAACAATTTCACTTTTAAATTGTTGACGAGTAAATGATGACATCAATTTAGTGGCCTAAGATCTACCATCAATGACATTGACTTTTCATTACCTATTGATAACTCATCAATCACATGCATACTTGCCATACAACTATTACGGATTTCCAGTATGTCTTCAAAATAACCGACTTTCCTGGTATAAATCCCTGTCCCAAATGGTTAGTGGTAACAGTTACAGGTAAAGACAAATAATTTTATTTACAATAACTGTCACTGTTCTGTGCCAATACCATCAATAACTCATCATTGCAATATTTATGAATGACTTATCAATAAATTTTGCAGTCTATCAATAAGTCAATAATTACTCATTGATCATCACTTAATATAATCAATGATTAATCAACTGATTCCAGATCAATTACTTAAGTGTCAGTATATGTACATCATTCATTTCATACCAAAAAAACTCAACATGCAATGAAATGAATGAGAGGTGCGTGGTCAAACTATTGAACAAACAAGCATTAGCCATCCCAGCCACTTTATACCCCTTCACCAAGGGCAAACGTCATTTTTTGTGTCAATTTTTAGAGTCATTTAGATCTGAAAATATTGATCTCTGAGAGCTGCATCTTGGCTGTTCTGGTGAAGTGCATTTAATGCAACGTGCGCTATTGCGCTAATGCTTGCGAAAAAAAGTCGACTTGTAATACGTTAAATATTTCCGTCATTTACGTGTGGTTCCCTCAAAGAATAGAGGCTTGGTAAAGTTGAAGTTTGTAGTGCTATCGTGCTACTCTACGGCCTTGTTTTTGACTTTGTAATGTGTCGAGTTCTTTCTCCATCACATTGCAGTCCGCTGTGCTTGCAGCCATCATGTCTAACAGTACTTCGATCTTGTACTTAAGATAATTGTTCTCTTCTTTGAGCTGTGCATTTAGTTTTTGTAATCTGTTGACTTCAACTCCATCTTTAGAACTGCTTTGTGAACCAGGTTCTGCAATCCATTCGCCATCTTGAAAACTTAACTCGTGTTGGCCAAGTTTTAACTTTACAAGAGCATTATTCACCGATTCTCCCAGCTCTCCTGTTCCAGCTAGGCTTAAATTTGACTTGCTTAAAGTTGTATTGCCCGCATCTAGTCTTCTTTTGGGAGGCTTAGCACTTCGTTTGAAAAACGGCATCTTCGCAACCGTCCTGTACACAAACAACAACCGAGGAAAACTGCGAATTAATCTCGTTCCCAGGGCCCCTTTTCTCTCTAAAAAGTACACGCCTGGGATCGAGGAAGCGGAAACCAGACCGGAAAAAGCATTAGGTCAATCGACGGCCAGATTTTACAACTTTTAACATAATAAGTTGTTTCACTGTATTATTTTCTTTGGGATTCGGGAAATTTGATACCGATAGGCTTGATTTTTTTCACATCTGGGCCACCGCTGTTTGACGGCCGAAGGTTTTAACAAAACAGGTCCGCAGTGCGTCAATATGTTACTACAGAGCTATACACGTGTGAGTTATACGAGCTGTATAGTAAGAGCGTGGCTGCCTGTGGAACAAAGGGTTCCTTGAGGTCATGCTAAACAAGAGCCGAGGACACCAGGAACCATGGGCGCCTATGGACAATTATTATTTGCACCGGATTTGGATTATTATTTTACATTTTCATCAGTGTAAAGGAAATACGAAAAATTACTTTGGTGGGACACTTTCCTGACCGCTTTATGAGGGCAGTTCTGACCATGGCACGCAAGCTGACAAGCTGCTTGTCAAAGTTGCCAACCAAAGGAGAAGGAGAACATCGACTGATTGATCAAATTTGACAGTTACGAATACACCGCTGTGTAAATATAAGTCGAACAGCTGGAAACATATTTTTAGTTGTCAAATATGTCCAGCTTTAATTAATTACTAGAACCAAGAGATGATGATCTAGATCATAAATCAATCAAACAATCATAGTGTTTTGCTAGACTGCCCTCACCTAGAATTTTCGAATTCGTGTCCGACGTTTTTGTGTAAGTAGTGGGATTGCTCATCATACCTCACGAGCTGGGACGAGACCGGAACGGATCAACTCGGATCGCTGATTCCGATAAAAATGACAACTATACGAGGCATAAAAAATAGTTGCCATTAATCTTATTCAAGTTAATCCAGTCCAAGTTTTGTAACTACTCATCCCACACTACTCAGCCTGATATGGCATATGGCGTAACCGTTCTCATTTCCAGACCTCGTGTCTTTTGGTCACTTGGATGGTGGCCGATGAACACTAGAATGGCGTCACGGCTTGTGTCACCAAAGGTTTGCGTGAACCACACCTTTTGTTCAGTTAGTTATGGGTGAAGTCAACTCACATTATCAATTTGAACCGGCTGTAAATTTGGAATTATGCCCAGTTATCAGTCAATGGATACGAAAGGAATTTTAACGACACATTGCGCACTTGAGGGTAGTTTCAGAGAACGATCATGGATCATGAAAGATCATGGAAAGTCCCCGACTGAATGCAAATCACGCAGTAGCTATTGCTATTGCATAGTAATTTGAAGCTAAAATTTCTCTTCCCTCCACCCCCTCTTATGCACTTGTGCTTGATTAAAGATCGAGCTTTTTAAGAAACGAATCACTTCCGCTGATGCTCCTATTCTGGAGCTTGTTTCGTATTCTATAACACTACATTCAGAGGGACCACGGGCCCCAATATGACTACTCGCTGTAGAATATAAGCATTTCGTAACAATGGGAAG
>NC_138156.1:22261261-22301261 GCF_964199315.1 Orbicella franksi
CCTGATTTGCTTACCCTCATCATCTTTCCCTTACAGAAATTTCAGGTTTTACAATAAAAAACCATTGTTGTAGTTGTTATGACTGTTCTCTACTGACCTGCGTGTTGACCTTTGGTTCCTGTTTGGCCATACTTGTGGCACTCGGCACAGTGGTCTCCTGTAAATCACCTTCAGATTCAAGGTCGCCTGAAAAAATCGAGAAAATACCGACAAAAAATACCCAGTTTATCTCCTACAGACAAAACTAAGATTACCAGGCCATTGTATTTCGATGGTGTCACACAGATTCTGGTATGCAATTCTTTTTGGGGAGTGGAATCAAATAGTAATTCACTCCTTTTAGTGGTGCGTCTTTTTGGAGAGGCATGGTGGCCTCATGGTTAGTGCGCTCGTCTACGAATTGAGCGGTCAGGGTTCGAGCCCTGGTCAAGACATTGTGTTGTGTTCTTGAGCAAGACACATTACTGTCACAGTGCCTCTCTACACCCAGGTGTATAAATGGGTACCGGCGAACGTAATGCTGGGGGTAACCCTGCGATGGACTAGCATCCCATCCAGGGGGGAGTAGAAATACTCCTAGTCGCTTTATGCTACAGAAACCGGGATAAGCTCCGACCTGGTGGACCACTTGACTCGTATGCAAACTTTACCTTTACGTTTACCTTATCTGCTACAGACAAACTAAGGTTGGCATTCCAATATATATCGATGGTGTTACAAAGATTCTGGTATGCAAAAGTCTTTTTGGGAGCATGGAATTTAAATGGTAAATCATTCCTTTTAGTGGTATGTCTTTTTTTCATGAATTCTACACTTGTAACCGTCAACTAAATGTATATTAGTATATTCTCAGCTCCGACTATTGCATTTCTAGCTCTCTGATTGGCTCAAAAACTCCGACTATGAGCCATTAGTCGGAGTTTTACCTTATATGGAAAACAGTGCGCCAAGTTTAAAAATTTTCCGCTCTGTAAAATTGTTGAAATAAAAATCGGCGGCAAAAACCCGATTAAGAATATACTAAAACAATTATTCCATTCGACCTTGTTGGATATGAAGTGATCATAACCAACTCGCGCTACGCGCTCGTTGGTTATTTATCACTTCATATCCAACGCGGTTTCATGGAATAATTGTTAATTAGTATCACCCAACTGGTGGACTAATGCAAATCCTGCATTTTAATTGGCTACGCTACTAGGGGACTATTGGTAATAGTCCTCGAGTAGCGACGTTGGCGCAATCGAGCGTGACGCTTTCTTTCGTTTTATTCCCAAATAAATATTTCTTCAACTTGCATTTGCTAACTTTATTATTACCTTTTCTGTCCGACTAGCTGGGTGATACTAAAACAATTAGACCCTTCGCCCTCAACGGCCACGGGTAAACAGCCCATTCGGCTTCGCCTCGTGGGTTATTGACCCGTAGCCCTTGCGGGCTACGGGTCCAATTGTTAATTAACACACTCGCCAAATAAAGGCTAGTGGGTAAGCATTTGAAAAATTGAGTTCCTCGAAGGATCCTATCGTGTACTTTGACAGTATAAAAAATCATTTACAAAGAGAGTAACTGAAAATAGATGTCTTTTAAAAATGGACAAATCCAAAAGGACGAAGTAATATTTCATTCCTAATAACTAGCTTTCCCTCAAGGATAAAAAAATATCAAGGCACACGCCTCTATAACGCAAAAATACCTCAGTAAGACAAAAACGTCTCTAAATCTCTCAAGCGGACACCTCTCTAGGGAAGATATCTTTCTATTTTGGACAGGGTTTGGTACAGTTTGACAATCCCGGCGAGAGTAGTTCTAAAAAGAGTTGCTGGTAGTGACTGACGTTTCGACAACCTGCGGGGAAGTCATGTTTGGAATCAAGCGAAAAGTGCGTTTGTACAAGGCACAAGACGTTTAGAGATCAAGCCAAGACCATGAGGCATAAATCTCACCTTGGTCCACGACATAATTGGATGGAAAGTAACCCTGCCTGCCATCAGCCAGTTCACCCATCCACCAGTTTTCATTGTCAATGTAAAGGACGCTGATGACATCACCAGGTTGAATGGTCAGCTCATCCGCCCTGTTGGCGTCATAAGGATGCATGGCTATAACCTACAAGGCAAAATATATGGGTTATTGACAGAAAGAGAGGTCAAGATGGTTGGATATTGGCCAATATCGAGCCATCTTTAAGCTTGACCGAACAAGCTTGGTCAATAAAGGATTTATTATATAAAAAAGAACACTCTTTTCTTGCGGGACAAAGCGGGTAATCCCGAACGGGCAGGATTGCGCTCTCATGCCAAGTTGGTTAGCCAATCACAACGCAGGATTTGGTTCATCTTGCCCGCTCACGGAGCTAGCCATATAATAAAATTAGTGACTTACAACTGTATGGAAGTCTGGCTACAAACCCTTTATGTGAAAATATGGTATATCTACCAAGTCCGTTTACATCATAGTCAGCCATAGTAGGCATGAAGGAATCAAAAATAGGGTCACAAAAAAAATATATAAAAGAAACAAAAAATAAAGAAAGAAAGCAGTCGTTAGGATTCAGGGTTAAAAAGGGCAGAATGATCTAATATTTATAATGAACCTTTTTTCTGGGCTGCGGCTCCTGCTGTAACAGATGTGCTGTTGGGGAATCACTAAATGTAAACTTGGGTTTAGCACTGCCGCCGAGCTGTGACACACTCTGTTCATAAAGACAATCAAGCACATTAACACTTTTAGAACACTGTGAGCAGTTTCTATTTCTTATCTCCTAAAAATTACGCGAAGAGAATGCAGAATTAGGGAGCAGAGGACAGGTTTGATAATGACCACTACCAACCTCGTACCAAAAGTCTTCGTCTGTGGATAAGATATGCTCAATCGAGTCGCTATTGTTTTTCTTCCGCTCATTTAAATTGTATTTGAAACCAATCAAATTCGAGCCTGTAACGAACGCTCGAGAGTCCCTCGTTTTGTCAAGCTTGTGCAGAAAAGAACGAGATTGGACCTCTACTAATCTCACATTTTAAATGAACAGTTTTGGAAGAATAACAGATTGGTCGCACGGGGAGGGAAAGAAAGACAGGCAGGCAGACAGACAGACAGACAGACAGACAGACAGATAGACAGATAGACGGATAGGCAGACAGACGGACAGGCAAACAGCAAGACAGAGAGCAAGACAAACAGGCAGACAGACAGACAGACGGACGGACAGACGGACAGACAACCAGACAGACAAAAATCTAACCAAGGGTCCAGGTGAATCACTAATGTTCAAGCTCATTGAAGGCCTCTTCATCCACGACATTCCTATTGAAAACAAAAAAAAAAAAATAAATAAACATTTTTCTAAAAAATTTCTTTCGTTAAGAGTCACTGTAAAACTACGCAATTTTTGCCGTTTTCATAGGGGCTTTTCAAAGGCAAAGGCAATTCGTCAACGATCGACAGAATCCTTCAAAATGCTTGAAAAATTTAAAACTTCCTATTGTTAGATAGAAGAGAAGTAAAGCTCTTATGCCAAGTTTACCCCGTGTTCTAGTTTTGTAAATTGTTTCAATGCGAATACCGAGAACTTTGTCAATTTTCCAGATATTTTTTGCATATTTAATGAGGCAAAAAGCTATATTTTCGTTTTTTGCGAATTTCTCGAAGACTTTAAATTCTAAGAAAATCGGAATAATATTTTCGAAAGTAGCTCCCTAAAAGCGTTCTTTAGGCAAAGTTTCAGGATTTTCGATTTTTCTAACCTGGCCAGCCATTCTCGATATTTCCAGTCAGTGACTCTTAAGTAGTAGAGAGACTGGATACAGTTTGCAGGCAATTTTCTAAACAATTGTTGGATGAGGTTTTTGTGATATCCAGAATGATCAAGGTCGAGGTAGGGTTTATCAGCCGAAGCTGAAGGCCGAGGCTGAGGCTGATAACCCTTACCGAGAGTTGATCATTCTGGATATCACAAAAACCGAATCTAATAATTGTTTTGTTATACATTGAACGAAAAAAAAATGGAAGTCATGTTTTTGCTTCTTCACTGACGGCAAGCAACACAAAGCGCGCGAACTTGACATGATTACCTTTAGAAATCATGCACCGCGGTCATATATGATATGATTACCCGCGACCTTGAGTGTCCTTGACATGATTATTGTATAATCTGCAGCTAGACGACGTCACAGGCGCTGATTTCGAAAATTCACTGTACGCTTTCGGCCAATCAGAAAAGAGATAGTGAGTTCAATGTATATTAAAGCTTATTATTGTTTTTGATGGGACATGATTACACAAAAAATGTAAGAGAGTAACAAGTACAGACTTTACTTCACATGTTTAAAGGTTTCCAACACAGTGTAAGATTTCGATATGAAACAGGACAATTCGTAAATCCAACGCCTTTTTTCCCAGAAAAACCTCTTAAGGTTTATATAAGTGGTTCATGTTACACCACATTTCAATTTGACTCAGTGAGCAGTGAGAAGTATCCGCTGGGCTGGGCCAAATAACCATTCGAACAAACGTATGGTAGTCAATAAGGAGAACTTATATTTTGAGCCTAGGTACTTACCGGACGTTTGATAAGACTGGGGCACATTCATATCTGGTTGTGGGCTGCCGTATCTATTATTCTGTGAAAAAAGCCTTAGAGACTCAAAACGACCTGATGCTCCAAAATACTGCTGGGCATGAGGTGACATCGGTGGATCGTAGGGAACCTGTGGGAAAATTTCAAATGAGATTATCATTTTTCACCTATTGTATATCACTTGACCCGTTCTTAAGGGCAGTGGATATTTTCACAATTTCAGCAAAAGTTTTTGTGTTGTCATTACTTTTAACTTCGTTTTGAAACAAAAGAACAAGGGAACAAGGAAATGGGCCAAACAAACAAAACTACACAAGAAACCAAAAAAATTCTTATTCTTATTAAAATATAGCAAAACAAGATGACACTTAGCCTACACCAACTAGAAAACGTTTTCACGTGATCTCACGGTGGCCATGGTGGTGTACCACTAACCAAGCCTGTGGTAGTTAAACTCTTTTCTCATGTAAACACTTTCTTTCGTTCCAATAAATTTGCAAGGCTACTGGCCTCATGAGTAAAAACGCTCTATAAGTCACATTTGTATATAATTTTGGGTGGTCTACTGACAAAGGTCAATGAACGTCACTGCGTTTCCATAAACTCTGGTTACTATGCATGAGAGGATAATTATACATTGGGTAAATTTTCAAACAAGATAAATAGTGAATTATAATGTCTCACCTGTCCTGGCGTTGGACTTTGAAGTGACGACTTTGAACCGAACGCTGTGTACCCTGTTGGAGAGAAGTCTGAGCCCCAGGTTGAAAGACTCACATTAGTACCCATGCCTTGCCTGAATGTTCGTTCAGAGCTCTCGGGGAACTGGAAAGTAACGCCACCAGTTCTCTTTCCTGTATGCACGGGTCCAGAGTACCCGGCGCTATCGGGTCTCCCTGGGGTTTGGAACATGAAGTTATCGGCCCCTGGGGTTTTCAACATTGCAGTGTTCATGTAGCCAGATGAAGCTGGTGTTTCCTGAAATTAGGAGGTCATTGGTTTAATAAAAGCGCAAAAACCTCCCTGAAAATCACGCATTCATGTGACGGACGCTTCGTCTGTAACGATAATGATTTTAGTGTCCTAGTTACAACTAAACAAAATTTCTGTTGTTACAGAAAGTAGCAAATGATATGGTAGCTTTTGTACAATGCTTATTTCAATTTCAAAAGCAATATATCGATACAGAAAGTTCGTTATCGTCATTATGTCAACAGCATTGGATAACGAAAAATTTATGACTCCCTGAAAAGCCTCTTTCCTTGTAGTTTGACACTGAAAAGTGCAGTAATCTATGGAAGTGGAAAACCAAAACTAGTTAAAAGGTAAAATAGACTGTATTGCCTTTCACGCCATCAGAAACAGAGACTGCATATTGGTAGCGTTTCCTTTTGAACGCAGAGCTTTTCCGCATTCTGGCCGCGCGTAAATTGCGACAGCAAAAAAGAAAAAAAAAAACAGTAGGGAGTTTCAGCAAACCACGACTGCGACGGCGACGGGACTGTCACCAAACAAAAGGTTTAATGAGCAGAACAATAGCTGTGTACGTGCGTTATAATTCTTGGTACATTTCTTTGCCGTCTTCTGCAAAACAACCGCGTGAAATGACCAAGTTCTACGTATTTTGGAAAACGTGAACCGCAATGGCGAATTTTTCGTATATTCTTTTGGAATTAAACGCTGTCGGTGCATGTTTAGCCTGAGCAAGTTTTTAGACCGATAGGGGTACTGAACAGATTTACAGAGTTGCCACATTCGAAGGTAAAATATTAATACATTTTTACAAGCCGTCTTCCCCGCCGTCCCCGTGGTCATTGCTAAAACTCCCTATTGAAGAAGCGAGGGTGGTTTTCGCCCCAATTTTTGCGCGACCAAATTACTTACATTGTTTGTTCGCTCTATCCTACGTAACAAAATATGCTACGCAGGCTAACACATTGGCAACTAGGAGTGTTGCTAAGTTCACCATGAGAGGCATTAGCCGCATTAAACATGACAGTGACCCAGGTCAGGGCTCGAACCCAGACTGCTCAACCCCGAGTACGGCATGCTAAACATTAGCGCCCATTACACCACTCAAAAAAGAAGACAAGGCAGTATTTAAAGGAGCTACGTCACGGTTTGCGCATCTTGAAAAGTTTAGCCTCAATTTTTCAAGTTTGTCGTTTGTAATCCGTGTTAATCTTCTCCAACCTTAACCATCCTTGTTCCAGTACAGTTTATCATTATCTCCTTGGTGTTTTTCTATCTTAGTAAACTAGTATTTTCAGGTTTCCTTCAATCTAAAGGTAATTTTGTACTCGGCCAAAATAAGTCAAAATGCCGTGACTGAGCTTCTTTAAAGTCACACGCACCAATACAGAGTCCAGTTTCTGCTTGACTTTTCGCATGCGTAATACATCACCGGCCACGTCAGCTATCTGTACGTGCCTGGTGACGTCATCAGGTGTAGCTGTGTTCTGTTGTGACGTCGTAGGTTGTTTAGATGGAGTCACTGGAGGAGTCATCAGTTTCTTAGCTTCTTCTTTAGCCACTGGAGAAATAAAATGAACAATAAGTTTGGCAAATGATGTCCAAAGTTCCAACAACTTTGTTCTGCTTTCAGGGCACAGTTGGTGGTTCAAATGTTCTGTTTATAGTGGTCAATGCGCTTAGCTACACCTGGCTAGTTCACAGGCATGCCACTTAAACTGAAAGAAACAAAATATATCAACTAAACATAATAGGCTTAAAAATCCGAACTGGCGGGAGGCAGACCAGTTGGCTATCACAAGCATGACCGAGGAGTTGAACTAGGGTCTACTGAGAAACAAAACCAGCTTAGTGGTCAGAGGGGGACTTGAATCCGCGACCTCCAGATTTCAAGTCCTGCACCCTAACCACTCGGCCACGCTGCCTCCTATGTCGCTTTTGTGTGAACTAGGCCTGACTTTAGTGAATAGAAGCATAACAAACCTTTGGGATCATAGTGGAATACAAGAATAGGATGCGAGTCACCAAAGGAGCAGAAAGCAATGATGTGATCAAGCGGGTGAAACTGTACATCTGACACAGCATGGTGATAACCAAGAGACGTGTAGACTGACACCAGATCACCTGAAATGACATTTATCAAAAATAATTCCCATAAATTGGTTCACCAATCGCCCTACGTGATTATGGCAGTTCAGTAAACATGGTTGCCAAAAATGTATCGTTGGCCACTGATCTAAATCTTACATATTTCATTGCATTCTAGATACCGTTCGTGACATTATACTGTAGAAACATATTTATGTTAATTTTGTATTTTTTACTCCCACTTGAAAATGACCTCGGTCGAAACGTCGTGACTTTTTATCGTTAGTCCTTATTTTAACCGATTTTAATTTCGGAGAAAAAAGTGTGCGAAAATGAAATCGTCCGAAATTTTTAAGCGTCCGAAATATTTACAGAACAGTATAAAACACTGAAGTAGCTCCAAAGCTCTTAAAGGAAACTCTAGTTGAGGCACTCCTTAAGATGCGTAGCGACTTGATAAACTTTTCTTGTCGGTGTATCTGTAAGACTTCGAAGGTGCAGTAAAACTATCATTTTCACAGATGTTGTTTCAGTCTTATTTGTGTTTTGTAGGCGTAAATTTACTTATTAAGGTATGTTTCAGCAGTGAATGAAATGGGATAAAAGTGTCCAAAAATGATACGTCCGAAACAAAAAGTTCGAATTTTTTTTGCGTACCCTTCATAACACCTCATCCTATTATTATTGCTTCTTCTATCAAATACTTAGAATGCAAGCGACAATGCATGCCTGACTAGTCCAGTGCAATGAAATTACAGAACGTATTTAAAAAATTCATGAGAAAACAAGAAATTTCCAGTTATGCAAGTATTAGTTGACCACATAAAACTTGAGTTGACTGACCCGTTTCTGTGTTCCATACATACGCGTACCCATCCTCTGAGCCTGCGATAACAAAGCACCCGCATGCGCTGAGAGTGCTACGGATGTGTTCTTTAAAGTTGGAAGCACCAAGAAACCGTTGCATGACGGTATAGCTCCTCAAGTCCAGCATGCACAGCACGCTGTTGCGCACATGAACCAGCAGCTTCCGTCCATTGGGGTGCAGGCTGAGAGAGTTGATGACGTTGCCCTGGAAGGTATCACCAGAATTTAAAGAAGCTTTTTCAACTGGTGATTAGGGAAGAAGCCCTTTCATTAGCTCTGTTACTAGGCAGAATGAAAACAAAACTCACCAGGGAAAAGAAAACAAGACCAGGTTGTGCGACTGAGACTTGAATGTTTTTTTGAGGGTGTTGTTAAACGATTCTCCAACGCCTTTTACGAGAGTCTTAAAGACAGTTTTCTCCAAGAATCAGTAATGTTTCTCTGAGAGTCTTGTCTTTCTCCCAACAGGTGCCTACGTTTTTTTTTAGGTGTCAGCTGTTTTCCCTCACTAAGAGTTCCAAAATTACGTCTTCCCAGAGAGACTTGAGAACAAAGTTTTCCTCAGAATATCCATTGTCTTCCCCAGGAGTCTTGTGCGTTTTCCCCATAAACATTGTATGCCCACTTTTAACAAACTTGAAGAATCAGAGATGTTCAACCTGTTTACAATCACTTTTCACTGAAGTTAATACTAAAGCCACCCACCTGAAGTTCATCAATAGCTACTTTTGCAGACAGTGTCCAGTCATACACGTAGCCTGGGATGGACAAAGGACAAGCATTTAAACTCATATAAATTATAAGTTTTGGGTAAAATAATACTTCCTAAGCGAACTCGACGCTAGTGGTTTGATTTTAAAGAACAATACTCGACCAGTGAAACGACATGAATCCAAAAGGAGGTGAGAGACATCAACCGCGAGGATGGAATTGGATTGCAATATTGCAAACTTGAAAGAATGAAGCTTTATTGAGAGTCTTCATATCCAGCTAGTGTTGAACGTCTTATTTCAAATGAGTCTGTTCTTACCGCCAGTTCCTTTTCTCTTCCTCTTGGTATCCACTTGAGGATGAATATATGAGTTCCAAACGATAACAATTCCTTTACTGTCTGCTGAAACCATCTTCGCGCCTTGAAAGAAAGACATTTAACGTTACAAAAATCAAATAAATTACACCTAAAAACAAAAAATAAAACCATCGTAGTTCTCATACAGCACCCGGATACAATAGCCTCAAAATGCTTTACATTTTTATGATATCTCCCGGCCCACCCAACCCATGGTAAAGAGTGAATCGATCAAACCACAACACCAGAATTTCTGTGCGATAAAGGAGCGTATTAAGGTGATTCCTCGCATTTGCATTGCACATCCTTACTGCGCATAATTTATGGCGTCATCAGCGCGCGTTCGTGTACGCGCACATTGAAAACATGGCGGATTTGCCTTGATATTGAGTTCCGCCACTTGAAAAATGTCATTTTAATCAACTAATCATTAGCTTTGCGTGAGAAAAGACTGATCTGATATCTATTGTTGAAAATTGAATAAATAAGGAAAATAGCAGCTGCACTGTAGTCTTTTCAATTTTCAAGTTTTATAGCCATGGCAAGCAATTTGGTTCCAATATTTTAACAAGGATTCAGCTGTCTGTCAAAATCAAACTTTTATTTGTGTCCGACACAAGTATTGACTGTAGTTTGAGGCGTGTTTTCATGAGTCTGGGCTCACAAAGAGTTTACAATAACTTGGAATGCGTTCTTGTAATAAGCATTAAATAATGCTAAAATGGGACATATTTAATGCCTCGCTACTCCTTAACGAGCGTGGGCACCCCCTTTTTTATTTTATAATTAAAGTTCTCAAATGATAAATATTCAGTGGACAAAGTTTGAGCAAAAATCTATTGGCAGTTTTATTTCAGGGGAATTACCTTAAACAATGTTTTGGGTTCTTTAATGTTCTCTTCTATTTCATATCATTAGCTCACTGCTTTGACACGATCATCTGAGCCAACCTCGTTCCCAGGTTCCTCATCTTCTCGCCCTCCCCGCCCCGGGAGGGCAGGAAGATGAGAGAACCTCGGAACGAAGTTGCATCTGAGCTTGCACAGAGCCTAAAGCGGAGTTCTTCACGCACAGCCAGCATGATTTTAACGGTTAATGTATGACCCTGTAACGGTGGTTTCACTGAGATTCAAACCCACAACCTTTCGCATTGAAGGCTAGCCTGCGTAGCAGACGTTTCTTATCCATTTTTCAGGCGGGGAGATCAAGCAAGTGAGCGAGCCCGCAGGGATGAGAAAAGATTGGGGAGAAGTGGGGAGGGGGTGAGCCAAAGCGGAGGAGAAGGGGAAGGGGATGGTACTTCTTTTTTCGCACTTGCTCGCAGTTTCATTTGTTCCTTTCGCGTTCTTTTAGAAATGAACGCCTGCAACGCAGGCTAATTGAAGGCTCGTGCCTAACTGAGCTAACAAGATGCAGTTAAATGAAAAATGCTGGTACACTCACTACAAATAATACCACTTACCTTCTTGATCGAAGCAGACGCTGTTAATGAAACCGTCATGTCCTTCAATTTCCCTGAGAAGCTGTTAACAACAACATTAAACATTATCTGTGGAGCCAACACATTTCTTGTTCATCCAATTATCAAAGTCATAATCAAAATATCAATTCTCCTTACCGACTACCAAACATTTTACTTAATGGTGGTTTGAGAATTTGGTAATTTTCTTTACTGTTACCTGTATTTGCAAAAAAGTTTGCATTCAAGCCTAGTGCCACATCAGACCTGTGCCTATGTCCAGTCTCGGAAGCATAAGGTGAGCAGGAGTACTTCTACACCTTCATGCATGGGATTGTAAGACCTTCGGCCTGGCGTTAGATTTGATGGGAACCATTTCGTAAAAACAACTGGGTTGGGAGAGGTGCTGTGAGAGCAATGAAACTAGCCATGTTTTGAACGTGGACTGCTCCATCCCAGAAGTCACTATCTTGAAGATTTCGAAAGTTAAAAATTTACTTTCCGATGCTAAAATATCGAACGTTTAATTTTCGGACAAATTGCAGGGAAAAATTTCAGACACAGTCACTTTGCTGAAACAAAACGAAAGTAAATTTACGCCTACAAAACACGTTTCAGACTAAAACAACATCTGTGATAATGATAGTTTTATTGCACGTAACTCAAGTAGTGTCTTAACCAGAGTTGGCTCCATAGCGACTAGCGGCTTTGGAGCGATTTTAAAAGTTTTCTATTGTACTGTAAATATTTGGGAGGCTTAAAAATTTCGTATGGTTTTATTTTCGGACACTTTTTTGTCCGAAATTCAAATCGTCCAAAAGTACTATCCACTGTAAACGTTTCTCGCTGCTGTCAAGGGTCTCCTGTTTTGTTTCATAACTCTATTTGCACAGTATTCAGCCTTACCTTGCCATTGAACCCTTCACTCAGTTTGGTCCAGACCCTTATCAGGTGATCGTATCCCCCTGTCACTATGATATGAGGGGAGCCTGGGTGGTACTGTGCTGCGTACACAAAACACGGATGAGGATAGAGCTTGGTAGATGACGTCATCATAACCTTTGTATCCCAGGATCTGTTGATTGTTTAGCAGAATCTTGTTATTGAAAACTGTGTTCAATTAGGTGTCAATAAATTGCAGGTTTTTCTTATTTTAGGCCGTACAATGCTAACATTATATTGACAAACATCAAATATTTGCTTACAACACTTTATACATTGCCAAACAGACAGGCTATGACGATTATACAATCACTTATGGGGGAGCAGGGATAGTGCAGTGGTGAGAGTGCACACCTCCTTCTAATGTGACCCAGGTTCGATTCTGGCCTGGTGCCATACGTGGGTGGAGTTTGTTGTTGGTTCTTGCCTTGCTCCGAGGATTTTTCTCTGGTTATAGGCTCGTTAGCCTCCTTCGCAGCCGTTATTAGAGTCGTCACGCAACGCTTGGGGGAGAAGCGTTGCGTGACGACCCTAATAACGGCTGCGGAGGAGACTATAGGCTCGTCTGTATACCAAGAAAATACAAGTGACGATTCCTCCCTCCACAAAAATCAAATCTCCAACTTCCAGTTACACTAGGATAGAGGTCTTGCATGAAAACCAGCCTCAAGCTGATTGGGCTTTCTCTTAAAATAATTTTATCTAAATTTTTTTAAAATGCATTTGTTGACGTGCCATTAAATTGTTAGAATTGTCAATTAAAGAAATGTGCAACAACCAGGAAGGGAAATTGACAATTTGGATCACCTGACTGTACCATCAGAAGAGGTTGACAAGAGTTCGAAATCATCAGGCGCCCAACACAGATCGTATATTATACTGAAATGTCCTGGCAGGCGTACACAAGTCTCGTATGAAGGGACCTACAATACATAGAACAAGACAGAGTTAAACTTCCCTGTACAAATGGTATTGGGACATGAATGCAAAACATGACTTCACAATTCACAAGTGTATCTGGAGAAAAATGCACTTCTTTAGCACAGTATTCATAACATAAGAAAATAGAAGTCTTACTTCACTTGCTTGTTGTGTGTTCTTAAATAAAAATAAATAAACTAAATCACTTTATTTAAGTGTTAACGTGTTTAACACTGCTGTACTAAGTGGGGACACTGACAATAAGTAAACAAATGTTTTAAATTGAACAGGAACTTGTTGAAAATCACAACTGGTGGAAGACTGACAAGTCAGCTTTTACAAAGCATTGTGGAGTTGAATTTGGAACCACCAAACGGTAACCATTTAGTGGCGGGGAGGAGTATTGGATTCCGCGACCTCCAGATGACAAATCCAGCACTCTAACTACTCGGCTCCTTCAATTCATTTTACAATCTATGGCTTCTGTCTTCACTTACCTCGTAAATGAGAATGGGAAAACTCTCCAAGTCTGCACAACCACATGCAAGGTACCTAAGAATCGAGTAAAAATGTGTTGCAAAAAAACTATGACTGACTGAAACGATATTTGACAACTAGATTATAATATAGTTAAATGAAATTTAACATAGTTAACGACTAGGAGCTAGTCTGGTCAGTAGCGTTTTTATAGGCGGTTGTCAGTGTCTTGGCCGTCTGTGAGCGTTTGGTTAGCGTTTGGTGCGTTTTGTAGCGTTTGATATAGTTCAATGAAATTTTACATAGTTTATGACCAGGAGCCAGTCTGGTCAGTAGCGTTTTTGTAGGCGTTTGTTAGTGCCTTGGCCATCTGTTAGCGTTTGTTTAGCGTTTGGTGCGTTTCTGTAGCGTTTGCAACAGTCATATGGTCGTGAGAGCCCTGGGGCTGACATTGTCCAGCGGTATATTTGGTTAGTACATGTGTTGTCGTCCCATGTGCTCGCAGTGTGTTCATCGCTCTGTTAGTGTGGCGTTGTGGATTGAATTATAGTTTAGCGGTTCTCGGCGTTCTCTCCCTATCCCCCCCTTTCTTTTCAGCATTTTATTTTATTTTTTATTTATTTATTTATTTATTTATTTATTTATTTATTTATTTATTTATTTATTTATTTATTTTTTCCCACCAATGCCGTCTGGCTTGAGTGTGACGGGTGCCTGTAGGGGGCTTGGCGCGGGGGGCTCGTGGCTTGGTTGCGGGTTGGGCAGGCCAGTCGGGTGTTCTAGCGCCTTGGGGATGTGACTGCGGTTGCAGCCCCCGGGCTTCGTAGGCACCTTCCCTCCACTAGCGACTTGGGCGTTAAAATGAGCTTGAGATTTCTGTCACGTGATAGTTGATGAGGGTGCAAACCCGATAGGAATCGAGAATGAAAAATCTAATTGTTCTAGCGTAAATCTACGAGCTACATGTAGTCATTCAAAACTTTATCTAACTCCTCTTCACAAAACTTCGAAAACCGCCATGTTCCTAACAACAGCACACTGCTAGGCTACTCACTACAACAGAACAAATAGTGACTAGTGTAGCCGATAAGAGAACGGCAATCATGACAAAATCGGCACGTATGTAAATCTACGGTAGCTTGAATGTTATAAATTCCTTCTCTACAAGGGCATGCTGTAATAAATGAAGAGGTGCAATGAGAGAGGCCCTAAGTTACTCTTGATCTCAGGCCAAACTCTCCTTCTGTCATCGAAGGAAGTACAAGGCAATTTGATAGGAAAATCCAGAGGTCTGTCACAGTTCTGTCATAGAGGTCTGTCACATCTTGTTGCCTGATCTCTTGTGGATAAAGCCCACAAGAGATTTAAAGAATGATCAGATTAGTCACTATGACTTGGAGCTTTTTACATGCAACCCTTAAAGTCCTTCAAATGATTTCAATCTGGAGGAAAACATTGCTGAAATACTAAGAAATGTAATTCTTTAACATTAAAATAGTTTCCTTGAATGTGTATAGTACCTGCCATTGTTAGAGAACTTCAAGATGAAACAGCCTCTCTTTCCAGATACAAGGGATACTTTCTGTTTGTTTGGGATGCGATTAACCTACAGCCAAGGGAAAGAGGCCATCAAGAAGCAACAACGCAAAGGAAGATCGAAACCCTCTTGAAGCTAACAAGTTCAAACAATACTACACAGCTTGTTGATATGAAGAGGTTTTTTATATTTTATAAGCTGATTCCCTTGAAATTAAATCTTGAATGAGAAATTTCTACAACTTTGCAAAGTTACTATTTGTCATGTAAATTATATATGTCTGAAATGAATGTAAAAAAAGAAAATAAATGGTCTTCATCAAAAATAGAATTAAAAGCATCTGTTTGAATTTACAATAAAAAAAGACATATTGATAAAAAAGTTAACTGTAACTACATGCAATGGAAAAAAAAAACTTATGTTCAGTAGAAAAAAGGAAATAGATCACCATGCCTGAAAAAGAGATACTGTATAATGTGTAATTACTTAATTGTGTTCTGAATTTCCTTGTAATATCAGCTTCTAGGAATGTTTTCATTTAAAAAAAATTCTGTCTGCTCTCTAATAGGTGCAGTGTCAAAATGTTAACAAATTCAGTAAGTGTCACATCGTTTTTTTAGTAAAAAACAAATTAATATCATAATGGTAGTGTTACATTAAGATGAGAATAACTTTCCTTTGAAATCAAACTATCGATTTACCTGCCCAGGAAGCCTGGTCCAGTTTGTAGGTTCACTGTTACTCTTTCCATCTCTAAGAAGTTATAATTAGAAAAAATATGAAAATTGTTAATCCTCCATAGGAAAAAAGATGGTGTCCTTATAATTACCATAATACCTTGTGAACCTAACACAGTCCATTTGGCACAAGGAAGCTACGTTTTTGCAATATTTGTCCTTGTACAAACAAAATGGTGTATGCTAGCTTTGAAGATTTTAGAACATTTCTATGTTTTTATGTTTTACGTTCTATGTTTTTATGACACAGTGTGGTCAAGGTTCCCATGTGCTAAGAATAATATTATGGGAAAATCAGTTTTGTTTAACATCACTTTAAATGAAGAACAATCCATTATTGCCATTTACAATGACTGTTTACTGTTTACTTGGAGGTGGCGTAGCCTAGTGGTTAGAATGCTGGATTTGTAATCCAGAGGTCCCAGGTTCAAATCCTCTTCCCTGCCACTGGATGGATTTGTGTTTGGTAATCCCATATTTTTTACAAGTTTCCTGTTTAATTTATGATATTTCTGTGCTTATTTCAGACAGTGTCCTAAATTAGTACAGTAGTGCTAAAAACTTCAACACTTAATAAAGTGATTTTTTTTTTTATAATCAGATGGTTTACAATGAGCAGTTTACAACAACAACAACAGTTTATTTCTACTACTGTAAACAACTAAAAGAATTTATCTGCTCCCTGTTGAAGCTTGTCGCAGTTTCAGTAACTTCTATTCTGATCTGTAAACTGCAGAAATTGTTTTTGGTGATGTTAAATTTCACCTCATTCCATGTGCTCGTCTTTCAGCATCCAAAGAAAATTCCTCAAAGGATTCCTTTCCCTTTTCCTACAATATTGACAGAATAACACTCAGCTGGGTAACGAACAAACAGCATAAACCAGCTGAGGATCCATTGCAAGAACAAATGATAGCAACAATTCAACAAGCAAGCTTAAGGGTGGCAATATTTCTTTGTGTGAACATGATTAAAGATACAGCAAACATTATTAAAATGACTGTGGTTTACTGTTCACTCTTAGGGGGGTTTTATAGAAACTGTGTTAAAGAAATTTCACCCTGGTGTCAATCTTCAATGTAGAGGATGTAAAAGTCTCATTGAAGGAATGTCAGTATTCTTTTTTTCCCATTCTCTTATCTTCCTTTTTGTTTGCTTCTCTTTTTTCATGAAGGGAAGAGAGGCCACGTTGGAGTAATTTTTGGGCCTGTAGGAGTTGTAAAATCCAATGCAAGCACATAGCTCATAGCACATAGAAGAATGTGATTTTCTTTCAATTAACACATTTTCATAAATCCAGTCATTAATAGAGTTATATGATTGTATATTCTGTAACATTCATAGTACATCAAATGTATTAAAAATAAAACACCTTCAACTACTCTCTTACAAATAATTCCCTCTTACAAAATCCCTGTCCCTAATATAGCATTGCAGTTTTGATTAGGTTGTACGTGTTTTTTAATTTGAGTTAGTTGTGTTAATTTGTGATTATTTTCGCCATTAGGGGGAAAAATCCAACAATAAATAATAAATATAATCAAACCTGTTGTATGGCAAACATGGACCGTAAACTAGGACCAATAACCTTAGGGGGCTGGACTCCTTTTAATGTCACATAAAGAGTTGATGGGTAAGGAACTCGCTTGGTTTGCTTCCACCACTGATAAACCTATAACCACAAGCCAATAGGTAAGTCTTCACATGCCTTGTGGCTACTGGATCTTAACATGGGTCTCTGTGGCATGAGGCAACTACAGTAAGGATATTGTGATTGGTTCTTCCCTGGTTGGGAACCCCTCCCCACAGTATTTTTTCAGGGTGTGCTTAACCCAGGGGTTTTAGTAAAATTTTCAGTAGGAGGGTAACTGGTTTTCACAGGTGGGAAGAACTTTTTGAACTGAACTTCTTTATAAGAAAAACTTTCCTCTACATGTAGATGGTCAAACCAGGTAGGCAAAACCATCCTTACAACTGGTCAATTTGCCTGATGCCCAGCCCTTAATGAAAACCCTGGCAATCACATCGCTGGTAGGAGGATACTCTGAGAGTATCCTATCTTCTTCAAGAACAAAACACCTGAATTGCGAAGGCCAAACCTTCAATCTGGACCACTCAATCCGAAGTAGTAGGGGATAACCATTTGGCCATTGCATCTCGCACATTCAAACCAATACCCCAAAGTGCTTTCAACTTTAGTTACACTATTATCGTTACAAGTATTTTACCTCTCTCCAGCATCATAGTTGGTACTTTTCACAACTCAATTTAAATTTATCCTTTCAAAACTGAGAACAATGATGTAAAAATATGCCTCCTTTACAAAAGGAGGCATTTTCATACATCACTGTTTTTGTCTCCTTTGCAAGGAAACATTTCCTCCTCGTTTACAAACATTTTCCAGTGTAAAAAGTATTACTTATTTAACTACATGTACCTCTACCATGTTGTTTGATCTGATTGTGGGCTTGGGAGGCTGGAACAGCTGAAGACGGACCTTTTTATCAGTGTTAGGGGTGCCATTCCCGCCAATGACCTGAGAAGTGGTAAAAATCACCCTTTCAGTTCAGAATCTGTGCTGAAAATATTGATTCTCACTTCTAGTCTACTTCCAGGGCTGTCATTGGCCCTTGATGTTATGAGTGAATTTGCCTTTAGTTGATACAATTCACCCAATAGTACCAAGTTTGTTACAGGTGGGAAGATCAAGGCTGGAGGTGAATCAAAACTTAATGCCCTGCCTGCTTTAACCTGTTATATCAACTTTGAAGTTTGTTGCTGCATCAAGATGACATGTCCCAGTTTTCCATCACCTGCATTAAGCAGAATCACTCTCGGGAATTAAGTTTTTTTTAAGGGAATTAAGTTTTTTTAAGTTTGATGAGGTTTTGTGTAAAAGAGGTAGACTTAGCTTGCCCAGGGAACTTAAAAACCTTGTAAGTGAAGGAATTGCTCAGTTTGACACAACTGTTTATTGTAATGGAAGTGATCACAAGTACCTCATGTCGGGTCTTCTGAAATTGGAGAATTGTGACTTCAGGGAAGATTTCACTGACACTGATTTCTTAACAATGGTTATCCTTCACATTTACCTAGTACCATTTAGTTATATTTACAGGTCTAGAGCACAAGATGCTCTTTTTAAATCTGAGAATTTACCATAATCTAGAACTGCTTTTGATTGATTTTCCTTAATACACTCTGCAATTATTAGTTTTGCACCCACCAGTTTTCCCATACATGGTTGACTAGTTATATGAATTTGCTCCAAAACATCATCAGCTTATAGTTTTAATTTAATTTAAATTTGCTGCAGAAGACGTACTTGGCTACAGTGATACTGTGATTATTAATATAAGGTTGGTCTTAGAACACTTGATTGAAAGCTGTTTAAATCACAGAAATTACTCCTGACCAGTCACAAGGGTTCTACAAAACCTTATCATGAATGAAGGGAATCTGGGAGTATGGATGGATGGCACAGTGGTGAGACTGTTCGACTGTCACCAATGTGGTCTTGGTTTGATTCCAGCCCAGTGCCATATACAGGTTGAGTTTGTTCCTGGTTCTTGTCTTCCAATGAGGGTTTTTCTCCAGGTACAAGTACCCTGGTTTTCCTCCCTCCACAAAAACTAACATCTCCAAATACCAACTCAACCTCGATAGAGGACCTGCATGAAAACCAGCTAAGGCTGATGTGGCTTCCTTGCTAAATATTGTAAAATATTTACTTATATATGCGTGTACTCACTTTGAGAAAGGCCCATGCAACCTGATACCAGCCTTTGTCGCTTGTCGGAGGACCTTTTCTTCTTTTGGCAGCTGTCATGCTCAGGAAGTCTACCACCTTTGAGAATGGCAGGAAATTTCAATGCCCAAATTATGTAAAAGTGAGATAACTTCAGTTGGATGTCACAGTAAACAAAGATGTTCAAGGCTAAATTATAGATCATCTACTGACTCTGACCTCAAAGAACATTATAACCTTCGGGTCTGATTCCTGACGACTGAGGAAATATGAGAATATTTCATTGAACAAAAGAACTTCTTCCCAAGATGGCATCAATGACCTGGCAACATATCACAATAAGAAGGCCATGGTTACTCTGTAATACACAAACAACACTCAGACAGATAAGACAATAGATATACCAATTCTGTCCAAGGGGAGAAAGGTGCAATGAGGTTAACCGTATGTGAAACACAAACCCGTGAGACAAGGGGCCAGACCACATCATTGGGAACTCCTTGCACTACACTACAGATTGGATCATGATGTTCAAATCTTGGCCTACAATGTAGCATCTTCCCAGCTTTTCAATATCTCAATTTCTTGGACCTCCCAATGACTCAAACCAAAAGTCATTTCCTTTGCATTTGCTTCACTCACTTAACACTGTCAGTAATAATTATTCTCTGATTTCTTAAACCCCCAATAGATAGAAACACCTGCAAACTCAACCCAACTCTTGTCGTCCTCAGAACAATTGGCCCTTGGCAAGACTTGTTAGGAACCAGGGTAATAGACGGGCTTTTAGACAGATGGGTGTCCAGGTGTCCTGTAGACGGCCACTTTCTACAGAAAATTATTTCATTTTTCATATGTTGCCTTATAAACTGCTCATTTGTGCAGGCCTGATAGCACATTCTGGACAGCCACTCTTCAAATTCTGGCTAAAAGCCTGCTAATAGACCAATTTTGATATATTGAAATTCAGCCTAACACAATAGACCTCAGCACGAAGCTCTGGGGAATAAGCCCCACAAACTCTGTAGTTATTCCCCAGAGCCTCTCACTGAGGGCTATTGTTTTAGGCTGAATTTTAATATATCAAAATAATTGGTCTATTGGCCCAACCAGAACAAACACTACTGATGCAAATTAACTACTCCAGAAGACCTACTTGTACTTCTTGAAATCATATGGTTGTGTCATCATAGGCATGATGTAATCAACAGGAGTGTCACTTTCACTTTCATAGTAAGACGTCACACTGCGAGCACTACAAGTGTAATTATTACATACAAATTACATTTTACGAACTTGTACCAGAGTTGAAAAAGTACAACACTCTCTGAATGGTTATTTATACCAAGATTCTAAATGTTTTGTGTGGTAAATTTGAAACTCTGGGTACTTCTAACTTGTTGTTAGATATTGACATGCATACTAAATAATTTAACATTATAGTAATATTACTGATAGCAGTATGATAGAACATCAAAGTCTATGAACACAGGTTCAAAGTTTTCTAGTTCTCTTAAACTCAGTTATGAACTTTCTAACAAGTTATGTACATGTATAAGCAAAACTGAGGTACAAGTTCTATAGCTTTAAGATAAAGGTCACATGTACCCCAGCGTCTTTTAAAACCATGTACAGAAACCTTCCTGATAAAAAGTGAGATAGATAGGTCACTGTATCCATAAATTTTGCTAGTTCTTAAAAAGAAACCTTCCAGATAAAAAGTAATTCCAATATTTACCGGTCAGATTTCTTGACATACTGCCCTGTTTCCATGTCGACCACATGAACTCTCACCATAGGGTGTGATATACAAAGGTCTGGTTTAAGGTTATCAGCACGATGGACAGTAACAGAGAGAATATAACCATCATCAGCTCTTTTCTTTACAACTGTCAATGACCCATCATCAGCTTCAGGGTCTAAAAATTCCAAAAAGAAGCTTTTGACATACATGTATTGTAATGACACTGATGTTTAAGTAGTGATTTCACAAGCTAAGGTGCACAAGCTAATATGTATGATTGTTTTATTTACATCTAATGCTCGCTCAAATTATAAGACAAATAGGCAGTTATACGACAAATATTGGATGCCTAATGAACTCATGATGCATGGTTTATTTAAGGAAGACTCAACATGTTATGTTGGGAGCTTTTGCGAGTAGAATTGTTGTGTTTGAGTAAGCTGTACGTTTAGGAGCCAGTTGATTGAACTGTTGCCCATTCAGCTGTTGGAGTGAAAGTTGTTGTCGTCCAGGCATGTTAAAATATTATGCTCGGTTAAGAACCAAGGGTGGTCTGCACACCTTAAAATCCTATATTTTCATTAACTCTTGTTATTCTGCAGCTCTTTTGTTCTTAGAGCTAGGGACATTGGTTGTATTCTTTATCTATTGTTTTGTTGGGCCTATCATAAAGAAATTTGCAGATGATGCAGATCACCCCAAGAACTAATTTAAATACAAAAGAAACAGATCTGGAACAGCTCGTATGTTTAGTTACTGATATTGCTGGACATTCAGTGAAAAAGAAAAGATGTATATACATGTACCATGAAGTCTTCTTCGAGCTCTTCCTCCTTTTTTCTTGGGTGTTACTGAAGGTGGTTTAGCAGGCTGAGGGACACCAAATGATACATAGCTAATTAGAATTTGGTAGTCAGAGGTACCTGTAAAGGAAAGGGGAATACAGGAAGGGGCAGAGGACACAAAATTCTTCATCAAGGCCTAAACATCCCCAAAATTGTTTACTTTAATTTCATATTTAATTTAATAATTTTGTAAAATCAAAATCAATGATTAAAAACTGACAGCACACAGACTTGTAATGCAAGCAATAACAGACCTTTGACATTGTAGCTCACCAAAAATTTAGAACAGAAAAACAGATTGGATTACAAAAAAACAAAAAAAATGTCTATCACCGAGTGCAACACTGGAAGAAGTACTTCCTTGAACTAGGTTCATGTCTAAAGTAAGAGAACTGAAATTTTATGGCTGTAATCTTATTCATAAAACTTCACTCAGGTTTATATTATTATAATACTGCAGAAACTCGTCTCTCTCTTTCCATCATAATTAATATGTTGAGGTTCAATTTACCCTTAGTACAATTTGGTATTTTCCTGTCTTCTTGTGTATGGTAATACATGTATGTTGTAATGTACATAAAACAAAAATACCACCAAAATTGTACATACCGAGATATTGAACTATAAACATATTTTCTATTTTACACCACTGGGGTGGAGAGCAAATCACAAGTTTAGATTTCATTTTGATAAGTTGTGTTACCAATTTGGATCAAGCAGTTGAGCTAAGGTCAATAGTAAATTTAGCTGATGGTCGTGACACAACAGAAAGTCACATGCATTGGGTGGTGAACCCATGTAAGTTACATGTAACTATTAGCAGCGAATGGTAACAACACATAATATCAAGAGTTACAATATTTGTACGTGCACTTGTTCATTCAACAAATATTACATGATGGCTACTCACTTCTTCCCCATCCAAGGCACCTTCATTGTCATATCCAAGATTTTCTCTTGCAGTTTCTCCATCAATACCTGGTTCTGGTGTTTTTGGTTTTTTCCTTCTTCTTGGCTTGTCTGTGAACTCATCTGGAGTGCCCTGTTCACTAAAATGTCATGGAGAGCAATTGTAAATACAGTGAAACCTCTATTAGGTGGACCCCTAATTAAGCGGACATCCTCTATTAGCTGGCCTCATCCTGAAATTAACATTTTATATTTCCCCTTATAACTAACCCCTATTCAGCAGACACCTCTATTAAGCGGCTTTGTACTGTATCTTTTCTGTCAGTTGAGTGATACCGTAGCAAAAATAACAAGACATTAATAAACACTTTGATGGACAGACAAACTTATGGGTGGATAGGATGTCTGGATAGATGAAGTGGATGGATGGATCAACAGACAGACAGACAGACAGAGTAACTGACGGACAGATACAACAGATGAACTGATGGACTGACTGACTGGTTGAATGACAGACAGACAAACATACAGACAGATGAACAGACAATTTCACCTCAACCTCAACATTTTAGCTTCTTGCCCACATTATCAAAACATCTCCTCTTCCCTCTTTATTTCTACTCTATAGTTAACAATATTCCATAAAACTGCACCTTGTCAAAGTTCTTGTCTTTTTTTGCCTTGACTTTTTTGGAGTCTTACGGTCTGTCTGCTCAGAGTCCTGGCTGGCTGGCTCTGTTAAGGAACCGTCCAAAAGTTCTTTATAGCTCTGTTTATTTTCTTTTCCATCTCGAGTGGCATCATCTTAAAAATAATATTGGAGAAGAAAATAAATTTCCACTTATTACTTTAGGGTTGCTATTTAGTCAGTAACACTTACCCTCTTTGTACAAGTTTGCTTGAAGAAGATTTTCCTCTGATTGTGAGGTGGCTTTAGCAATAGGACTTCCTGACTTAATGGTCTCAAGCTGACAAACAAAAAAGTATCATTTTTCAGATGAATTGAATTGAATTCAGTTTACAAGTATTTTGAATTGACACAATCAAATAAAAGTATGGTATCATTAATATTTAACACTAATTTTACAACTATTAAAACCAGCTGATTAACTCAGTATAGGTAGAACACTGATCATAAATATCAAACATAATAGTTGACTGTATAACTCGTTTGTTAGACTTGAGCTGAAGATGGTCAGCAGCATTCAAATGTCGTCCTGCACTGTGGGGATACAATAGACCTTTTTACTGATATGGTGACCATTTTGAATTCCATTATCTTAAATAGCTCTTATTGTGGAAATACATACTAATTTGCCTGCTGAGCATCCCATACGTAGAACTGTAGCTAATTGAAACAGAGGAATTCAACAGGTAGCTAGTCATACATGTATGCAAGGTGGCGCAGTTGTTTCAAACATCAAATCTACCTTTAATGGTATGCTCTTTAATTTCATTTATTTAATAAAGGATCTTACCACTGCATCACTTGTGTGAGTTCTCTTCTTTTTCTTCTTTTTCCTTGCTTCCTGTGAACTAAGAGTAAATGGACATAAAAAATGTAACGATTCTCTCCTTCAGTTGCAAAATTAAAATACAAATTCTTGTGTTGTTATTCAGGGAGTCACTACTTTCAGAACTCTGTGCTATTTCTTCTAATAGATAGCTGGCACCCTAGTTATCAATTGCCCAATGCACTTTCAATATTAGATCTTAAATGAACACATAGGTTGGAAATTTAAGGCTGAGCACTAATTTACAAACATCACAGGAACTTTTTTTCACACCTTTCTTCAGCCACTGCATCTTGAAGAAATGATTCAAACCTGGCTTGAGTCTGCTGACGTGCCCTCAACACTCTGGAGCTCTCCTCAGATATCACTGACCAAAAATGCAGAAGAGTACACAAAATTTTAATTAAAGCTACATGTAATAACATATCCACTGACAAGTAATTTATCAATCATGCAGGGGATTTCAAGTGTCTAATCTAATAACTACATGTAGGGTTTTAATTGATATTCACAGGCAAGGAAAACTTTTTAAGCACCAAAAAAAATCCTTGAATCAGTACATAGATTGTCTCATTCAATCATACAGTCATGCACTTACACTGATCTGTTGATCCAGCTATATCACCCTACATGTAAAAAAAATGTACCCACAAGTCATTTTGAGGAAAAATTGTAAATTGTAAATTATAAATTATAATTACGGTAGGTTTAATTCTATTTCAGCCACTGCATAGTGTCATATAATGTAACATGCGAGAAAGAGATCAGATGACATAATGATAAAGTCATTCACAATTTTGTGGGAAGACCTTCTACCAGCAATAATTATTATTGATGACCTTGACACTTTAAAAGAGACTCAAAAACAACTTTAACAGTTTAATTTGTATTTTTAAGTTTTTGAATGCTGAAAAAACAACACTAGTGACAATACCCAATTATGATACATAGCTATTCAATGAAAACAACTGGTCATAATAATACAGTTATGCACAGCACAGGGACAGATCCAGGATTTTTCTTAGGAGGACCTGCACCGCTAAGGAATGGAAAAACTGAGTTTTTTATTTTTTTGCAGAATACCAGTTATATTTAGAAGGCCGCATGTCATCTCAGAGGGTGATATACACTCCCTGCACCCTCTGCCTAAATCCGCCCCTACAATAGTGTCATTCTCACAGCCATGGGACTGTTACAGTTTTCTGTATTATACAATCTGATCCAGGAGACTAAGGCATGAGTCATGCCATCTCATACACACTCTAAAATGTTACATGTACAGTTACATGTAATTAACAACAATAAAATTGCACGTAGTTTAACCCAGCTACATGTAATGAGACAACAAAAAAATAAAATACTGTGGAGCCAAGTTAACATGGTCACCAACAGGCCATGAAAATTTGGCTGTATAACTCTGGGGTGACCATATTAACAGGGTAGGATCAAATTTCATGATTGGTCTAAACTGAGTGGTGTCTTAACAGATGTATATTACAAATATTGCAACTGTTCTTTAAAAAGCATCAGGACAGCAGATATAATTTAAAAAAAAATAAAACTTCAATCAGTACATACAATATAAACAATGGAAAGATGATCATACTTGGTTTGTGTGGCCATATAAACAGGGTAAATTTCAGTGGCCAGTCGAGGTATTAACAAAGAGTTCGTATTAACAGAATTTTCTTATAAGAAAATGTATGGGTGTTTTGTCAGGACAAAAAAAGTGGCCATGATAATGAGGTGACTGTAGGGCAGGGTTCCTGTGCAGTCACATAAACCATGCAATGGTACAGGTTGGTACCCACCCCACCCTACATATATACCATTTCACTGTTGTCCAGACGCAATGCCAGCTACAAACCTGAGACTCCAAGTTTGACTTGGCTTTCCTATGTTTCTTCTTTTTGCCTGATCCCGGTGCTTCAACTGAGATTAAAATAAAACAGTACAATAATGCTGTAAATTCAATTTGAAACTTTATGCGTTGTACAGGTCAGGCCAAGTTTGCTTTTTTGGTTACCACCCTTTAAAAGTTTGGAGTACACTTTGCCCTAGGTGGAGAGGTTAACGTTTCAAATTGATTGGTACATTATAATAACTGTGAAATATCATGCAATCCTTCTAAAATGGGCAGAGCGATAGGCAACACTTACTTCCTTGCTCTTTATGCAGGTTCAAAATTCACCAGATCAAACGAAAACAATGAAACGGCAGTTGAAGGTCACGGACGTAGACAATATCAATGCGGTAAATCAATATTTGAAACCAGTCAAACCACCCTGTATTTACAAGCAAATGCTTTTAGAGTTTAATTAACTTACATTTGAGTATGATTTAAGCTGAGGTTTATTTGGCAAGCTTCCGTTAAGTCTATGTACCCTAAAACCCCTCTTTTCCATTACAAAATTATCTATAGCTACCTGTGGCCATCAGGTCCACTTAATCTTGGTTTTAGTCGCTTGTAGTCTTACTCACGCTGCAGGAAGACCTTGGAATCCAATATCAAGCAGGAGCTTACATCGCATATCGTACATCAAACATAGAAAGCTCTTGTACGACAGCACGCTGCACTGAAATTCCACACCAAAAATAAATGCTCTTTGTTGTCACAAATGTAGCTCCATCAACGAACAATATATCGAACTCAAATGAATGTAAAATTGCAACACCAAAGGAAAACTATTGATAAAGGAAGTAGACAGACCAGGCGACAACTTTCGGCGCCATTTTCTTTCTAAACAATGTTTCCGTTGTGTACGACACTATATGCCATGTTACACAACGGAAAATACGTTTTATGCAATAGCCGCCGTTCCGCTGGCGGCTCAAGCTTCAGTCCGTGTCCACTTCCGTTCGATCCGATGACAAGAATTTTCACGATCAGGCACATGGAACCCTGTATTATCATCCACGGCGGCTGCAGAACGATACCTGATGAATATCAAGAGTCCGTAAGACAGGGTGTTAAGCTCGCAGCTAGGAAAGGATATGAAGTTCTTCTTGAGGTAAAGAGAGCTTTTAAAATTCTGAAGATGGTCCAAACAAGCTTATCTCGCGTTGAGAGTACGAGCTCTACAAGAAAGCAGTTTTTTTTATAAATATAGCCTTAAAAAGGAGGAAGGAAAAACGATTAAGTGTGTTTTAATAGATGCCCTGGAGAACAAATGGTATACGATTGTTAATAAATTAATTAACTGATTAATTAAGTCAATCAATTCTTGAATTTAATATACCTTATTGTAAGTATTTTGATTCATTGAGTACTCCTACAAGCAAGAAGAAACAAGGGGAAAATATCATAAGGTTTATAAAATTGTTACAGAGGTCACGCAGTGACATACTTTACAGGTAGGGTCCAGAGGGAGGGGTGCTTGTCATACTTTTTAGGTGGTAAACTTTGTTGATTGGTATGATACCTCTTAGGGCTGAAAATTTAAATTTGAGCCACACCCTCAAAAATAAGATTCTGGTACCTTTCATGGGTTCTGCTCAAAATTTCTGATGCGCCCTGGCTAATTCAGGATAGTCCTCACCTCGGGATTGCAGGCCTTTTATATTGGGGTTCTTCACTCAGGTGATGGACCACCTATAAATAAATTAAAGGCGTGTAGGAATTAAGAAATAGCACACATTTTCTGTGGTTCTATGTAGTTTTAGTATAAATCTACTGGCATTCTATCACAAATGCCATTCTCTGATTTGCTACGCTATTCACTATCTATTCTGCTGTAGATAGAGAGTAGCAGTGTACACTTGTTCACAGAATAACAGCCACTTCTTTGCGCATGTGTTTTCGAGGTGTCTGTGAACAGAAGAGGACTTTGATAAAGTTGTGAACGACTAGTAGATTTGTACTTTAACAATTTGATTATTTGCTCTGGATTTCTATGCATGATAGGTGACTTGGACTGGGCCCTCGTCAACTATCATGCAATAGCAATCTCGAGCTCATAATCTGATTGCTTAATAGAGACATCAATGGAAATTTGGAGGAGAATAAGAAATGCCATGAGAGTGGTGCCACGGACTAGCATGCACATTCCACAGCGTTTTTGAGTTCTCCCATAGTGTCACGAGTGTTCAGTCTATAACTCAATAGAAATGTGGAAATTGTTTCTCTTTTCTTTTAGAAAATGCTGCAAGAAAAAGAACAGAAAATCACTTATTTCTATCAGAAAAAAATATCTTTTCTCACGCCATCATTATGTCAACAGCTCATGTTATTTGTACATTTCTATAGATCCAGATATGGGTGTCTAGAAAATCCGAATAGTGAATAGCGAATAGTCGCGAATAGCGAACAGCGAATAGTCCCGAATAGCGAATAGCGAATAGCGAATAGTACAAATAGTCTAGAATAGTGCGAATAGTGGCACACAGTGTCGAATAGTGGCAAATAATGGCAAATAGTGGCAAATTAGTGGCAAATCGTAGCAAATAGGGTACCCAGTATCTCACAGTCAACCTTGCAGCAACATAGGACAGGATTTTCCCACTAAAAAGCACAGACATCAGGAGAAAAGGTGTTTCTAAACGTAATTTCTTCTGTTTCAACCGCTCCAAAAGTGTAAATACATCTTTATTAGGTTATCCTTGTGTTTTCTGTTTTCTTAATGTCGGCGATCAACAGCCTGAGCCTAAGTCCGGAGAAGAAAAGGTGATAAATACTGAAATTGTGAAATTCTGTTGCTTAGTTGGATAATTAATTAATGCAGGATATCAGACCTAAAGCGGTGACTGTTGACGACTATTCATCACTCTTCGCCACTTTTCGTGACTGTTCACCACTATTCGCACTATTCGAGACTATTCGAACTATTCGGGACTATTTTATATTCACTATTTGTGACTATTCGCTATTTGCTATTCGGGTTTTCCAGACACCCATCAAGATATACATTGTAGATTAGTACACTGCATTTAGTGCATGCTTTCCAACAGGGTCTTTTGTAATCTATCTTTAATGGAATCGTTTAGGGAGGAAGTGCAGTGGATGCTGTTGAGGCAGCAGTAAGAAACATGGAAGACAATTCAATTTTTAATGCTGGACATGGATGTGCTCTTACAGCGGAGAACACAGCTGAGCTTGATGCCTTCATTATGGATGGACATAATTTAGCAACAGGTTACAGAACTAAAATTTATCCTTTCTTGTGTACTGTTTCTTGCTTACTGCTTTTGCGTAAGATCAATGTTCAGTACAATAAACTGCCTGAAGGTTTAAGGGGATTACCATACTTAGTATTGGGTTAGGGTTCTGTCACTTTACCCCTCAATTAAGTCATGATGGAAAAAGTGATAGAGAAAACAGCAATGCAATTGGATATAGAGGATTTTTCAGTTGTGCAACCAGCAATGCAAGTGCATATAGAGGTTATGCGACCAGTTATTTGGAATTGTTATCAGAATAGCTATTTCAGTGGAATTTTTAGATGGAGCAGTGTTCTCTTAATAAATATTTCTTATTTGGCGACATCGTGCTTAGATTAAGATCCTCAATTTATGTATTCATGCAGTCTCTGTATTATCCCACTGTTATTTCCTTTTATTTTTTATGTTATTCTTGTGTAGTTTTTTTTCATTGATAGTTCTTGTGCATGTCTGAAAATTGTGGCGTCAGTCACACCTTCCCTTAGTGTCCCCCAGTATAGTTGCTCATCTACACTGTAGCATGAAATAACATTCTCTCAAATATGCATCTCAAAACTTTTAGGTGCCGTGGCCTGTGTTCAAGGCATTGCCAATCCAGTTTCTTTGGCACGACATGTCATGGAAGACACGCCTCACTGTTTGTTAGCAGCAGAAGGAGCCTTAAAGTTTGCTAGGAAGATAGGATTTCCTGTTCTTGAGAACCCACTGGAACTTGTGACAAATGAATCACATGCGCGGTCTGCACAAGGGGAAAATTATGTTGCTATGGCTGAAAACTATTTGAGCACAGGAGATGCTGACAACAAACAGGGATTTGACACTGTGGGGGCACTTGCTTTGGACTCGCATGGAAGACTTGCAAGCGCTACATCAACAGGTGTTAGTTTGTTTAAATATAACAATAGTCAGAATTACCCTCATTACCGTAACATCAGTTCCAAAAGTGACAATCCTCATTACTGTCTGATTTAGTAGCCTGTTCTTATCCTAATGGAGGAAAAAGTGAGAACAGTCCCACCCTTCCCCAGGCATAAACCCCCACAATTTTCAGGTGATTGCTACTTTTAGATAGCTAAAAGGTGTTCCACTAGTTGGCTGATCAGTTAAATAAAATTAGTTTTAATGTAACAAGTGGTGAATGGTCCTTCAAAAAGCATTGGTCTTGCTCCGTGTCAATTAGAACATACTCAGCCTTTTCAGAATACTTGCCCCCATCTAAATGTCTTCTTAATTTCTGTCATGTTCTGTTAAAATGCCCTTCATGTTTTATGGTGGCTAAAGTGCACTAGATATTCTTTTTCAAGGAAATTATCTGATTGCAAGTATCATATCATTATTACTGCAGGTGGATTGCCCATGAAAATGCCAGGAAGAGTTGGCGACACCCCCTTGGTTGGATGTGGAGGGTATGCTAATACTGTAGCGGCTGCCTCTACAACAGGACATGGGGAATCGCTGATGAGAGCTGTTCTGGCATGGGATGTTGTACGAAATGTAGAGGATGGTTTGAGTCCTGTGCTAGCCTGTGAAAAGTCTGTCAATAAGATGGCAACTTCAATTCAAGGTGTTGGTGGGGTTATAGCACTCAACAGCAATGGAGAGTTTGGGAAAGCTTTTTGCACAGATCATATGGCGTGGGCATCTGTTAGTGGACGTGTAGTTAAATTTGGCCTGGGTGATCAGGCTGATGACCAAGGGGTTCCCTTTTAAACATTTAATTAATGTCATTATTACAAAAAAACAAAAATGAGACTTCTTATTACTGATAGTTTAAGTATAATAATATTATGATAACATGCAATTTGATACAACATGACACAACACAAAATGACATGACACAATTTCCAGCTGGTTCCAAACCCAAAATTTTTCTTGGGAGGCTGAGGAGAAATGGATTTTTTTCTGGAACAAGACAATGCTTTTTTTTAAAAATATACTGCAAAAATATGTCTTAACATACATTGTATTTCTTGTTTTATATGTGATATTTGTATTTAGCATTTTCTAAAAACACTGCAATTATTAGTATTATTTTAAAAATAGAAAATTCTGTATATCTATTTAGAATGAATGAGTATGACAGTGAAAGTTGTATTTAATATTTTTTTATTACAATTACCACAATTATTTTAAAAGTAGACAGTCCTATATATCCTTTTAGAAAACAGAATCATTGTACAGTGTATTCTAGAAGAGATTTTTCAACATAAAGTGAAATCCACTTTTTTATTACTGCTGCTATTCTGTTTCTTTCTCGTGAATGATGGTGCCATGTGTCAATCCTGTGGGAGTTGAACTTTTTATGTAAACACGGAGATGGGCGAGGCTAGTAGGCAACACCAGCAACTCTCGGAAGTTCTTGCTTCAGCAAGGTTAAAGGAGCTCAGTCATGGTATTTTGAGTTATTTTGGCCACATACAAAATTACCTTTAAATGATAGAAAACCTGAAAATAACAGTTTAATAAGATAGAAAAACACTAAAGAGATCATGATAAACCATGAAGGAACGAGGATGGCTAAGGATGGAGAAGATTGACACGGATTACAAACGATGAATTTGAAAAATTGAGACTAAACTTTTCAATATGCGCAAACCCTGACTACGCTCCTTTAAGCCTTAGGTTAGGCACTTCTTCCCATCTGTTTTGATTATCTCCCGTGCCCCTCTCTCCCCTCTCCTAGGCTTTGATGAATTTCTAAATTGTTTTGAGACGGAAAATTTGTTATTTTTTCCCATTTCCCACTTTCTCAGAAGCTCTTACAGGTTCTTTTAGGGATTTTAATACATCATGTCCATCAGCGCCCTTGCTTTCATTAACTAAACAAAACAGATACACCTTTTTTGCCTTATACTTTGAACTATAAACATTTACAAAGTGCGTTGATGGAGCAGAAACTTAATACCTAAACTAAGCATATAAAATGGAGCAAGAGTTTGATGAGAAAAAATTCTAGAATTAATCATAGCCTCAGAGGTTCTCAGAGTCAGCTCAGGGTTGTGTTGTATGGGAAAAAGCAGTGATCTGTTGTCAATGATGGCCAGCTTTTGCAATTTTCCTCTTCCCCTCTCCCCGCCGCTCGCGCTCTGTGATTCTGTCTTTTTTTTTTCGTTGAGAGAAAAGCTATAAAACCTGTGATAATACCGTACCACGTGGATGGCCGTGCACGGGAACGCCCGGGAACGACCCGGGAACGCGGGAACTCGTTTTCGGGCGCAAATAAAAAGAAGAAAGAAGCCTGGAAAGGAAACATGTAAGTAACGCCTGATCGATTTCTTGTGTTTAATGCGGAAGATGTGCACGTTCAGAACTCGATATGAAATGTCTGTTTAGGAGGAATTTACATCTCTTTTGAGGCTTTATGACCGCGTGTCGGGCTTATCGGAGGTCTTTTTACTGCAATTGTGATTTTTCGTGAGTTAACGGTCACGTAAGATAATGGCGGACAGCCCGAACAGAAAGGTACAGACGAATTTTCAACCATGCATCATCGTGCATGGAGGCGCCTGGGCCATACTAGATGTCTTAAAGGATCCATCGGTTAAGGGAGTCAAGAAAGCTGCTGAGATAGGTTACGAGTCCTTGATAACGGTAAAGGTTCTTTCTTTTCTGCCACAGTGGTCACCCCGGGGAGGGGGTACTCCCTAATATGGGCTATAAAGGTATGGGCGTCCCAAAGGGTACGGTTTTTCAGCCATTTTGGCCATGAATAGGGTATCGATTTTAGCTGATTTTGGCCATTGTGGTCATAAATAGGGTATGGTTTTTGCACCCTGGCCTTGATATGGGTATGTTATTAAGAAGAAACCCCTTTTTCACCGTTATCAAAAATAAAATCAACAAAAGCCCTTCACAAATGATGTTTACGGTAATCTAACATTGGTCTGAACTAGGGACCAAATTATAGTGCACGTCTGAAACAGGGTTTTGAGTTAAGGGTCAGGTCATAAATAGGGTTTCGAATTTTCGGACAGGTCATAAATAGGGTAGGGAATATCGCAGATTTTGGTCATAAATAGGGTAAGGGTTTTGGGAAGCAGGCCGCACACCCCTACCCAATTTTCCTAGGGGTACCCCCTGGTGAGGTGTGTGTGTGTGTGTGGGGGGGGGGGGGGGTCGGATAGTCACACATGTACAATCTTTGGTTCTGTCCTTGAGTACCAGTACACAAGAACTGATACAAAAGATCCAGCAATATACAACAGCTTAACATAGGCTCGTAAAGAGCGGGGCTTTATGCCCAGGGGGACTCCCTTACATTGTATGTTCTCAGTTCTACGTCTCCCTCCATTAGCGCCACTGGACCCTTTGGCTATGGAGCACACCCCTGCACATATTGTGAATTCTCCCTTCCTTATCCCCCCTTTCAGAAGAGATAGTCCTGTATAAGCAAAATTGAATTCATTTTATGTCAGGGCGGAACTGCTGTTGATGCAGTTGAGGCAGCTGTCCGCAGTCTAGAGGATGACCCAACTTTTGATGCAGGCCATGGTTCAGTTCTTACAGAGGAGTTGACTGTTGAAGTTGATGCAATGATCATGGACGGGAACACTTTAGAATCAGGTACAAAGCTACTCCATTCTCTAGCCTTAATTTTGAGCAACTTATGGGAGGTTGAAGTTGACGTTGAATCTTTATTGCACACTCCCAAAAATAGGTTTTTCAGTGGAAGACACGATATAAATAAAATAAAAATACAATAAAAAATGCAATAAAAATACAATGAATTAAAAAGTGTAACACTACTCTATGTGCAGTGGTGAAATGGCTAAGTGGGTCTGACTCTAGATTGAGTGGTCCAGGATTGTGCCTGATAGCTGAGTTCCTTGTGTGCTGTTCTTGGGCAAGGTACTCTACTGTCATAGTACCTCTCTCCATCAGCAGGTACAAAATGCAGGTTGCAGGTCGCAGGTTTGCATATGTCACAGGAAATAAGAGCTCAATGTATTACCTTCAGAGCTAACTGTAAACAAGTTAACCTGAGTGTTATAGAAGCTAACCTGAGCATTACTCAGGATAACCAGAAACCAGAGATGAGCTGCAAGCTGTGAACTATGACCTGTGTTTGTACCTGCCCCTCTCTTCAACCAGTTGTAAAAAAAAAAAAAGGACCAGCATCTCACTCAGGGGAAATTACAATTCTGCTGCAAAAACCAGAGATAGGTGCTGAACGGATGTTTCAATAGTTTCTTTCCTACCTTTGGAAATGTTGGCTTTCATCATCGTCGTCATCATCATCATCAGTTCTCGAGGCGCCAGTAGGCACATGAGGCTGTTGTTGTCTTTGGAATCATCTATTACTGACTGCTTTAATATCCATATTTCTTGTCAAATGCTTCACAAAATCAATAATCATTTGAACATTTTATTTATTAGTAGATATACTGGAATTAATACTGACAACAGTTACCAGCATCATGCACATGATGGTAATGTAACCAATAGCATTTTAGCTAATCTTGCCTTAAGATTATTAAACTGTAAAAATCATGGTCTATTTTCCTATTCTTTCATATTTAGGTGCTGTGGCAGCAGTCACAGGAATAGCAAATCCTGTGTCTTTAGCACGTCATGTAATGCAAGACACGCCCCACTGTTTCTTGGCTGGAAATGGTGCTTTAAAGTATGCTAAGAAAATAGGTTTTCCAATTTTAAGCGATCCTCTTGAACTGATCAGTGCTGAATCAAGACTTCAATTAGAAGGCAATAAGAATTTTAATGAAGCTGTTTTGAGTGGTTATAATACCGAAGGAGGGCAAACTTCATTCCTTGCTAATCCTGGACATGACACGGTTGGTGCAGTGGCAATGGATTCTTTGGGTCACTTAGCTTGTGCAACATCCACAGGTTAGCTTTGTTTATAGTTAGAACTACAAGTACATTTTAAACCTTGGTACAATGGCCCAGTTGAACCTCTCCACAGCAGTCACCTTGGGGACAGAAGAAAGTGGCCATTTTTGGGAAGTGTAACATTGCCACGTATAAGTATGTAACACAATCAAAACAATTGATATCAATAAAAAAGATTCAAACCATACAGAAATAGAGACCACTGATGCACTGTACCACTCAAGTCTCATGACCTTTTCTAACAAAATGGATTTGATATGCACCATTCATTAGTTGCTGGCTGTTGGCTGTTGTGGAGAGGTTATTTTGGCAGCTGGGATGTGTTTTAGTGGCCATTACCGTTGTGGAGAGTTGGCCATTGTGGAGAGTTGGCCATTGTAGAGAGGTTAAAATAAGAGTAAATGTGTGGACTGTCTGCTGGTGCAATAAAAGGGGATATTGTGGAGAGGTGGCCATTAAAAAAGGTTCCACTGTATTGCCATATGATCACAAGCCTACTGATGTAGTGAAAGCCCACCACAGTGGCCCAGGTTCAAATCGTAGACCTGGCATCATATGTGGGTTTAATTTGTTGTTTGTTGTTGTCTTGCACTGATAGTTTTTGTCTGGGTTCTCCAAGCAAGTTCCTTCCTCCAAAACAAACCATCCAAGTTTTCACTGGATCCAGTAGCAAGTTGCTGAGAATTCTTCCTTTTTTCGTGAGAAATAAAATTGCGTTTTCTACCATTTTTAGTGCAAAATGCTAAACAAGCAAGTGACCTACAATCACCCAAAATTACCTGCTGTAATCATGCCATTACATTGACAACAAACAATTTAACAAGAAATTTATAACTGAATACTAATCTTCAGGTGGAATTTCGCTGAAGATGGCTGGCCGTGTTGGTGACAGTCCACTGATTGGCTGTGGAGGTTACGTGAACAAGGAAGGTGCAGTGTCAACAACAGGGCATGGAGAATCAATCATGAAAATGATGCTGGCTAGAGAAGTGGTGCACAACATTGAAGAAAGTCATCCTCCTGGCCATGCTTGTGATAAAGCACTTCAAAGAATGTTTGAGGGAGTAAGTGGCCAGGGGGGAGCAATAGCAATTGATAGACATGGTCAGGTGGGGAGGGGTTTTACTACTAAGCGTATGCCATGGGCAACTATCAAAGAAGGTGTTCTTAAGTATGGAATTGAACCAAATGAGGAAATTGTGAACTAAAGACAAGTTTAAAAAAATATTGATAATTTTTTTCAGACAGTTCTGAGTATTAATTTTATTGACATAATATTTAGGAAGGTATCCCATCGTTTGTGCTTTTCTTTATAATTTCTCATTGCCAATCTACTTAACAATGTTTTAACACTGTAAGGAAAAATTCAACTTCACTTCAATCCTCTTCATGTCCTTGGGCACATAAGGCCAAGAGAGAAATTAAGCTTGAAAAATTTTGTTTGTAAACTATGACAGGGAAATATCGTCGTTTGGCCTTAGAGAAAAATCAATAAAAATTGCAAAACATGTGAATTTCTTGCACTGCTGTATCCTATTGTGTAGCTGCTAAATAATGTTACCCGACCTTTACCTAACATGCCAAAGGTTGTTAGAGTGCCCAACCAGAATGTGCATGGAGTCGTACATTTGAATTTATTCAAAGCTAGGCCTTTTTTCTCTGATTGTCCTATACTCGTCTCGAGCATCATTTCATATTTCTCAGGAAATATTTACACTATTTATTCAATGTTTTACGGACATTTTAGCAGCAGTAAAGGGTTTAATAATATTTCACCTTAAATTTTCAAGTTAAATTGAAGATTCCATGAGATTCCTCTTGTAAGCATCTCTACATAGTATCAATTCTCTAACTTTTCCTGTCTCTGTCAATATTTATTTATTTTTGATTGGTTGGGGTTTGTATGTTGTAAAATGTATTTGTAACTAATTCTCTGACTTCCTGTATCTATAATTTACAGATTTTTTGAACTACTGGGTTACCATTGCTTTGAAATAATTTATTTTGTATTATAACTGTTTTAATTTATAAATTGTCTGCTTTAAGTCTTAATTTCGAACTTGTAAGCCAAGTACAAGTTCTCGGAAAAAATTGTAGACAAATGCATAGAAAATAAGAAGTGACTGGATGCTTTCTAGCACAACTATATCCCTCAATTTGTCTAGTATCTTAACTTTGCTGTTCATAAATTGTTCAGAATTCAATTATTTTTAAGGGAAGTATTTGCCAGTATTTAGATTCCCATACAAACACTGTAAATTTGACACGTGTTGCCAATCGTCAAGATGGCTTCCAAATCTCGATAAAACCTTGACTGAGAATGGCTCAGTCAGTGATTTCAAGTATAATGAAGTTAGTTACTTTTTGAAGTATTAAGTATTTTATATTTGAGAGATATTTTACCAGGTGTTGGTTCAGCTTTGACTAGCATTCCTCTGATTTCTTTATTCGTACATGTTCCCCCAAAATGTGCAGAAAATGTCAATATTCCTTCTTCCCTCTTTTGCTTATTCAGTTCACAGCTTGACCTACTTCGTGCTATGATTTTGATGGTCATGGAACATGAACGGTGATTTTGAAATAATTTTTCAATTTTTATCCCATTGAACTAAATCAGCAAATTGTTTGACTAAAGACAAATCAAGAAAGTTAATTTTGGTGGCATTTTAAGAAAGTGTGCCCTTGTTGATAATTTTCTCTATTTTCATCACCAATCTAATCCAATGTAAACACTAAGGAGAAATTTGGCTAGAAAAATATGTAAATCACAACTGGCATCATTTGATCTTGTGAATAGTTCTGAGGTGATTTGAAAGAACAATGCCTTTTTCTGGCAAAGGAGCGTCATGCTTTTTGTCGGGGGTAAATTCTGAGGGTAGTCTGTGAACAGGCTCTCTAGTCGGGGATGGGGCAAAGAGAAAGCGGGAAGAAAGAGGACACAAGAGTCCCCCCTCGGCCACTTCACTCTCAGCCAGCGCCTTGTTGGCCGTTCCAGCGGCAGCCAGACCCTTCCAGCCGAGCCTGTTCACAGGCTAATGGGAATGGGGCAGGTAGGGTTAGTTGGGACATGGCTAGCGCGAAAAACGGCGAGCAAAAAAACAGAGGAGAAGCGCGGTTCTCCCCTATTTTTTCACTCGCCGTTTTCAGTCGCGCTGCGCCCCAACTAACTGAACGCCTGGAAGAGGCTTATGGGGCAGGCGGATCTGGATCAAAAAATGACATGGCTCCGTGCAGATATTGAGCCCTGGGGGATACCTCCTTATGTAGGCTATATAGGTATGTGCGGCCCGAAAGGTATCGATTTTGGCCATTTTGGTCTTAAATAGGGTATGGTCTAGACTTAAATTGAGTATGTTTCTTAGAAGAAGCCACTTTTTCGTCATTATCAATAAGACCGTCGACAAAAGCCCTTCATAACTTATATTTAGGGCAACTGTGCCAGCTGCAACGGTCATAAATAGGGTTTCGAATTTTTGGCCAGGTCATAAATAGGAGAACAAAATCGCAGATTTTGGTCATAAATAGGGTAAGGGTTTTGGGAAGTGGGCCGCACGCCTCCACCCAACTTTTCTGGGAGTACCCCCTCCGGGATATTGGGCAACTCATGAGCTTTGGCGTCTATATCAGTTAGGTAGCTCATTAGCCATTCGTGCAGACAACCCGAGATCCCGATGGCATGTAATTTATACGATGATATGTAAATAAATGTGAAACAGTGTCAAATGCTTTTTGGAAATCTATAAAAACTGTTTAAACTGTCAGACCCTTGTCAATTGCAATCTTCCGTTTATCAGTCATTGAGATCAGGCTGTGCAAGCGTGCGTTATGATTCTTTGTTCATTGCTTTGCCGTCCTTTACAAAAAAAAAAAAACGCTTTGACGCTGCCGTACAAATGCTGTTTGGGATATTTTTGACAGTAATAGACAAACTGAATGAATCTTAATTCTCAGGATATTCGTAAGTTGAATGCAAAGTCGTTTTTTAATCGAGGTTATCTTTGGCGTTGATGCCGTTGTTGCTTAAACCGCCTTTTGCTGCTCTAGCGGCGGGCGTCTTTCTGCACTTTGGACCATCTGTTTGTTCGGTTGCCTGATTCGTTTACGTTCGTTTGCGTTGCACTCGTTTGTCCACACATTTCTCTGCCGTTCATTCAGTTGTTATTGTTTGTGCAGGGGACATCCGTCTCTTATTTAAATTCCTATTGAAATTTCGAAATGTATTAAAACATAGTGAGATTGCCCGTAAAGAAAATATCCCCACAGCGTTGGAGGTTTTCCATCGTTTTGAAATGAAAAGAAACGGAACGAAACACAAACTGACCCTCTACGAAAACATCCACGCAACGCGCGAGTAACATCCGCGGAAGAACTGGGTACCATGTCTAAAACTAACCTAAAAGGGATTATCTTGGATATAAGGACTATATGGGGGACTCGATCTCTAACCTCGGATAATCCCTTGACTCCAACCGTATGAGTACCCAAAATCTAACACTATTTCTCAATGCGTTCACGCAACAAACAGGTCCTTATGTACTTGTGACTCATTCCCGGAGACCCAAGCGCAGTTAGTTGCGGCGGGAGG
>NC_138156.1:22303761-22336261 GCF_964199315.1 Orbicella franksi
AAAACCAGCAATAAAGTAATTCGATGCTCGATGCCCGAACGATGTGGCGGCGAATTTCGCGTATAATCCGTCATTGTGTTCTTAATGATACCTCTTTCTACGCCATGCAGTCATGCGAAGACAATTTCAAAGTGCCCAGTGCATTCACTTTAAAGAAGAAAGAATCGGTCGCTTTGAAGGTCTTCCACAGTTTAAATGGAATGATCTCGGCGAAAAAGATGTGATAGGGGAGGGGTCGTTTGGAGCCATTTTTATCACATAGACCAGGAACAAGGACGGAAAGTCGAAACAGTGGTTGACAAGAAATCACCCGCTTTTAAAGATTCCCGCTTAAAAAAGATTCCCCATTTTAAAGATTCCCCATTTTAAAGATTCCCGCTTTTAAAGATTCCCGCTTTTAAAGATTCCCCATTTTAAAGATTCCCCATTTTGAAGATTCCCGCTTTGAAAGATTCCCCATTTTAAAGATTCCCGCTTTTAAAGATTGTCCATTTTAAAGATTCCCGCTTTTAAAGATTCCCCATTTTAAAGATTCCCGCTTTTAAAGATTCCCCGTTTTAAAGATTCCCGCTTTTAAAGATTCCCCGTTTTAAAGATTCCCGCTTTTAAAGATTCCCCGTTTTAAAGATTCCCGCTTTTAAAGATTCCCCGTTTTAAAGATTCCCGCTTTTAAAGATTCCCAATTTTAAAGATTCCCGCTTTTAAAGATTCCCCGTTTTAAAGATTCCCGCTTTTAAAGATTCCCCATTTTAAAGATTCCCGCTTTTAAAGATTCCCCGTTCCCCGTTCCCCGATCCCCATTCCCATTCCCATTCCCATTCCCATTCCCATTCCCCGATTCCCCGTTCCTCGTTTTAAAGATAGCCTGAATTTATCTCTTCAGGAACTCAAAAACATTTTAAAAATAATACTTTTTCTGATACATGAACTGTTCAGATAGCCAAATTCCCCCGAAATAAGTCACTCTTTTAACCAACACGACGGCTTTCTTGCCCATCATGTAAATGCCGCGTCACGCAAAAGATTAGAAATTCAAGCGCAGTCTATTACAAAACCAAGAACCCACTTGGAGCAAAAATTTGTATGACTATTAGTTTTCAGCTGCTCTTACACATCATGAAAGTAAAATCTCAGGATGGTTAATAGTTTTGTAGTTTGAATTTTAGCGACGTCATGTGAAAACCAGATTTAGGGGACTGTTGATTTATCGATTAAATAACCAAAAACGTGTTTTCCCTGCCATATATTTGTCGTTAAGTCGTAAGTCGTTCCATTAGCACATGATAAGGCTACGACAAATATCCATCGCTGCGAAACTAAACGTCACAGTCCGGAGTTAAGATAAATCCAGGCGGTTCGATTCTTTGGTCGGTCTAGCGGATCTCAAAGAGTGAGAATCGAGATTTGAACCGCTCCACTATCCCGCTGAACCGATGTGCTTTAATAGCGTGCAATAAAATTACAATGAATAAATTCCACAACTGTCTCTGTACCTGTTGAGTTGATACATGTGACCGAATAAATAGCTTCCGGTGGGAAAGTGAGAGATTCTCGTTCGCTTTTCAGTAAAGAATAACGCTATTAAATATTCCCCACTTTAAAGATCCCCCGTTTTAAAGATTCCCGCTTTTAAAGATTCCCCATTTTAAAGATTCCCTATTTTAAAGATTCCCGCTTTTAAAGATTCCCCATTTTAAATATTCCCGCTTTTAAAGATTCCCCATTTTAAATATTCCCGCTTTTAAAAATTCCCCATTTTAAAGATTCCCGCTTTTAAAGATTCCCCATTTTAAATATTCCCGCTTTTAAAGATTCCCCATTTTAAATATTCCCGCTTTTAAAAATTCCCCATTTTAAAGATTCCCGCTTTTAAAGATTCCCCATTTTAAAGATTCCCGCTTTTAAAGATTCCCCATTTTAAAGATTCCCGCTTTTAAAGATTCCCCATTTTAAAGATTCTCGCTTTTAAAGATTCCCGCTTTTAAAAATTCCCCATTTTAAAGATTCCCGCTTTTAAAGATTCCTCATTTTAAAGATTCCCGCTTTTAAAGATTCCCCATTTTAAAGATTCCCGCTTTTAAAGATTCCCCGTTTTAAAGATTCCCGCTTTTAAAGATTCCCCATTTTAAAGATTCCCGCTTTTAAAGATTCCTCATTTTAAAGATTCCCCGTTCTCCGTTCCCCGTTCCCCATTCCCATTCCCCGATTCCTCATTCTCCGTTTTAAAGTTAGCCCGTAGCGGAGTATTTTTGACGAACTTCGAGGTGTTTGGAAATGTGATCAAACACTGTCTTGAGTGTTTGATATATCTTCTCAATCGAAACTAAAACTAAGGAGAAAACGGAGAATTAACACGTTCATGATTTCCTTTGTTTAAACCATATGCTTCTGTTTAAACTTGATGGGTTTGAGAAGGAATCCACCAGAAGTTCGATTTAGCAAGTGGACAAACACTTTGTACCAAGGTTATTTACATCGTTTCGCAAACGTCCGTGCGACTGTTTTAAATATCGTCTCAAAAAAAAAAATTTCTAACAACACCAAATGTCGAAAAAAAAAATCATTTTTTGAAAGTACTGGTGGAATGAAACTAAAAAAACTGACGTCAGTTTGTTTTTTACAATGACAAGACCCCAAAATGGTCAAATGCCGGGAATAAATGAAGGGAAAAGACGCCGTAAACTTGTCGTAAACAAAGATAAGTGAATTTTGTTCAAAATGACGCGAACATTGTCAATAGGGAGTTTAAATAACCACGACGGCGACGCCGAGGACAACGTCGATTAAAAAATGACTTTATATTTTCCCTACGAAGCACGCGATACTCTAACAGTCCTTTACTTTGTTTATCACTGACAAAACTTTCACGAAACTGAATCTGGGACACAGCGATAAACTTGAAATAAAAATTTAAAAAAGTAGCCGTCGTGGTTCACGTTCTCCAGACAACGCAGAATTTCGTCATTTCACGTTGTTGTTTTGCCGGGGACGGTAAAGAAATGTACCAAGAGTTATAACGCACGTGGACAGCCATTGTTCTCCTAGTTAAATCTTTTGTTTAGCGACGTTCCCGTTGCCGTTGCCGTCCTGGTTTTCTTAAACTCCCTGATAGCTTTTCTCGCTTTTTGATTGTCTACTTAGAAAAAGTTCATAAAATGTCATTGGTTAAAAAGTTGACAGTTTGACAGCTGAAAGTTGAACTTGAAAGCTTGCGTAAATTAAAATTTTATCCGTCTGTACTCTTATTGATGATAAAAATGAGCCAGTCAACGCGCGAGGAATTAGACAGTTATTGTAAATTACCAACTTGTCCAAAGCCTCGTCTACACGTGCAAGGTTTATGTGACAATTCTCATTTGCTCGCGTAGATAAGGAAATTGGCCAATTTTTATGTGACAAATATATCATGTGCTGAAAAGCTGGCGTGTTAGCTTTTATGTGACAAATTAAAGTTATCACATACAAACATTGCTCGTGTAGACGACTCGCCAAAGAAATGTGGCAAATATGTTCGTAAGCGCCATATTTTTGGGGAACAACTACCCAGCCTCGCCTTGTTTTTGCGTATCTCTGCTTTCCAAAGTCATTACTGGCGCACTAAACTTTGAACCACTGACAAATATTTACTGTGCCATCTACACGATCAAAAGTATTTGCCACATAAAACTTGCTCGTGTAGACCAGGCTTAAAGTGTTGATGCAGAACAACGTTTGGCAAATTTTAGGGGAATTTAGTCCCCACAACGTGATTTTTCTGCCAAATCGCGAAATCGCTTCTTCTTTATTTGCGAAATTACTTACGCGAAAATAAGTGGGAATGAGATAATCAGCTGGTTACCCATCGATTAACCATTGATTACTTAAGCAATCGAGGATTGTACCGTGTTTACATAGCCTCATCTAAACACGAGGGAGGCTTAGAGAATATTAGCCGAGTCGCGGTCGGGGGTTTGCATAATTATCGAGAATTCTCCCAATTTCCCCGATTGTTTAGATGAGGCTATGTAAACATGGAAAAACGTCCACTGTACTATTGCATCTATAAAGTATTTCTCGAAACATAGAAATACAACCATGTTCACATAATCTCATGTTAAAACACCTATCGACCAATGAGAGCGCGCGTACTATCTTAAATATTTTATTGTGATTGATCTCATCGGAGTCATTGATGTCATCGATTAGTCACGTTTGTAAAGAAGGATCTATCGTTTCTAATTTGAGAACCAGTATTCTACTGCGTTGCCGTGCGAAGGTAATGTTTAGCCGCTTTGTAACGAAATATCACGGGGAATTCCAGTTGTCTTTTATCGTTACTTGCATTCTTTTGTTCTCGAAGAAGCTTGAAGAGCTGGATTAGATTTTTTATACTTTCTACCTTACAATTGATAGGGACAACTCAAAAGTTAAAGTCACACTGGTGAAGCCCTTTGGTAGCTCATTTTCCAATGAACGGCAGTCTTCACTGATAATGATGTTCTCAATTTGCCTTTTAGTACAGTGGCAAGGACTTGTATCCACTTCACTGGTTAGAATCACTAAGAGCGCTGATCTTGAGCCAAGATTCACTCCTGGTAAGTTTCTCTCAGCATTTCATCGCTTGATCCGTTCCATTTCTCAGGGCACAGCCACTGCCGCGGCACGGTTTTCTCTCAAATGCTTTAAAACGCTGTTTAGGCTATCTGTTGTGTTTTTAAAGCTATGTAGGTTAATTTTAGCTTCTTTAGCTTTTTTCAGCTTTAAAATATTTATCTGGTCGGTAATTCTAGGGGAACTTGAGTCTTCAAAATTCATTAGCGCTCTTTTGTTCATTTCCCGAAAACCGTAGGTCTTACTGCCTTTCAAATCCGAAAATCATAACTGACCCTTTTTTTTTTTTGATACCTAAAACGGCATATTTATCAATCCGAAAACAACAGGCCAGAAAAATTTCTCGTATCACGAAAGTTTGAGGTGACAATTCTTTTAAGAAAATCTGAGGGGATTGAAATGGCCCGGTTTCTCCTGAAATGACACCGTTTCCCTCCAAACTTTAATGTTATGTGCTTCAGTTTTGTTGCAATTTTATTAGGCTGTGCATATGGAGTTTATTATTGGGAAGGACGGCTGCCAGAAAGGCTGGATCCAGATTCTGTATCTGACATTTCGTGGGGAATATTCAGGGAATTTTGAAAAGTGATGTCTGTGTGATGATGTAATACCTGTAAATTAGCTGCTGAACTGTCGCAGCCTTTTGATCTTTTAAGTATAGTCTGTGACGGCTCACTCTTCTAGCTAAAGCATATTGACAAAATAAACCTGTATCCCTATATCTTTCTGATGAAACAGAAAACGACGCCTCAGTATTTTTGCTAGCATTACGATAATTAAATTCTTTCGTTAAGTGAAGTGGCCTTTGATAGGTGAAATTAATTGTTCTCATAAGTAAATGTCTTTAGAGTGAGCTGTTTTTCTTAATTCTTTTTAACAGGTACATTACAAACCTCCGAATCACGATGAAACTCATTCCTTGTTGCTGCTTTATCTTCCTGTTGCTGTCAGTGTTAATCCCTAGGGAGACTGAGGCCATCGATAAAGCAGTATATAGACAGCTTGCTCAGCTGGCTGCTAAGCAGGGCTGGAAACTAGCGAAAATGAGTTATTACTCCAAGTGTCCAACAGTGAATGTCCCTCGCGGGATGAAATGTCCAAGATTTGTCTTTGGAATTGGTCTGTCCCCTAACCTAGCCATGTCAGCGGCGAAAATTTACGCAATTACGTTCGGAGGCAAACAATGCGCAAAATACATTGGGGAGTGTTCTGCCTTTCAATTATCAAAACATCAAGGAATGTAAGCTAAACAGTCCTAAACAACAGAGAAGAAAATACTAAATGATTTACAACTTTCAATATGCTTAAACAAGCAACACGTCACAACCAGGATGGGGAAAACGTGTTAAACAGGTGTGATGAACGTCTCTGCCGCGCGCAAACTTGTAGTAATGTATTTGCATCACGGTCCTTTGTAATAACCAAGTGAAGGTTTAAAAATAAAGAAGGTTGAAAATGGGAATTTTCTTCAGTTGTGCTGTATTTCTTCAAGTAGGAAATTAGGTCAGTTGGAGTGTTGCCTTTGAAAACAAAAAGCGCAAACCTAGTGAGCATTTCGCTACATTTCGAGCACGTTATTTATAAAGCTTCGGCCAGGTAACCAGCGCGGGATACATTTGGAGAGCGTTTCTGAAGATCATCAGTATTCAAAGTCAAGTTTTTTTTAAGATCCCTTGACCATAATCTAAACAGCATTCATCCCTGTGCAGCTACAAAAAGACATCTCTGTAGATCGAGTACGACAACGACGATGCTCGTTGAACGTAAGAAACTGTACATACATGTCGTGTCACGAACTGAAAGTAGTGTATTTTTGAAAAATGGAAAGAGTCATATAACCAATCAATGAAATTAATGTCGAGCATGGAACTGTATGGGATAAATTTGTCAGCACAGTTTCAATTCTCAGACAATAGACTGTCCGAGGCTAGGTCGTTTGCGGCAGCTTAGATTCTGACACCGACATTGGGGAATTAATACGTAATCACTACGGCTGTGCCGAGGACAACGTCGATTAAAAAATGAATTTATATTTTACCTTAGTACGAATCGTGCAATACTCTAAAGTCATTTAGTTTTAGGTTTGTTCAGCGACCTTTCCTTTGCAGTTGCCGTTGTGGTTTTCTTAAACTCCCCGGTAATACCTATTTGTTTGTATATGTAGTTGCTTTAAACGCGATTTTTCTGCCAAATCGCGAAATTTAAGTGTCGCGATACATGCTTCTTTCATTTGTTGCGAAATGAAGTTACCGCGAAAACAGCGCTGTTTTCAATTGAGTGTCCTAAAACCCAAGCCAAAGTAATTACTCTCGCCAGTCACAAAAGATACAGGTAATACAGTGAACCATCCAATCAAAACCCATAGTTAATACATGTAGCCAACGCAAAGCCGCGGGTAAACGCGAGCGAGCCAATTTGATTGGTTTTACTTCTGATTGGTCAAAAAGTGGCGCGAGTTTTGTAGCGTAATAATGCAAAACCAATAGCCCATTTTGGAGTTGACCTAATCTTCTTGATCTGTCAAAGCGAAGCCTGGTGCGCAACCATTCATATGAAAATGATTTAATTTGCATGTGAATGAAATTTCATTTTCATATGAAAGGATGAGATATTTTCCTATGAAGACTCGCTTTGAGAAAGAGGCTTAAGGTAATTTTCGACATTCAAGTGAAGACCGATTTAGGTGAAAATAAGGTAATCGACTGATTACCCATCGATTACTTATTAATTACTCATTGAAGTCATCGATATCATCGGCTAGTCAACTTTGGAAAGAATGATCTATCGTGGCTAAATTTAGAAACTGCATGTGTTCTGCTGCGTCGACGGGCAAAGGTAAGGACGACGCCTCGTCAAAACTGAATGAATTTACATTTTACCCACGAATTCGTTATTGGCTCTAAAAACGTGCTCAGGCTAAATAAGTAATCACAGCGTTCAATTCCAAAGGGAAATACAAACAATTAGCCGCAGTCGTCCTCGTTCATCAGACTACGAAGAATTTAGTCATTTCACATTGTTTTATAACATAGCCTTAGCGAAGCGCGAGTTCTGATTGGCTAATACGCTCCATCCATTTGCCCGTGGGTTGTACGCTCACGTCAGTTTGTTTATTTGTACTTTTTCTGGGCAGTTTTTTTCATCGATGTTGACACTTTTTAAAACATAATTCCTATTTTTCTTCTCCTAAAATAAGGAAAAATTTAATAATTCTTCGGGAGATGAGGAAGATTATTCCTGTGAGATTTCGAGCTCAAGATTTTTGCCTGGGCCTACAACTAAGAGATTTGCTATTAATTTAAGCGAGCAGGAGTTGAATCGGCTGGTTGAACAAAGGCACTTAGCATTGGAAGACGGACCAAACAAAACAACAAACTGGTCTGTATCGCCGGACCTTTCGAGAAAATTATTTAAATGTTTTCGGCGAACAAAACTTGTAAATGAGAGTTTTAACAAATTTCTGTTTTAAGTGAAGTCTTGCATACGAGCTTTAATAAAGGAAGTTTTATCAAATATAGGTAGTCTCTGATGAATTATTTAACTTAAGTTCCCGGGTTTCAGTTTTGCTCGATCACTCGACTCTAATTGAAGAAAGGGCCGCTCGAAGGAACGACTACATCGTGCACAAATATAAGCTTACATTTCTGACATTTTCCTTAACCCTCAGTCTTCTGTTCATTTAAGCTTATTTTACCAAATGACAAAAGTGACAGAGATCATTTTTAAAAGCCATTCCCGTGTTCAAGTTCAGCCTTCGACGCGCAACTCATTAATTTAAAACGAAGTGGAAAGGAAAACAAAACCCACAAACCTGCTATTGAATAAGAGCATCTCAAACAGCTCAAAGCCAGGGGTGTTTGTTCGCTTTCTTCTCCACTCTCGCTTTTAAGAAATGTCTGGTTCCATATTGTTCTTTTAATAGATCACAGATGACGTCAAAATGTGGTAAGAACAAAAAGGTGGCACACGAGACGGTAGCCGAGTGTGTCACTGATGTTCTTATCACATTTTGACGTCTTCTGTGATCTATTACTGAACAGACGCACGGCAACATGGAATCTATTTGTTTTATATAATAAAGAAACAAACTACTACAGACAGCTCTTTTATTTCAAAATCTTTCAACATAAGCTTAACTCGAAAGCCGGCCTTTGCCCACTTTGGCAAACACGAAAAAAGTCATTTGAAGTAAGCTATTGTCTATGAAGCAATCTCACTGGTTGCTATGCGTGGCAAAGCAACCAATCGAGGATTTTACTGTGTTTACAAAGCACTCATCTAAACACGAGGGGGGCTAGGAGAATTTTTGCCGAGTAGCAGTCGAGGGTTTGCATAACTATTGAGAATTCTCCCAATCCGCGAGTGTTCTGTCTAGATGAGGCTATGTAAACACGCGAAAAAGTCCACTGTACTATTGGATCCATAGAGTATTTCTCGAAACATAGAAAAATAACCATGTTTACATGCTCTCACGTTAAAACACCTATCGACCAATGAGAGCGCGCGTACTATCTTAAATATTTTATAATCAATGATCTCATGGGAGCCATCGATGTCATCGATTAGTCACGTTTGTAAAGAAGGATCTATCGTTTCTAATTTGAGAACCAGTATTCTACTGGGTTGCCGTGCGAGGGTAATGTTGAGCCGGTTTTTAACGAAATATCAGGAAATTCCAGTTGTCTTTTACGTTACTTGTATTCTTTTGTTCACCAAGAGCTGGATTAGATTTTCCAAACTTTCTACTTTACAAATTGATAGGGACGAGTCAAAAGTTAAAGTCACAGTCATGAAGCCCTTTGTTAGTTTATTTTTTTAATGCGTGGCAGTTTTCACTAACAATGATGTTCTCGATTTGCCTTTTAGTTCAGTGGCCAAAACTTGTATCCGCTTAATTCTCTGGTGTGGATCACTTAGAACACTGATTTGGGACCAATATTCATTCCTGGTACGGTAAGTTTCTTCCTCTCCTACATCACCTAATCTAATCCGTATCTCCCGGGATGAAACAGGGTGCTTCCCATTATTCCAGCCCGACCGGCCAGAGACCAGTACTGCGACTGAAAAAGAAAAAAATGGGACGACATTTACCGATCAAACCGGACCAACCGAGAGAAATGGCTCTTACATTTTCTTTTCCTTTCGCCAATCCCCCACATAAGTGAAAAGGTGTCTGAAATCTACTGAGGGAAAGTAGGATAACAAACTGGTTTGTGAACATGGAACGGCAAATTTCGGTCGATCCGACTGATCAATGTGGACTTCCTCCAGAGGTGGTCCCGAGCATTCCATTCGGACTGAACTAAAACGACCTTTCCATTTCACTTCCGAACGAAATTTCCGGAATTTTTGGCATAATGGAAAGCACTAAGAGTTTCCCTCCAAACGTAATTAGGACGTGATTTTATCGCAATCAGGGGAGGCTGGCGGCCGCAGTCATACTGATCTGACACGCATGTCGTTTTTATTTGGTCAGGGAAATTGTATTGATATATAAAAAGAGGGGATTTTGGAATGAGATGTGTGTGGCAAACATGTGATACCTGGGCCTTAATTAATCTTATTATATTGTGCCCTTCTCTATTTCTTGCTTGATTTAATACATTTAAATATCTTTAAAGAAAGATATCTTGTAATATAATAATTTCTTTTTATATTATAAAAATCTATGAGGGCCAATTTCGTGTTTTCAAGAAGTGCCATGGGAAATTTGACTGCCTCGTTTACGAAATGCTATTCATCAAAGAACTGAAGCCTAGCCTTAACACTCAGAGTGACTTCATCAGTGCTAAACTCTTTGTTTAGCTTGTAGCATATTTTTGTGTTACCTTTCTTTTTAATAAACTATTGTTTTTCTTGTATTTATAGAATATTTATACTGCTTTTTTCTACTTGATTATGACGTCCGAGAACGTCGAAACGTTGTGCATTTTTTTAACCGTTTTTAAAAAATTATTTTTGTTTCAAATGTTTTAAAAAGTCGCTTCTTTTTAATATAATAATAAATAGAGGAAATAATAAAACGGAACAAACAAACAAAACCTGTAAAACTAGCTGGTGAGCTGTCGCAGCCTCTTGATTCTCTAAGGATGGGCTGTGGTGACTCACTCTTTGAGCTAAGTGTATTGACGCAATAAATTTGTATCCATATATACGATGAAAAACAAAGGAAAGTTCCACTCGCCGCGCTGTTTTTATTTTTCGCGCGCCGTTTTTCGCGCTGCGCCCCAAATAACTGAACGCCTGGTAGAGGCTATTCGAACACCGGAACCAAATAACGAAACAACTCAAATCGGCGCCGTTCCTCTCGGACACGTTGCAAAGGTCAAGTCGACATTGTGTCGGGCGTGAACGAATTCAAAATCGCCAAAACTAGTTAGGAATTATATAGATTTTGGTATTATATAAATGCACTGGAATATTTTTGAAATATTCCAGTGAAAGACACTTCATCTCGGGGAGTTCATTCACTGTGCTGCACTTGGCGTAGTAGGTCATTTTTGCCAGTGTCGAGCCCTGCCGATCAGCCAGTTGACCAAGCCTAGCAAGTATAACGGGCGCGAGGGCCTCAGTCTCCTTAGTAATTAACACTGACAGCAGCAGGGAGGTAAGGGAGCAACCAGAAATGAACTTCATAGTGATTCGGAAGTTTGTGATTTACCTGTTAAAAAGGATTTATAAAAACAGTTCCCTCAAAGCATTTTACTACATTAATTCCCACTGACCAGTTCGTATGATGGAGTTTTATTTCGCCTATCAAGTCCGCTTTACTAAGGAACGACTTGTCGTGTTGCTTGTAAAAAAATGGAGACTTATTTTTTCGCGCTCCGTTTTACGCGCTGCGCCCTAACTAACTGAACGCCTAGAAGAGGCCAGTGTTCGGTGCCCCCGCTATACGGGGCTTATAACAGACTTCTTGGCCCCGGGGGCGGGGAAATAAGCCATCTTTTAACACTGGGTAAATGTTAAATTCCCCGCTATGTCCCGCTGTCGGGGGGCCGGGATTTCAATTGACTGATGCATGAGGCTTAGCGTCCACACTAATCCGTAGAAACTGTCCACCGAAAACGAAGCTCTTCGAAAACGGTCTTCAAACCGGAAGAATTTGAAAACGTTGACTCTGCGTTTTAGTGTGGACGTAGAACAATTTGAAAACGGAATTTTTCGACAACGATGACTTTACGATAAGCATGTGACTAACCCGAACCCTCAAGGGTATACTCAAGACACTCGAGTTTCTGCATCTCGGTGAGTGTTGCGTTTCCAAATTTCTCCGTCGAAATCTGAACAGAAAACATTTGATGCGTTTTCAGAGTGAAACCGCCGTTTTCAAATTTCTCCGGCGTAGTGTGGATGGGGCCCCAAAAGGCACAGCATCACAGTTTTACTTCTCGGCAAGTATTAGGACAAGTCGACAGTAAATTTAGCAATCAGGTTTGATTGTGGAAGTAATTTTTATTGTGCAAAGCACTCAAGTGAAAGCATTACGTCTCCATAGAATATTAACAGTTGTCTCTATAAGTTCTTTTCCACAGCTCCTGATACAATGAAACTCATTCAAGTTGCTGCCTTTGTCTTCCTGCTCCTGGTGTCCACTATCCCTGAAGAAACCGAAGCCGCAGGGGGAAATATCCCACTTAGTTGGTTTAAAAGAATAGCAACACAACTCGCTATAAAACTTATAGTGAATTCCTTTTACGCCCGCTGCAACTGTCGCAATGTTCCCGCTGGGATAAACTGTCCAGGAGTTGTCTTTGGCGTGGGCAGGACACGCAATGAAGCGCAGAACGCAGCGAGAGCGTATGCAAATACATTTGGAGATAACAGATGTGGCACCTACGTCGGACATTGTCAAATTTATCAATTTAAAGGACGCGGAAAGTAAACCGAGACAACGAAACGAAAAACGTAGATGAATTAGAACTACTGGCCAATGTGCGGAAAAGAAAGCTGGTTTATTAATTAAGTAAATCGTAAAATCGATAAAGGCACGTTTTCGAAATTTGCGTGCTGTTTGTAGAACGAAACTGTGAGTTTTCATCTCGGTCCTTTTTAATCAAACTGTAATGGCTATGTAAGGGTTAATAGATTAAAATAGGAAATTTGTTGACGTGAGCTGAATATTTTAAATGGATAATTTACTAGCGCAAGCTATCATATGCAACGAGCCAGACTTTTTCGAACAAAGATATTAGTGCTGTTACTATCCCAAGAAAACTGTTAGGTTGCGTATGGGGACAAATTAAACAATTAGCTCTTTAGTCAACTTGAAGTTGATACTAAAACTAACCGCCGTTTGTGCAGCTGCCGTTTTGAACGTTGCTCCTTCGTTGTAGCAATCGATAGACAAGGAAGGAAGAAATTTAAGCGAGTACAGGGCTTGTCACCGCTAACTTCACCTGCAATTTACCCTCTTGGACGCTCGGTGACCCCCATTTTTCTAAACATAAAAAATCTATCCGTAAAAAATACAAATATTTCGCTTTTTGTGCTGTCGTTTAAGTGACGTTCTCTTCGAATGTGGCGGGGCAAGGCTAATATTTTTTTTAGGCCTATTCTACCTGTAGGAACGACATCACCCCAAAAATTTTATTTAATAGAGTTATTTGTGCTGAGTTGAGTACGTTTACATAATCATAATTTCACTGCTGTTGCTTTTTTTTTCAAGACCGATAGTTGTAAGCTAGCATTGTCTTAAATTAACAAAAACCTCTAAAAACGGATTGCCTTCAACGCGCCTTATCTCGAAAACGAGCACGGTGACCCCCATTTGTTTTGGCTTCTTGGCTAAAGTTGACCTTTACCTTACTTCATAGTAAGTTTTAAAAAAGTATGTTCGTGGGAACCTTTTCGGCGCGAATGTCCTTAGTATGCAATTCATCCTTGGAGACCGTCCAGGGGCTGCTGGTCGGGACGATGCGATATTTTCGGGCGAGCGATATTTCGGGCGAAAGTTTACTTCAAGAGCAGTCTGCTGTTGAAGTGAACTTTCGCCCGAAAATATCGCATCGTCCCGACTAGCAGCCCCTGGATGTCCGAGGATGTACGGAATTAAACTAAATCAGCAAATTGTTGACTCAAGGCAAAACATAGGCACGCAAGGCATGCGAGAGTTATTATTTTAGTGTGAATAAAAGCCCTTGAGGGTGGCAGCACTAAGTGGACTCTTAACAGTTATGATAAGGCTAATCCAACAACTTTGTTTGGTTATGATGTACAGCAAAAAAAAAAAAGCAAAACAAATTTAGAATTATTTCACCTTAGAAAATGCGATATCAAGCCCACTTTCGTCAAAGTTTGATTTATCAGTTGATTAGTGGCTTTGTTTATTAGAACTAAATGCATGGAACTGTTCCCAGCAAGACAGCTAAACATCGTGCAGTCTGTAATAGTAGCAACAAGAACCAATTTAATTATAACATCGTCATGCAATAGTACAGTCTTATTCTTTTGCCAGAAATGATAGTAGTTTCTTTTCGGTTTTGATATTCCACGAAACCACTTCAGATTAATATCGATTTCAAAACCCACTGCCATTTAAACTTTATTGAAGGTAAGTTACTTAACTTTCACTTGGAACAAACAGACACGTTGAAAACTGTATAAATCTGTGAGAGGCGCGGTGGCCTCATGGTTAGTGCGCTCGTCTCCGGATCGAGCGGCCTGGGTTTGAGCCCTGGCGGGGGGACATCGCGTTGTATTCTTTGGGCCCGCGTACTAACTTAAATATTTTATTGCCACTGGTCTTATCAGAGTCATTGATGTCATCGAGTAGTCACATTTGGAAAGAAAGATCTATCGTCTCTAAATTGCGAGTTCTGCGTTGCCGGGCGAATGTAATGATTAGTTTGGAACGAGATGTCGCAGAATTTCGGTTGTCTATTACGTTACGTGATTGTTTTGTTCTCGAAGAGCTGGATTAGATTTTCCATACTTTTTACTTTACAACTGATATGGACGACTCAAAAATGAAAGTCACACTCATGAAGCCCTTTGGTAGTTCATTTTCTGATGCGCGCCGGTTTTCACTGACAACAGTGTTCACAATTTGCCTTTTAGTTCAGTGGCAAGGACTTGTATTCACTTGTTCAGTGGTTAGAATTACAAAGAACTCTAATCTTGGACCAATATTCCTTCTTGGTATAGTTAGTAGAGGGGAATGGTCATGAAACCCGACAAAGTTCTTAGTTGTATGTTTTTGTTCGCTTTGACCGTGGCCTTGACCGTGCACAAAACACAATAGTTGTTTACTCCGTACTGAGGAACTAACCAATAGAAACGTTTTGGTTACGTAATTCATGCATAGTGTATGAGCGCAAAATAAAAGATTGTGCACGGTCGTGGACTTTCCAACATAAATCTTGTAATCTTTGTTTGCTTGTTTGGTGTTTGCCGGGCTTCAATTCATAACCAGTCCCCTCTATTAACTATGTTCTTGGTAAGCTTTTCCTGCATTTCACCGCTTGATCTGTTCCATTCCTCCATGCACACCCAGCAATGGTTTAATCTCAAATGCTGTTAGGCTATGTGAAGTGTTTTTAAAGCTCTGTCCCTGGTTGTTCGAAGGTCACGTCATCCTCTGGATAGTGATTTATCCGGTGGATAGTGTTATCCACCTTTCGAACAACCGGGGCCTGTAGGTTAATTTTAGCTATTTTAACGTTAAAATATTCATCTGTTCGGCATTTCTGGGAAACGAGTCTTGAAAATTCATTAACCCTTACTGCCTTTCAAATCCGAAAATCGTAGCTCACCTTTCTTTGTACCTAAAACGACATGTTTTATCCATACGAAAACAACAGGCATAAAAAGTTTCTCATATCACAAAAGTTCGAGGTGAGAATTCTCCTAAGAAAATCGGAGGGGATTGAAGTGCCCTTGTTTCCCCTGAAATGATACAGTTTCCCGCCAAACTTTAATGTGATGTGCTTTCGTTTTATTGCAATTTTATTAGGTGTATATATGGAGTTTATTATCATAATAGGATATTTTTTAATACTGATAAGATGCTAAGTTAACCAGATTTTATTTTCATACGTGTAATACCAGTAAACTAGCTGGTGTGCTATCGCAGTCTCCGGAGTTTAAAATTAATGCGTAAGAAGGACAGCTGTAAGGGAGACTGGATCCAGATTCTGTATCTGACATTTCGTGGGGAATATTCAGAGAAGTTTGAAAAGAGATGTCTGTGTAATGATGTAATACCTGTAAACTAGCTGGTGAATTGTCGCAGCCTTTTGATCTTCTAAGTATGGGCTGTGACGGCTCACTCTTAGAGCTAAGCACTTTGACACAATAAACCTGTATCTACAATCTATGATGAAAAAGAAAAAAACGTCTCAGTTAAATGCTAGCATTACGATAAGTCTTTTCGTTAAGTGAAGCGGCCTTTGAAAGGCGAAATAAATTGTTAACATACGAATTGGTCAATGAGCATTGGTATAGTAAATGTGCTTTGAGTGAACTGATTTTATTAATTCTTTTTTAACAGGTACATCTCAAACTTCCGAATCGCGATGAAACTCACTCCTGGTTGCTGCTTTACCTTCCTATTGCTATCAGTGTTAATCCCTAAGGAGACTGAGGCCCTCGATCAAAAAGTACTTAAACAGCTTGGTCAGCTGGCTCTCAATCAGGGCTGGAAACTGGCGAAAATGACGTACTACGCCAAGTCCAAGTGCACAACGGCGAATGCCCCCGCGGGATAAAGTGTCCAAAATTTGTCTTTGGAATTGGTATGTCCCCTAACCTAGCCACGTCCACGGCGATAATCTACGCGACTTGATGTTCGGAGGCAAACAATGCGCAAACTACGTTGAAACGTGTTCTACCTTTCAATTTACAAAACAACCAGGAATGTAAGCTGAACCGTCCAAAACAACAGAGAAGAAAATACTAAATGATTGACAACTTTCAATTTCTTTAATTAAGTAAAAATGTTGCTACCTCGACGAGGAAAACGTTTTGAAAAGGTGTGATGAGCGTCTTTGCCGCGCGCAAACTTGTAGTAATGTATTTGCATCACGCGTACGGTCCTTTGTAATAGCTAACGAAAAGTACAAACTGAACCTAGCTGAGCATTTCGCTACAGTGAAGAGAATATGATCACTTGCTACAATACATAATAGCTGCAACGAAACATTAGCGATTTTCAATTATTGAAGGAGAGAAAAGTGTTAGTTTTGTGTATACCACGTTATTTACAAAGCTTTGGCCAGTTAACCAGGGAGTGATACATTTTTGAGAGTGTGTTTGAGGATCATCAGTATTCAAAGTCAAGTTTTGTTTTACGATTTCTTGACCATAATCTAAACAACATTCTTGCCTGCGCAGCTACAAAAAAGTATATATATTTATTTTTTAATAACCCAAATTATTCTCCCTTTTTGATTGATTCTCGCCTATGATCTATTAGAGGACAGACGCACGATCGACGTCATCATTACAAAGCTTTTCCCTCTGTGTTTAAACAAAATGGCGGAAGGTTTTGAGAATTTAGATAATATTTTACGTGACTGGGCGAAAGATAAGGTACAAAAAAGCGTTGTCGAGGCATTGAACAGGTACGAGAAGCAGGAGAAGAAGAAAAAAGCCGTTTATGTTTTAGAAAATAACTCAGAAAAAATACTCGAGCTGTCTCAGTCGGCAGTCGAACGAGACTAAGCCAAACACAAAATTGGTCTTGAAATTACTTTAAGGTAAGAAACCATTGCTTTGTCTCGAATTTAGCAAACCCAATGAACAAAATGTTTATGACATTAGTTTAGTTAAAGAATTCAAGTTTTCTCAGTCTCAAAATAAATGTTGACACAGATTGATGTCAGGAATGAAACATCAAAACATCAGTTCTTAAAATCAGTTAAAATAAACACATAACCTTGCTTTCCGACGCGAATGTTCCAGTCCGTTTTAAGGCACAGCAGCGAGTAAAGTATAGCTCACTACAGCTCACGGCCAACTGTATCGCAGCTATGAGGTGTCACCGACACTGTATCAAACTGATTTGAAAATCACCAACCACAGAAGACACAAATTCCACCGTCACTAACGCTTCTTTCATTCAAAACTCTAATCGAATGGCCTCCAGTGTTGACCGCAACCAAAAGTTTTCCGAGCTCTTGCAATATTCAAGGCAACGTCCACGCTTTTCGGCTCACAGGGCGGCTGTGATGACGAAAACTAACTCGACTTTCCAGCATTTTTTTTAAGACTTGTAGATTTTGCGGTTCAATTCTGCATTCGCTGTAAGTTTTAATTCAACGAGAAGCGACTTTCAAGTCAAGTTTGACAGTGGCGTGATTTTCCTGGACCAATCACAATTCTTTGCTACGCATAGTGACCAATGAAATTGCTTCATTTTGTATAGACAATAGATTACGTCAAATGTTTTTTTTCGTGTTTGCCAAAGTGAGCAAAGGCCGGCTTTCGAATTAAGTTTATATTGAAAGATTTTGAAATAAAAAAGCTGTCTGCGGTAGTTTGTTTCTTTATTATATAAAACAAACAGATTCCATGTTGCCGTTCGTCTGTTCGGTAATAGATCACAGAAGACGTCAAAATGACGACAAAATGAGAGCATCAGTGACACACTCGGCCACCGCCTCGTGTGCCACTTTTTTGTTCTTACCACATTTTTACGCCATCTGTAATCTATTACTGAACAGACGCACGGCAACATGGAATCTATTTGTTAAATAGATCGAGTCAGATTATGAGGATCTTCGAACGATCGAAACACGCGTGTCTTGTCAGTAGCTGTGCATTTTTAAAAATCGAGAGAGTCAGATAACAAATGAAATTAATCTCGAGCATGGATTAGAAATTGGAGAACCCTGTTACTTCAGCACTGTTTTCTGAGATCCTGAGATGGAAGAGAGGAATTTAAGGCCCCGTACACACCACGCTGGAGAAATTTCAAAACGAAAATTTTACTCTGAAAACGCATCAGATGTTTCTTGTCTACACCACGCCGGAGAAATTTGAAAACGCAAACTCCTTTTTTTTTTTTGCATACACTAACTGACGCAAAGCCAGCAGGCGTTTTGAAATAAATCTGGCTTGAAGAGCGTTTTCGAAAAGCTCCGTTTTGAAATTCGGTGGGCAATTTCTCCGGACTATTGTTGACGGTAAGCCTAACCGTAGAAATAAATCAGCGTTTTCAAATTTCGTCGGTGTAGTGTGGACCTAACACATAAAAGAAGGCGTCGCCTATTTTACTTCAGAATTTCGCAGTTATCTACATCTATTCAGTGTGTCTGTGGGTAACAAACAATTGCCCTTGCTCAATATCCTACGAGCACTTTCAGTTACAAATGAAATACAAAAAATTAGCCGAAGTAGATATAGGACACCGATAAATCCAATGAACCAATGAAAACACCTAATAAATAGATGTAGCCAACGTGAAGCATGGGAGCGTGTGGGAGCGAGTTGTACTGGGTCGAAAAATGGCGTGAGTTGTGAAGCGTAACAATGCAAAACCCATTACCTTTCGACACTCAAGTGAAAGCCGTTCAAAGTAAAAATAAAGGAATCAACTGATTACTCATCGATCACTTATTGATTACTCATTGAAGTCATTGATATCATCGATAAGTCACATTTGGAAAGAATAATCTATGGTTTCTTAATTGAGAAACTGTTTTCTGCTGCGCTGACGGACGAAGGTAATAATTGTTAGAGAGCTTCAGCAAACCACGACGGCAACGGCAATGAAAACGCCATCAAACAAAAGGTTTACATGTAATGATTAGAACAATGGCTGTGTACGTGCCTTATAAATCTAAGTTCTGTGCATTTTGGAGAACGCGAACGTCGACGGCCAATTTTTTGTATTTTCATTTGGAATTGAACGCTGGCGTTACGTATTTAGCTTCAGCAAGTTCTGAGACCAATAGGCGCTTTGAACAGATCTAGACAATTACGAAATTCAAAGGTAACTTATAAGTTCATTTTCCGGCGTTGCCTTGGGGTTGCCGTCGTCGGCATTGTTTAAGCTCCCTTAATGACGACAGCGACGCCAAAATACGGAGAACTTGGTCATTTAATTTCACGTTTGACAGAGGACGGCTGCGAAATATAGAACGATTTACAACGCACGTGCATATATAGCCATCGTTTTGCTCATCAAACCTCTAGTTTGGTGGCCGTTCTTGTTGCTATTGTCGTCTTGGTTTGCTTAAGCTCGCTAATGATTAGCGGTACCGAAATGTCGGGGAATTTCAGTTGTTGTTTAAGTGAAGTGTATTCTTATGTTCTCGAAGAGCTTAGATTTTTTTAACTCAAATCATTAGATTAATCATTAGATTTGATCATTAGATTTTTTAACTCAATAGTTAAAGTTACACTCATGATCAGAAGCCCCTTGGTAGTTTATATCAGTTTAATTTCATTGTCAATGATGTCCTCGATTTGCCTTTTATTTCAGTGGGAAATTCTTGTGTCAACTTGTTCATTGGTGTGAATCACTTAGAACGCTGATCTTTAGGGGACCAATATTCATCCCTGGTAAGTTTCTTCCTGCACTACATCACTAGATCTGTAGTTCCATGTCTCCCGGAATGATAAAGGGTGCTTCTCATTATGTTAGACCAATCGGCCAGAGACCAGTGGTACTAACCGAGAAAAAAATAGAATAACATTTACCGATTTGTCGGGTCAGTCAAGAGAAATGGCTGTTACCATATTCTTTTCCTTTAATTCGACAATCCGTCACTTAAGTAATATGGTGTCTGAAGTCTTCTGAAGAGAAGTAAGGCAACGAATTTGTTTGCCAAACCGGAACGGCAAATTTCGCTCCTACTGATCAGGCTGGACCGCCTTCAGAGGTGCTCCCGAACATTCCAGTCGGACCGAAACGAAACAGACCTTTCCTTGTCGCATCATAACGGGAATTTCCGGATTTTTAGTGTAATGGAAAGCGCCCACAGTCTCCTTCCAAACTTAAATGTGACTGATTTTTTCACAATTAGGGGAGGTTGGGAGCCGCTACTATATCCGACATTTCGGTTTTATTTAATTTGATCAGGGAAATTGTATTGTTATCAAGAAAAAGTCGGGAAATAGTCAGAGAATTTCAAAACGTGATGTCTGTGGCAACCATGAAACACCTGTAAAGCTAGCTGGTGAACTGTCGCAGCCTCTTGATTCTCTAAGTATGGGCTGTGACGGCTCACTCTCATTACTCGGTGTATTGAAAAAATGAACTTGTATCCATGTCTATGATGATAAAGAAAAAAGGGTCTCAAATATTTTGCAAGCGGCTACAAGTCGTTCTTCTAGTGAAGCACCCTTTTATAGGCGAATTAATAATTGGTTCATGCTTAGCGTGCGAATATTTGACAAATAGATTCCATGTTGCCGTGCGTCTGTTCAGTAATAGATCACAGAAGACGTCAAAATGTGGTAAGAACATCAGTGCCGCTTTTCTGTTCTCACCACATTTTGACGTCATCTGTGATCTATTACTGAACAGACGCACGGCAACATGGAATCTATTTGTTTTATATAATAACGAAACAAACTACTACAGATAAAGCTTTTTTTTATTTCAAAATCTTTCAACGTAACTCGAAAGCCGGCCTTTGCCCACTTTGGCGAACACGAAAAAAGCCATTTGACGTAATCTATTGTCTATACAAAATGACGCAATCTCATTGGTTGCTGTGCGTAGCAAAGAATTGTGATTGGTCTAGGAAAATCACGCCACTGTCAAACTTGACTCGAAAGTCGCTTCTCGTGGAATGAAAACTTACGGTGAAAGCAGAATTGAGCTGCGAAATCCACAAACCTTAAAGGAAATACTGGATAAGTCAAGTCAGTTTAATTTTTGTCATCATAGCAGCCCTGTGAGCCGAAAATCTTGGACGTTGCCTTGAATATTGCAGGAGATGAAAAAATGCGCTCGGAAAACTTGCGGTTGCGATCAACCCGGAGGCCATTTGATTCGAGTTTTGAATCGAAAGGAGCGTTAGTGATGGTGGTAATTTGTGTCCTCTGTGGTTGGTGATTCTCAAATCAGTTTGAAATAGTGTCGGAGACACCTTTTAGCTGCGATACAGTTGGCCGTGAGTTGAAATGAGCTATACTTTGGTCGCTGCTGTGCCCTGAAATGGACTGGAACATTTCCATCGGAAAGCAAGGTTATGTGCTTATTTTAACTGATTAAGCGGTTTTGATGTTTCATTCCTGACATCAATCAGTGTGTCAACAATTATTTTGAGACTGAGAAAAGTTGAATTTTTTGAATAAATTAATCTCATAAACATTTTGTTTATTGGGTTTGTGAAAACCGATAAGAGTGAGTTTGTTTTGCTCGGGGACTTTAACGTTAATTTTATCGACACTAAGGTAAATAATGATAAGGCCAAGAAACGCAAACTTCTTAAGGTGACAAATTCTCACCATTTAGACCAACAAATTAATACACCAGCAAGAATAACGGAGAAGTCATCAACACTTATTGACCTATTGTTTACCAACACTTCTCATCGCGTTATTGACAAAGGCGTCATCTCATCACCTCTGAGCGACCACTGTTTAATCTTCTGCGTGATGAAATCAGGTGTTCCCAAGGCACCTGGGAGAACCATTGAATACCGGTCATACAAACACTACTCAAAGCAGGAATTTCTCAAAGATCTTAGAGACATTGACTGGGACCAAGCGCTAAACAAAGAGGACATTGATTCTGCTGTCGGTTGTTGGAACAAGCTCTTTACAAACGTAGCTGACAGCCACGCTCCGATAAGGAAATCAAGAATTAAAGGAGTTCATTCTCCATGGATGAATGCAAGGTTATCTGAAGCTATGCACCAACGAGATTTTTACCATCGCAAAGCCCTGAAATCAAAAGCCTCCCACCACTGGTCGCGCTATAAAGAACTGAGTAATTATGTAAACAGGGAGATAAAGAGGTGTAAATCGGAATACTATACCACTCTCATTACCGAAAACAAATCAAATCCAAGTGCATTATGGAAAACTCTTAATGACATAACATCTCGAAAGGAGAGAACTCCCATATCCTGCATTGAGGCAGACGGTGTTCAATACTTTGACCGCAAATCTATATCCAAGATCCTCAATGACCATTTCTCAACTATAGGAACTAAACTAGCTCAAAAACTCGTCTTACAGCTCTTTGTTTTTCTCAAAGTCTCCGGAAAACTTCCATTCACTTCAGAAATTTGTTCTTGAGCCAATTGCAGAAGACTTCGTTCTCCGTCAACTTAAACAGCTGAAAACTAATAAAGTAATCGGACTCGACAACGTCAGCGCACGCCTTTTGAAAGATTCAGCCTCAGTAGTTGGTGGCAGCCTTACTAGATTGTTTAATCAATCTCTTGAATCTCGCACCTTTCCTTCTCTTTGGAAATTTGAAAAGTGTCAGCGTTGTTCAAGAAAGGTGATCGCTGCGATGCAAACAATTATAGGCCCATAACAGTCCTGTCGACGGTGAGCAAAATACTTGAAAAAGCTATACACATCCAACTATATGCTTATCTCACAAACAATAAGATCATTACATCCAAACAGTTTGGGTTCAGACCGAAGTTATCAACTGGAACAGCCTTGGCTCACTTCACAGATAATATTCTCCAGAATATGGACACTGGTAGGTTTACAGGTACTGTATTTCTGGACCTATCTAAGGCCTTCGACACGGTAGACCATCATCTACTACTGCAGAAGCTAATAAACATTGGCCTTACCGACTCTGCTGTCCAATGGTTTAGATCTTATCTCACGAACAGGTCGCAAATTACAGCAGTTGGAGATGCTCACTCCTTAGCTGCTAAAATGCCCGTTGGGGTACCCCAAGGCAGTATTCTGGGTCCGCTACTTTTTTTGATTTATGTGAATGATCTTCCGAACTGTCCTTTAACAAGTGATATCGTTCTTTATGCTGATGATACTGTACTTTACTACTCATCTAAAGATCTTACTGATCTTCAACGTCACCTCAATGTTGACTTAGAGACAGTGTCAGAATGGTTCTCCAGAAATCTCCTGACTCTTAATTTATCAAAATGCAACTTTGTCATCTTTGGGAGTCCACACAAACTAAAACGTATCCAGGAAATATTCATTCAAGTAAAGGGTACTATAATCGATAGAACAGAATCATTCCAGTATTTGGGCGTAACACGTCATCAGTCTATGTCCTGGGCAGATCACATCGAATCTGTTTGTAAGAAGATTAATCAAAGGATAGGCCTTATCAGGAGAGTTAGGAATCTACTGCCATTTCAAGCCAGGGTCACCCTATACAACACCTTAATCCTACCACTCTTTGATTATGGAGACCTCGTTTGGGGGGACAAGAACAATCTCACCATAATGTCAGAACTGCAGGTACTTCATAATAATGCTGCTAAAGTACTGTTGGGCCTTCCAATCCGAAGCTCGTCAACTCAAGCCTTGAAAAGCCTTGATTTCAAGCCACTTGCTTTAAGGCGATTTTTTCATCGTTGCACCGCAATTCATAAGTGCTTAATTGGGTCAACAGATTTTGACTTCAGTTTCATTAGAAATCAAGCTGTTCACTCGCACAAGACGAGACAATTGAACGATCTTCGTTTGCCCCTCCCTCGCACTAACTGGGGCAAGCAAATGTTCATTTATCAAGCAGCGAAGGACTGGAATAGCCTCCCGCGTGAATTAAAAGACACACGTGTTTTATCTATTTTTAAGGCAAAACTGAAAACTTTTTTGAATGATTTAAGCTAATTTTAATCTTTAGAATTTTAACTCTTTAATTAATACGAACTCTTTTTACTCTTATTTATTTTAGCTTGTAGTAATTATTAGGTAACTCTTATTTATGTCATTTTTAGGTGATTTTTATTTAGGGGGGCTCCACTGAAAACCGCCTTTGGCGAGTTGAATTCCCTCACTAAATATTATTATTATTATTATTATTATTATTATTATTATTAAATTCGAGATAAAGCAATGCATGCTTCTCGGCTTACCAAGAGCTATTTTGTGTATTGTTTAGTCTCGCTCGACTGCCGACTGAGACTGCTGGAGTATTTTTTTTTTTTTTGAGTCATTTTCTAAAAAAGAAACGGCTTTATCTTTCTTCTTCCCGCTAGACTATGCTTCTCTTACCTGTGCAATGCCTCGACAAGACTGTTTTGTACGTTATCTTTTGCCCAGCCATGTAAAATATTATCTAAATTCTCAAAACTTTCCGCCATTTTAAAACACAGAGGAAAAAACTTTGCAATGATGACGTCAATCGTGCGTCTGTCCTCTAATAAGTCATAGACGAGAACCAATAAAAATGCAAGAATAACTTGGGTTATTATATAATCGAGTTATAGATGCACGCGGGAAGTTTGGAGAGCACGAAACAAGCGTAAGAGTTGCTCGAGGCGATATCCGAGAGCAGCTCTAACTTCTTGAGTGCTCTCCAAACTTCCCAAGTGCGTCCATAACTCGATACTGACGCACAGCTAAAAGCATGAACCAATTCTCGCTTACAACACTACATAAGCTTTCTACCAATACAGAAAAAAGTGTCTATACAATGAATATTCAATAACAAATATACAAATAAGTGTTTCTAATTAATGAGAGGCTTCCACTTTCCTTCGTGGATGTTAAGTCGGTTGTTCATTATGGCTATAGATCGTTCAATGGATTCTATGCGATCTAATTTTATTATGAGATGACGCAATGATGGTAAAATATTCTTCAGACGACTGTGGTAAATAACTAGCTTTCCAGCGATGATAATATGATTTAAAAGCAACCAATGAGACCTTTTTTGCGTCAATCCAAAAATTATGTCACAGTCGTTTAGAGAATCGCTAGCAATGTGCAAGGATTTAAGCCAAAGAACAACAGACACCCAGAATGCTACAATGAAATCACACCTACAAAAAAGATGCTCGAGAGATTCATCTGAAATTTTGCAAAAAGTGCAGAGGGGTGAATCAATCATTTTCATTTTGTATAAGGATTTGTCGGTATAAATTATTCGATTTAGTAATTTATACTGAAAAACTCTTGTTTTAGTGTCAAGCGTGACAACATGAGGAATTTGATAGATCACTTCCCAATTAAGATCACCACTATTCTGAAACAAGGTACTAAATTTATGCCGTGCTGAAGGATAGACCTGAATAATTTCTATAAGTTTCCAATACAATTTCGAGGAGGTGATTGAATCAAGAGGAAGAATACTATCTTTTAAGTAAAGAGTGTAGCTGAGCATGATATTCCGAGAGTCAGCTGAAGTGTCGTCTTTGGAGTCGATGAGCTTTTTCCATGTGAGAGGAATGGAATTGAAGAGACCAAACAGTAACAAATAATCATTAAAATTTAGCCTTTCTGCCTTGAAAAAGGTCCAAGGTTTAAGGCTACCAGTATTTGTTAAGATATTAGCAAGAGATATGAGACCTTTTGAGAAGGGCGTCTTGTTGAAAATAGGTTTACCACCGATGCGGAGGAATTGGTCATTCCATAATAGTTGATTTAAGGCTTGTTCACGGAACAAAATGGGTTTTACGGATAGATTGCACCAGACTTCGAAACATTCCCTATAGAAATTTGGAAGACAGCTAGGCAAGTCAGCAACACTGAAATTGCAATGCAAGAGAAACTTATCAGCGTTGTAAACCTTATTGATTTATTTCCGTTTCGGGTGTTAAGTATAAGTTGTGTGAAGTAGTGTGAAGTAGTGTAGTATACAATGTGGATGTAAAAGTACTGTATGTAAAGTAATTAAGTAAATTACTATGTAGTGTAGAAGTGTGTGGTAGTGTAATATACAATGTAGGTGTAACTTAATGAATGTAATGTAATTATAAAAATAAATAAATTAAAAAAAAATGAACCAATTGTCGCGTTATGTTATAAATGAATTTTTATCATACGAACTGATTAACGAGCGTTGGAGTACTAAATGTGCTTTGAGTGAACTGGTTGTTTTCTTAATTTATTTTAACAGGTAAATCACAAACTTCCGAATCACGATGAAACTCATTCCTGGTTGCGGCCTTTTCTTCCTGCTACTGTCAGTGTTAGTCACTAAGGAGACTGAGGCCCTCGGACCCTTTGTACTTTTTAGGCTGCGTCAGTTAGCTGTTCGGCAAGGTTGGAAACTGAGGGAAATGTCCTTTTACTCCAAGTGCAACACAGAGGATGTACCCCCCGGGATGAAATGTCCAAAAAATGTCTTTGGAATTGGTACGAACCAGGGCCAAGCCAAGTTTACGGCGAAACTTTACGCAACTATGTTCGGGTACAAAGAATGTGACGAATACGTTGGGGAGTGTAATACCTTTAAATTTATGAAAGGACCTAGATTACCTCAAAAAGTAGGAAAGTAATTTAAAAGTTCTAAGACAACCAATGACAATAATAATGATAATATATAATGATAATCCTTTAATTTTGAAACCGTGCCATAGAAAATACAGCCAATCAGAATACAGGAAAGCCGTTGTATATTCGACGGTACTACATCCAACCTTCCCATCATGCGCCGCGCCTGTGTCGCATTGATTGTATTGCCCACTGTGTTTTCTATGGCATGGGATAAAATAACTATGTAATGCTCTCCTGTGGTATAATATGGAATATCCCACTTGTCACTAGTATTTTCTTGGTATACACACTGGCCGAAAGGCTCGTGTGAATACCAAGAAAACGCAAGTGATTCGTGGGGTATTCCATGTTATACCACTCGAAAATGTTGCATACCTAGTACACATAGAACTTATACATCACTGATCTAAGCGCTTTACAGGGATAAAAAGCATAGAATATTCAAATGATACTTTAAGACGAAAATTAAAACTACCTAAAATTAATGCTGGCTGAATTACTGATTATTAATGTCAATTGAACTTAATATATACATAGATTAAAACTACTACGAAATTAAAACTAATTAAAAGTAAAACTGATACTTGATGAATTAGAACTTTGAATATGCCTTAGCAAAATACGTGGCAACCAGGACGGGGGAGGCTTTTTGACAAGGTGTGATGAGCGTCTTTGCCGTGCGCAAACTTGTAGTAACGTGTTTGAGTCACGGTCCTTTGTAATCAAACTATACTAGTCAAGTGAGGAGTTAATTAAGAATAAAGAAGATTGAAAATGGAAATTTTGTTCGCAGTTGTGCTGTATTTTTAAAGTAGGAAATTATAGATCAGTTGGAGTGAAGTCTTAAAAAAGAAGCGCAAAAATGGAGACTTTCACTATAATACAATATGATGCAATGCAATGCAATGCAATACATATACAATACATTACAATATACAATACAACAACGAAGCATCAGCGAATTCCAATCCATCATGATCAGGGAAAGAAAATTGATAGTTTCTCGTCCTCTACTTTACTTACAAAGCTTTGGCCATTTAACCAGGGAGGGATGCATTTTGAGAGCGTTCTTGAAGAGCGTTAGTGTTACGATCCCTTGACTATAATCTAAACAACATTCATCCCTTCTCAGCTACAAAAAGTTTACGTACAGATCGAGTCACATGATGACGATGATCGTTAAACGAACGAAACATCAGTCTTGTCACAAACCGGAAGTAGTTGTGCATTTTTGAAAACGGAGAGAGCCACATAACAAATGTAATTAACATCGAGCACAGAGTTCCGTTGGATAACCTTGTTATGGCTTCAGCAAAGTTTTCTCAGATTCTGCGAGGGCAGAACGCCGGAAAAATTTCGAAACGGAAATTTTTCTCTGAAAACGCATCAAAGGTTTTCTGTCCACGCTAAGCCGGAGAAATTTGAAAACGCAAGCTTCGTTTCCAAAATGTTTTCCATCCACACTAACACGTTTTCAAATTCCTCCGATTGAAGAGCGTTTTCGAAAAGTCCCATTTACTGTGCACAATTCTCTGGATCAGTGGTGAAGGTAAGGCTAACCGTAGAATAAAATTGGCGTTTTCAAATTTCTTCGGATCGGCGTAATGTGGACGGGCCTAAATGGACCTTACATATAAGCGACGTCGTCGGCGAGGACGACGCCTATTAGAAAAGGCATTTAATATACTTTACTTTAGAATTTCGAAGTAATCTAGATTTATTCACAGTGTCTGTGCGTTAAAAAAAAAAAAAAAAATTAGCCTTACTGAATTTGCTACGAATGCGCTCAGTTCCAAAAGAAAGCCGAAAAATTAGCCAAAGTAGATAAAGGAAACCGACAACCCAATGAACCAATTAAAATACATAGTAAATACACGAAGCCGACGTGAAGCGCAGGAAAAAGTGTGGAAGCGAGTTGTGATTGGGTCAAAAAAATGGCGCGAGTTGTGAAGCACAATAATGCAAACCAATTAGGCACTTTCAGTTTTGCGACCCAAGAGAAAGCAGTATTAGGTGAGAATAAGGTAATCAACTGATTACTCATCAATCACTCATTGATTACTCATTGAATTCAATGATGTCAGTCAAGTTTGGAAAGAGTGATCTATCGTTTCTAAATTGAGAAACTGTGTTCTGCTGCGTTGAAGGGCGAAGGTAAGGGCGACGGCGACGCCGAGGACGACGCCTGATCAAAAATGAATTTATATTTTAACTATGAATTTCTTAATTGCCTAGATCTCTTCAGTATTTCTATGGCCCTAAAAACTTGCTCAGGTTAAATACGTGATGATAGCGTTCATATTCCAAATGGAAATAGGAAAATTAGCCGTCATCGTCAGTTCGCGTTCCTCAGATTAGGCAGAACTTGGTCATTTCACGTCGTCGTTGTTTCGCAGAGGACGGCTACGAGGTATACGAAGATTTACAACGCACATGCATAGCCATTGTTTTGCTCGTTAAACCTTTTGTTTGGGTGGCTGTTCTCGTGGCCGTTGTCGTCGTGGTTTGCTTAAGCTTGCTAATGATTAGTTTGTAACAAGATGTCGCAGAATTTCAGTTGTCTGTTACGTTACGTGTATTATTCTGTTCTCGAAGGGCTGGATTAGATTTTTCAAACGTTTTGCTTTACAATTGATAGGGACAACTTAAGAGTTAAAGTCACACTCCTTTAATAGCTCGTTTTTAACCGACAATGATGTTCTCAGCTTGCCTGTTCGTTTCAGTGTAAGAATTTTATTCACTTGTTCATTTAATAGAATCACTAAGAGCGCTGATCCTGGACCAATATTCATTCCTGGTAAGTTCCTTCTTGCACTTCATCACGTTGATCTTTTCTACTTCTCCCGAAATGATACTGGGTCCTTCCTATTATGTCAAACGGGACGACATTTACCGATCAAAGCGGGCCGACCAGGAGGAATGGTTCTTACCAATTTCTATTCCTTTCGCCGATCCTCCACATAAGTGAAAAGCTTCTGAAATCCTCTGAAGGGAAGTAGGGCGGCGAATTGATTTGTCAAAATGGAACGGTTAATTTTGGTCCGACCGATTAAAGTGGACCTTTCCATTTCACTTGACGAGATTTCTGAATTTTTCGTTATAATGCAAGAACGCGCAGTTTCCCTCCAAACGTAAATCTGATGTGATTTTATTGCAAAAAATGGGAGGCTGGCGGCCGCTACTATATCTGACATTCCGTTTTTATTTGGTCGGGGAAATTGTATTGTTATCAAGAAAAAGTCGGGAAATAGTCAGGAAATTTTGGAAAGAGATGTCTGTGGCAACCATGTAATACCTGTAAAGCTAGCTGGTGAACTGTCGCAGCCTCTTGATCCTCTAAGTATGCGCTGTGACGGCTCACTGTCACTGTTAAGTGCAGTATTGGTACAATCAAATTGTATCTATCTCCACGATGAAAGAAGAAACCGTCTCAGTTATTTTGCTAGCAATACGACAAGTCGTTCCTTTAGTGAAGCGGCTATCTATAGGCGAAATAAATTTTTATCATGGTCATAGGAACTGATTAATGAGCATTGGAGTAGTAAATGTGCTTTGAGTGAACTGTTTTTGTTTTTTAATTCTTTTTAACAGGTAAATCACAAACTTCTGAGTCACGATGAAATTTTTTCCTGGTTGCAGTCTTACCTTCCTGCTGTTGTCAGTGTTAATCCCTAAGGATATTGAGGCCCTCGCGCCCCTTATAATGACTAGGCTTGGTCAGATGGCAGCTCGGAAGGGCTGGACACTGGCGAAAATGACCTATTACGCTCAGTGCACCACAGTGAATGATCCCCCCGATATGAACTGTCCATCAGAAGTCTTTGGAATTGGTATGAACCCGAGCCAAGCGAAGTTAATGTCGAGAATGTACGCATCTATGTTCGGGAACAAAGCATGTGCACAATTCGTTGGGGAGTGTGTTACCCATAAATTCTTGAAAGGAGTTGTTCAAATTGTTAAAAAATTACCTGGAATACTAGGAAAGTAAGCTAAAAGTTCCCAGACAACAAAGAATAATAAAAGTGATAATAATAGTGATAACCCTTTATATAGTGCTGATACATCACTGATCTAAAACCAATACTAGATGAATAAGAACTTTCAATATACCTTGCAAAACTGGTGTGCATTTCACTACAATAGATCGTTTTTAGTGTCACGCAATTAAGAAATAAATCGAAAACAGTAGGCCTGTGCGTTTCCCCAAACTTCACGTATTCGTCGAAATGTTTCGCAGAAATTGAAAGATCTCGGAAAACGTCATGTTGGTGCAGTGCATCCGTGGCACACTAATATGGCAGCCAGAAAATAGTGCAAATATCTGGAACTTACTTTGGCTATCTAGGCGACTGATTATCAGTATTGAACAAACAAGCATTTACGTAAGCACTTTTCCTGATGCTTTAACTTCTAAAATGGCTCAAAATCATGAGATATGTAAATACCAAACTCGATCGACGCCTTGTGTCACGCACCTCCATAACCCCGAAATTCAAAATGCTCAGGTTTCCAAACGAAGCACGCTATTAAGCTGTAAAACTGTAAACAGATACAAAATGCACCGCCTATTATGCCTGATTAGGATAAAGACTGGTGGCTCTTTAGTTTCGGATTTTAGAAAGTGATGACGTCACGTGAAAACGATCTATACATTAGCGAAGCATTCGAAGAAAGAAAACTGTTGGTTTCATACACCCAATTTTGCTTACGAAGCTTCGGCTTCATCTAACCAGGGGCCCGCTATTCGAAGGTCCCGAAAAGTTTTCGCACCCGGAAAGCCGTAGCAAAATCTCAAACAATATGATCAAAGGGCTGTTTTATTCACATATTCTTATTAAAACCAGAAGTTCCCTTCATACAAGAACAGTTCAGGCGTAAACCCCTCTCTGGACGAACTAAAAATGGTTTTGCAGGCCCGAAAAGAGTCCGGGGCTTTCGGGAAACGGGCCCCAGGGCTGAAAATGAAATTTTGAGAGCGTTTCTTAAGATCATCATTATTTAAAGACAAGGTCTATTTCACGTTTCCTTGAAGATAATATAAACAACCTTCTTTCCGGCACTGCTACAAAAAAGTGTGTGTATGGAGTCAGAAAACAAGCGATAAACGTGGAGCAAGGAATTGAATAGGCCATTTCCGAATTACCTTTTGCCTCTTTCTCAAAGCGAGTCTTGGTGCCCATCCTTTCATATGAAAATGAGGTTTAATTCACATGCAAATTAAACTCATTTGTGCATCAGGCCTCGCTTTGATAGAGAGGCTTAGGTCAACTCGGAAGGCAATCGGGTATTGGATAGCCATGTTGTTTCAGCTAAGTTTCCTCAGACAATAGCCTGATTCTAACTGTCCGAGTACGCTCGCTCTGTGTCTACAGAAAATCAGGCCATTCAGTAAGCAACATTTTTTGGACAAAAAAAATTGCAGTGTCATTCTTGTTTCCTTGTAAGACTGACGAGAAGAACTGGCGAGTGAAAAAATAGTGTGAAACGAAACCTAAAAAGAAATCAGAAATAAAATTTATTTTTCTTAAATTTTATGTGAGAAAGCCAATTAAATAAACAATGTTTGTTT
>NC_138156.1:22346261-22553761 GCF_964199315.1 Orbicella franksi
AAACGAGGCAAACTGGCGAAAACCGAAAACATCGAACTCGATGTTGGCACCACCATACAAGACCTCGAGCAGGAAGGCACCTACAAATACCTTGGTGTGAATGAAGGAGATGGGATCCAACATGCAAAGATGAAAGAGAAAATTCGGAAAGAGTATTACCTTAGAATTCGCCTGGTGCTCAAATCCGAGCTTAATGCTGCCAACAGAATCGACGCAATCAACACTCTTGCTGTCCCAGTCGTCACTTATAGTTTCAACATCATAAACTGGAAAATGGAAGAACTTATGAAGTTAGACAGAAAAACAAGGAAGTTCTTGACGATGGCAAAAATGCACCACCCAAAAGCTGACGTGGACAGGCTATATATCCCTAGAAAGGCAGGTGGAAGGGGTCTTGTACAATTAGAAATTACCTACAAAACAACTATAATTGGCCTAAACATATATCTCAACAACAAAGATGATTACCTCAAAATTGCGAGAGATCATGACCGCGGCAAGAAAACAATGTCCATACACCATCAAGCGGCAAAATATGGGCGAGAACTCAGCTCACCAGAAGCTGAAGTGGCAGAGAATGAGCCAGCCACAACCTATGCCCGAAGGGTCAAGCTGAAAGCCAAACACCAAGCTTTAGAACAACTCAAGAGCAAATGGGAAGAAAAGCCTTTGCATGGTCAGTACCCAAAAAGAACAAAAGAGAAGGACGTAGACCAAGACAAAACCCACAATTGGCTGAGTACAGCTGGCCTCAAATCAGAAACAGAGGGTTTCATTATTGCTGCCCAAGATCAATGCATTGAGACCAACTATTACCGAAACAAGATCCTGAAATTAAAGATGGCACCGACCCAATGTGCAGAATCTGTGGGCAATTTCAAGAAACAGTTGACCACCTTGTCTCCGGATGCCCTGAACTTGCCAAGACAGAGTACATACAAAGACACAATAAAGCTGCAGCACATCTCCACTGGACAATATGCAAACACTACAACATCAAAGTACAAGATAAACACTACGAACATGAATCAGCTACTATGACAGAAAACCAAACAGCGACTACACTTTGGGACGTGCCAATCCAAACCGACAAAGAGATAAAAGCAAACAGACCAGACATAACGGTGAAAGACAAGAAGGAAAGAACCTGTCTGCTTATCGATATGTCCATCCCCACAGAAAGGAACACCTCCTTGAAAACAATGAAAAAACTTACAAAGTAGAAAGATCTTGAGAATTAAATCGAGAAAACGTGGGGAATGAAAACAACAACTGTCCCAGTGATCATTGGAGCTTTCGGGCTTGTAAAGAAGGGAACAGAAAACTACATCGGCAAGATCCCAGGCAATATTAAAATAACAGAGCTACAGAAGACCGTCCTCCTTGGAACTGCTCACATACTTAGGAGGACTCTATCCATCAAGTAATCCAGCAGGCTCACGGAGTGAACTCGGCACCATAAGTTAAAAGCGGCAAGACTTTAAGGACTTGTAACGTGTTTGAGTCACGGTCCTTTGTGATCAAACTGTAATAGCCAAGTGAGGAGTTAAGAATAAAGAAGATTGAAAATAGGAATTTTTTTCGGTTGTGCTGACGATTTAAAATACGAAACTAGTCAGTTCTGTTGTAGCCTTTGAAAGCAAAAAGGGCAAAAATGGCGTGCATTTCATTACAGTACATTAGCGAAGCATTCGAGGAAAGAAAATTGGTAGTTTTATGTACCCAATTTCGGCTACTTCCCAACTAGGGGCCCGCTTCTCGAAGGTCCCCAAAAGTTTTCGCTCCCGGAAAGCCGTGGCAAAAACTCAAATCTTATAATGATAGAGCTGTTTTATTCACTTTTATTCACTTATTAATATGACCAGAGGTTCCCTTCATACAAGAAGTTTCAGGCGTACACGCCTCTCTCAGCTATTTTTAGATACGGATGAATTAAAAATGGCTTTGCAGGCCCGAAAAGTTTCCGAGGATTGTGAGAAACGGGCCCAAGGCTGGAAATGAAATTTTGAGAGCGTTTATTAAGATCATAATTATTTAAAGAGAGGGTCTATTTCACGATTCCTTGAACATAATCTAAACAACCTTCTTTCCTGCATTGCTGCAAAAAAGTGTGTCTGTGGAGTCAGAAAACAAGCGATAAACGTGGAGCAAGGTATTGAATAGGCCATTTCCGAATTACCTTTTGCCTCTTTCTCAAAGTGAGTCTTGGTGCCCATCCTTTCGTATGAAAATGAGTTTTTATTCATATGCAAATTAAACTTATTTGTGCATCAGGTCTCGCTTTGATAGAGAGGCTTAGGTCAACCCGGAAGACAATGGGCTATAGGCGAATCTTTGCTGACGTCATTGCACGGTTTACATTTTCCTCATTAACATACGACTTTGCGCATAGAAGGCATCATGCTAGACACGATTTTACTAGGAAAACTTAAAGAGCTTGTGAAACTTAGTAAGTGGTGAAATTTTTGGCTCTGTAGGTGTGATATTCGAGGAGAAATTGGCTTTCAAAAACATCAAAATTTCTGTGTGGCGAAAGCGCTAATGAGCTCATACATTCTTTGTAAAATTTTGAGCTTTTAAACCCTCGTTGCACAAAAAGTATTCAATACATCGCGCTCAAATTCCTTGGGACAGTTAACCGTGCTGTGCCCTTTCAATATTCAGTATTAATCTCTTTGTAGCTCCATCAGAAACTGTATCGCTTATGGTAATGAGACAAATATTATAGCCTGACTCTAACCGTCCGAGTTCGCCCGCTTTCTGTCCACAGAAAATCAGGCCACTCAGTAAGCAATATTTTTTGGACAAAAAAAATTACAGTTTCATTCTCGTTTCCTTGTAAGACTCAGGAGAAGAACTTGCGAGTGAAAAAAATAGTGTAAAACGAAACCTAAAAAAGAAAATTAGAAATAAAAAATTATTTTTTGAAAATTCTTGTGAAAAGCCAATTAAATAAATGAGGTTTGTTTCAATTTGAAAAGGCCGTATAAAATGCCGGGGCCTGAGGGGGACCCTGAGGGGTGGACTTGTGACCCTATGACTGCTGACGCCGGCGCCCGAAATCAAGATGAAATAAAGTTTTCATTTTCCTTGCAAAAATTCTTAGCATAGGATTCTTTCCAGAAGTTATAGATCGTTTTCACGTGACGTCATCACTTTTTAAAATCCAAAACTAAAGAACCACCGAAGCTTTTATCCTCATCAGGCATAAGAGGCGGTATATTTATATCTGTTTACAATTTTACAGCTCAATAGCGTGCTTCGTTTGGAATCCAGAGCATTTTGAATTTCAGGATTATGGAGGTGCGTGACACAAGGCTTACGATCGAGTTTGTTGAAAAATATATACTTATCTCATGATTTTGAGCCTTTTTAGAAGTTAGAGCATTATGAAAAGTGCTTATGTTAATGCTTGTTTGATCAGTACTGATAATCAGTCAACTAGACAGCCAAAGTAAATTCCAGATGTTTACACTATTTTCCGGCCGCCATATTGGTGTACCACGGAGGTACACCGACATGGCGTTTTTATACTGGGCTCTGTAAATATCTGCGAAACATTTCGACGAATATCTGACGTTTGGGGAAACGCACAGGCCTAAAACTTGGAGAAGTCTCTTATTTAGTTATCTTCTATAACATCATAATTTCATAGCTTTTTCCACTGGATGGTTTTCGATTTATTTTTTTGTTGCGTGACAGTGAAAACGATCTATATATATAATGTGCATTGATTAAATGACACGGAAGAGATTGATTAAGGTAAACAGAAAGGTAAACGCTCTCATGTACAGGAGAAAAAAAAATTAAAATATATATATTTCGTCGGGATGCGAGATGACGAACTATTGGAATATAAGTTGTGTCCCTAGGTTTTATTTGATTGCATTTGTTGACAACGTCTGGCGGCGGCAAATATATAAAAAAATCACTTTGTACCTAGCAAGGGTCGAAATTATTTGTAATAGGCTACGTTCCAGAAGGAGGCGCGGTGGCTTCATGGTTAGTGCCGGGGACATTGTGTTGTGTTCTTGGGCAAGACACTTAACTCTCATAGTGCCTCTCTCCACCCAGGTGTATAAATGGGTACCGGCGAACTTAATGCTGGGGGTAACCCTGCGATGGACTAGCATCCCATCCAGGGGGGAGTAGAAATACTCCTAGTCGCTTCATGCTACAGAAATCGGGATAAGCTCCGGCCTGATGGGCCACTTGGCTTGTATGCAGACTTTACCTTTACCTTACCTTACCAGAATATCAATGTTCCAAAATGGCTCCGTGGCTTTTAGGAAAAACTTCTATATTTGGTAGTGTTTTCTGTGTATCCAAGTCACTTTTGAGAATTGAGAGTCAAAAGTTTTCGTTTCGCGTGGCGAACTCCGCTACTGTTTGTAGAACGATTCTGTTTCCATCTCGGTCCTTTGAAATCAAACCGCCTGTAATCGTTAAGTGACGGTTAAAAAACAAAGAAGATTAAAATGGGAAATCTGTTGACTTGTGCTGAGGATTTCAACGGATTATTAGCGCAAGCGATTATATGGAATGAGCCAGGCTTGACAGATTAGAGATACAGTTGTGTTAAATGTGAAAATGTTACACTGGTTGGGAAAAGCTATTAAAAATCTTAAAATACCTAACGTTTTGGCTATTAATTTAAGCCTTCTTCAGGGGTAATAATGAAATGACAAGTTTATTTGAGATCGCGTAGTTACTAATAAAAACCGAATATATTAGGAAATTACCGGTAGTTCGTTATATTTTTTATCACCCCTTAAAAGATTTTTAATAGCTTTTCTCAACCACTGTAACATTTTTATATTTATCATGGAACCACCTCGTTACAAATCGGTTTTTAAGATATTAGTGTTGTTAGTTTCTAAACCAAGGTTAGGCTCACCGGGCAAGTTAAACAATAAGCTATTTAGTCTATCAACTTCAGTTGAATTTGATGGTAAAACTAATCGCCGTGGCAACTTTGTTAAGCTGACGTTTCGAGATACAGGCACCGTTTACACTACGTCGGAGGAATTTGAAAACGGAGGTTTCACTCTGAAAACGCGTGAAATGGTTTTCCGTCCACACTACGCCGGAGGAATTTAAAAACGCAACAAACACCGGTCATTTTAGATTTGTGTTTGAGGAAAACTCGGTCAACGAAATCCCATGATTACCGTGAGGTCATCCTTTTCGGAAAAAGCCGAAATGTTTTCCGTCCACACGAAAACGAAAAGCCGGCGTTTTAAAATTCTTCCGGTTTGAGGAGCGTTTGCGAAAAGCTATTCGCCAGAGCCGTGAACTGGACAAACTTTGTTTCCGCGGTCAATTGGTTCAGTTTCCGCAGAATTTTGCCGTTACATCGGGCATTGTCAGATTTCAATAGGCTTATGGTGTCGGCCTAACGCACCTCTCTGATAATGAAGTTAGGCAAGTAGAGGTCCCATAAATCTTAATGAATTTCGAAGAAACTAAGAGGAACCACATATTCCATGACAGTGGTGCTATTTCCCGCTTAAAAATAGGTCAACTGAGAAAGTAACAAATACACCCTTCATTGATTGTTGTCACGGATCGATCGGGGTGGAAAAATCGGTAGAAATTAAATCTTCTACAAAAATATCGGCTGAGCGATTTAATAGAACATGAAAATCTTGGGTCCAATTAATCATAAGCAATATTTTCGTATTCATTATAAACCTAAATATCAACACTGGACTCCGTGTCGAGATAACCATTGTCTTAATGCTTTGTGAGTATTTGTTTGCGTTGTGAAGCTCGTTCTGTGGACAAATTTGTCTCAGTGTAGTCAATGGTATAATAAACAAGATTTGGCAAGCTTTAAGCAAAAACGGCGTGTAAATAAAAGTGTTTTCTTACTTGTTACGACAAACATCTCTCTGGAAATGTAAACTTGGAGGAACACCGTATTTTCATGCATGGCTTTTTGAGGCCCCTCCACACTACGCCAGAGGAATTTGAAAACGGAGGTTTCATTCTGAAAACACAACAAACGTTTTCTGTCCACACTACGCCGGAGGAATTTGAAAAACGCAACAATCACATCACTGGTCATTTTGGATTTGCGTTTGGGTAAAACTCGGTCAGGGAAATCACATAACTATCGTGACGCCACCGTTTTCAAAAAGCTCCGTTTTCAAAATGTTTTCCGTCTACACGAAAATTAAAAGCCGGCGTTTTCGAATTTCTCCGGTTTTAAGAGCGTCCTCGAAAAGCTCAGTTTTGGTGACGGATTAGTGTGGACGGTAGGCCTCACCGTAGGAATAAAGCAGCTGCTGCGTTTGCAAATTCCTCCGGCGTAGTGTGGAGGCTGCCTGCAGACAAGTCGACCTTTACATGCCATAACGAAACATGGTAAAATGCCATGACCGCATAGTCCAGACCTTCGATTAAAATGGCACTTTTTTAACCTGTTTTGTCTCAATATCTGAGACTGAATCTTAAGTATCTAAAAAATGTTTAAGCTTCGTGCTTGATGTCAAGCTTTACAATGTTATGCCTTAGTCAATACTGCATATAGGAATCAGAGAACAATATCGTTGTTCGCATACAGTTGGGATCTTTCGATGCGGAAGCAAAATAAAAGAAGCACTGGATATTCGATATTCAGTCTTTAAGAAAAGGACCAGGTCTCTTGCCCGTTATGAGGGTTTTGGTGGCTCTTTTTGGCATTTTTCTTTTCACGTTGTATCTTGCAGTATTACCATTTTGTTTCCTTTGAAAAAATCTCAAAAATCTGGGCAGTGCGATTAATTGATCATGACTCAGTACATGGCTCTTTTTGGTCTGTTCTGCTTCTTTTTGTTATTAAGAAGGCTTTATCACTGGACATTTATGGTATTGTACTTGTTTTCAAGCACATTTAGCCGTTAGTACTTGCCGTGTGATTCAAATGCGTTTGCGTAAAACAAAAGAGCATGGATTCCGTGATGACTCAGTGTTGCGAAGGATCAGTCACACTCACGGAATATTATTGAAAACAAGTTCAAGAATCTTTGAACTAAATGTACAATCTGAATGAAGAAAACTTAGAAACTAAAACTGCTTAATTATTAATACTTTTTTGTTTCATATAGAATTACATCAGTTGGGCAACGGAAGTTTCTGAGCATAAATTATATTTTTTATTATAGCGATAAATTATGTGTTTACTTAGTTTGCGTGTAACGGTTCGCAAAATCAGAAACTGTGTTGCATTTGTAGTCTGTTAGGCCGGTACCTACAGCATCTAAACTCGACAACAAATTGTAAACTGCGGTACAAAAACAGCTGAATAGTGAGTCCGTTCCACTCAATACACGTCGATTTGTGTTTTCGTGGCGACGAATCAAGACAGTTTGCTGGAAAGCATAACAGTGATGAACTTTATTCTCAAGGGGACCGCTAATTCAGCTCGGTCCAATATCAATATAAGGCCTCAGCAATGTGAACAATTAAAGTAAAACTACGCAGTCGAAGGGTCAAGTTGATACAACAATCGAGAAATGAGGTCATTATTTTACTATAAACAGAACATCAAGCGTCCAACAAATGAACAGGTAAACTCTCAAATTTGGTAGTGAGGGTAGTGAAGTTATTTTACTGTCAACCTTTAAAGCTAGGATTGGAAGTGAAACAACAAAATGGTCAGACTGCAGTTTTATCATGATCATCAACCACAACCACTTCCATGAAACATCCGATCCTCGCATGTTCAAACAAGTCCTTATGAGCAATATAATATATCAGCAATATGTGGCTAAGAACTTCCTTGCGAACTCCGCTACTGTTTGTAGAACGATTCTGTTTTCATCTCGGTCCTATGAAATCGAACCGCGTGTAATCGTTTAAGTAAGTGTTAGAAAATGAAAAAGATTAAAATGGGAAATCTGTTGACTTGTGCTAAGGATTTCAATGGATTATTAGAGCAAGTGATTATGTGGAATGAGCCAGACTTGACAGATCAGAGATACAGTAGTGTTAAATATAAAAAATGTTACACTGGTTGGGAAAAGCTATTAAAAATCTTTACATTGTAAAAAACCTAACGTTTTGGCTATTAATTTAAGTCTTCTTCGGGGGTAGTAAAAAAATATAATGATTGGAAGTGACAAGTTTATTTAAGATCGCGTACATACTAATAAAACCGAACATATTAGGAAATTACCGGTAGCTCATTATATTTTTATCACCCCTGAAGAAAGCTGAAGTTAACAGCCAAAACGTTGGATTTTTAAAAGATTTTTAATAGCTTTTCTTAACCAGTGTAACATTTTTATATTTATCATGGAACCACCTGGTTACAAATCAGTTTTTAAGATATTAGTCTTGTTAGTTTCTAAACCAAGGTTAGGCTCACCGGGCAAGTTAAACAATAAGCTATTTAGTCTATCAACTTGAATTTGATGGTAAAACTAATCGCCGTGGCAACTTTGTTAAGCTGACGTTTCGATATATAGGCACCGTTTACACTACGTCGGAGGAATTTGAAAACGGAGGTTTCACTCTGAAAACGCGTGAAATAGTTTTCCGTCCACACTACGCCGGAGGGATTTAAAAACGCAACAAACACCGGTCATTTTGGATCTGTGTTTGAGGAAAACTCGGTCAACGAAATCCCATGATTACCGTGAGGTCATCCTTTTCGGAAAAAGCCGAAATGTTTCCCGTCCACACGAAAACGAAAAGCCGGCGTTTTTAAATTCTTCCGGTTTGAGGAGCGTTTGCGAAAAGCTATTCGCCAGAGCCGTGAACTGGACAAACTTTGTTTCCGCGGTCAATTGGTTCAGTTTCCGCAGAATTTTGCCGTTACATCGGGCATTGTCAGATTTCAATAGGCTTATGGTGTCGGCCTAACGCGCCTCTCTGATAATGAAGTTAGGCAAGTAGAGGTTCCATAAAATTTAATGAATTTCGAAGAAACTAAGAGGAACCACATATTCCATGACAGTGGTGCTATTTCCCGCTTAAAAATAGGTCAACTGAGAAAGTAACAAATACACCCTTCATTGATTGTTGTCACGGATCGACCGGGGTGGAAAAATCGGTAGAAATTAAATCTACAAAAATATCGGCTGAGCGATTTAATAGAACATGAAAATCTTGGGTCCAATTAATCATAAGCAATATTTTCGTATTCATTATAAACCTAAATATCAACACTGGACTCCGTGTCGAGATAACCATTGTCTTAATGCTTTGTGAGTATTTGTTTGCGTTGTGAAGCTCGTTCTGTGGACAAATTTGTCTCAGTGTAGTCAATGGTACAATAAACAAGATTTGGCAAGCTTTAAGCAAAAACGGCGTGTAAATAAAAGTGTTTTCTTACTTGTTACGACAAACATCTCTCTGGAAATGTAAACTTGGAGGAACACCGTATTTTCATGCATGGCTTTTTGAGGCCCCTCCACACTACGCCAGAGGAATTTGAAAACGGAGGTTTCATTCTGAAAACACAACAAACGTTTTCTGTCCACACTACGCCGGAGGAATTTGAAAAACGCAACAATCACATCACTGGTCATTTTGGATTTGCGTTTGGGTAAAACTCGGTCAGGGAAATCACATAACTATCGTGACGCCACCGTTTTCAAAAAGCTCCGTTTTCAAAATGTTTTCCGTCTACACGAAAATTAAAAGCCGGCGTTTTCGAATTTCTCCGGTTTTAAGAGCGTCCTCGAAAAGCTCAGTTTTGGTGACGGATTAGTGTGGACGGTAGGCCTCACCGTAGGAATAAAGCAGCTGCTGCGTTTGCAAATTCCTCCGGCGTAGTGTGGAGGCTGCCTGCAGACAAGTCGACCTTTACATGCCATAACGAAACATGGTAAAATGCCATGACCGCATAGTCCAGACCTTCGATTAAAATGGCACTTTTTTAACCTGTTTTGTCTCAATATCTGAGACTGAATCTTAAGTATCTAAAAAATGTTTAAGCTTCGTGCTTGATGTCAAGCTTTACAATGTTATGCCTTAGTCAATACTGCATATAGGAATCAGAGAACAATATCGTTGTTCGCATACAGTTGGGATCTTTCGATGCGGAAGCAAAATAAAAGAAGCACTCGATATTCGATATTCAGTCCTTAAGAAAAGGACCAGGTCTCTTGCCCGTTATGAGGGTTTTGGTGGCTCTTTTTGGCATTTTTCTTTTCACGTTGTATCTTGCAGTATTACCATTTTGTTTTCTTTGAAAAAATCTCAAAAATCTGGGCAGTGCGATTAATTGATTGTGACTCAGTACACGGCTTTTTTTAGTCTGTTCCCCATTTTTTTGTTATTAAGAAGGCTTTATCACTGGACATTTATGGTATTGTACTTGTTTTCAAGCACATTTAGCCGTTAGTCCTTGCCGAGTGATTCAATTGCGTTTGCGTAAAACAAAAGAGCATGGATTCCGTGATAACTCAGCGTCACGAAGGATCAGTCACACTCACGGAATATTATTGAAGACAAGTTCAAGAATCTTTGAACTTAATGTACAATCTGAATGAAGAAAACTTAGAAACTAAAACTTCTTAAATATTTGTGTTAATACTTTTTTATGTTTCATATAGGATTACATCAGTTGGGCAACGGAAGCTTCTAAGCATAAATTATATTTATTATTATACAGTGATAAATTATGTGTTTACTTAGTTTGCGTGTAACGGTTCGCAAAATCAGGAACTGTGTTGCATTTGTAGTCTGTTAGGCCGGTACCTACAGCATCTAAACTCGAAACTGCAGTACAAAAACAGCTGAATATTGAGTCCGTTCCACTCAATACACGTCGATTTGTGTTTTCGTGGCGACGAATCAAGACAGTTTGCTGGAAAGCATAACAGTGATGAAATATTCTCAAGGGGACCGCTAAGTCAGCTCGGTCCAATATCAATATATAAGGCCTCAGCAATGTCAGCAATCAAAGTAAAACTACGCAGTCGAAGGGTCAAGTTGATACAGAATCGAGAAATGAGGTCATCATTTTATTATAAACAGAACATCAAGCGTCAAACAAATGAATATTAAACTCTCAAAATTGTTAGTGCGGGTACTGAAGTTATTTTACTGTCAACCTTCAAAGCTAGGATCGGAAGTGAAACAACAAAATGGTCAAACTGCAGTTTTATCATGATCATCAACCACAACCACTTCCACGAAACATCCGATCCTCATATCAAAATGCCCCGAAGAAAATTAGTCGACGGAAGTCTAAAAATATTTTTAAAAAAGGTATGTTCAAACAGGTGAATGAGCAATATAATAAATCAGCAATATGTGGTTAAGAATTCCTTCCCGTCAGCAAAGCTTTCAGTTTCATTCATTCCTTAGAATAAATTGCTGCAGATGAAAACACCTCGCGTACTTTCATTAACTATACACTTTCGTCACCGAATTTATCGAGTAAAATGTCAAGAAAACTGTTCGTGTGAAGTCGGACATCATCGCAGTTTTTGATAGTGCAATATAAACATTTCCCACGCTTTTGCACGTGTTACTGTAACACTTCCTTTCACTGTTACCATGAGAATATCGTATAATGCCTAATTGTTCTTAGAATGGTTCTTTCACTGAGTGCTACTACTGACGCCCAATGCAACAAAACCTCCAAAATACGCCCTCGCAAAATCCAAACCTTCATGCCTTATGGAGAAATAGGCCTGCCTTGCAAAATTGCAAAATTCTAGTCATCAAAAGAGCATTCAAACTAAAGCAGAATTAAATTTAGCGATAGATTTGAATCTCACTTGGTACGTAGATGGGAATTTTCTGAGCTGTTGCGGTTAAAATGGAACTCGTTGTAACAAGCTTCGTACTCTCTTAAGACATTTATCATGTAAAATGTCAAGACAGCTAGCGTGAGGTCAGCTATCCACTTAATGCAACATAACTGTTTCTTTTACTGATGCCGATGTGGAATTTTTCCTAATGTTTTATTTCGGTAGTGTCCTTTAGTCAGCAGAATACCAAGATCTATTCAAGTTAAAAAAAGTTGTCAAATGAATATAAAATTCAACATTGTAGGGGAAAAAAAAAAACACAAAAGGCGGAGTTAAATTTGCTGATAGAGATGAACCTCTCTCTGTGGACAATCACGAAGTTCTTCCATATGTCCATCAATATTCAGACCTCTTCTGAGTTTAATACGCATTTTTGTCGACTGCTTTCACTTTTGGTGAGACAACTCAGGCTGAACTGTGTAAAATCTAGTTGCAAAAATTATAGGAATTACTTTGTTTTAAAAAACAACTTCTGGGTAACTCATTTAAATACCCCTGAAACAACTTAAACGTTGCCACAATTTTCAATAAAAAATATTTGCAGACAATTTAAGAGCTGTGGAGTGTGGCAAATCACTCCATTGCTATTAATCCTAAATCGCAATGGTGACGTGGTTTACGATATTTTTATTTTCATATTTTCCCTATTGTTATCTGAAAATATCGAACTTTCTTGGGAGGTCAGTTCTGTCAGCTGACAAAACTGTAAAGGCTAAAGCAGCCTTTTTTAGTCAACTAAAATACTTTAATAAGAGTTCGCAGCGTTTTTTCAACTAAATGAAAACAGCCATTTTGTCTGTTGTAAGTCTATAATGCGCTGTAACGTGCTATATTTTGAACTTCAATCGTTTTCACAAATGACGGAATCTCCCGGCATCGATCTATATATAACAGTCTGCGTATTTTGTATTTTTTTTTGTCTTAACATAAACGCAACCTCGCTTAATTCTTGGACAATTAAGAAAGCGGGCAATGGCCTTGTTTTTCAGCGCCCACGTGCAATTTTCATTACAATAAGTAGCGTGGGCCATTAAACGTCGAGACCAATATCCCAATATTTTGAGGAAGAACAATTCGATGGTAACATTCTACATAAACAATCTGTACTCTTCATTGCATTACACTGATAGAGCCAAACTGGCGATTGTTTAAGCTGACATAGCTTGTTTTCCCCGTCTTTCGTCCACCATGCCCCTCACCAAAAGATCTCACTGTTGCATAAAAGATCATAGGTCCACATAACGGAGAAATGGCTAATATCGTTTTTATCTCTTACTGCTAAAATCTATTGAAAGAAGGAATTTTCTTTTAACGTTCTTTAATTGGTTTCCTTTCATTAAGTAAAATTTCTTTAGAAACGATATTGCTTAGAGCTTTAAAAATACTCAAGTAGGTGACACATTTTGCGTCATTGCAGAAAAGAGACCCCGCTGCTTTTCCTTTTCTGAATGGTATAAAAGGGTGTGATCTCCGTTAAGAGATGCATATTCCGAACACGAGGCAAGAATGGCTAGCGTGGTACGATGGATTGCTGTCCTGCTGACAGTATTCACTGTCTTAAATGCGGAACCTTTGGAAGACAACGCAGCTAGTCCTGTAGAATTAACAACGAATCAAGAAGATGCCATCGAGAATTTAAACGAGCCTGCTTTTCAAGGGGAGAGCAGAGGTGAGAGAGACTTTGTGTAAAACATCTTCGATCACTTTTTCTGTTTAGCTTGAATTTAACTTCATTTTCTGTTGGTCACTCATTTATATTTCTATTCTATAAATGAATCAAAAAACGAGGTGATCACTTTACAGTGCGGTGATAAAGAAGCAAACTGAAAAAAGTTACCAGCTTAGTATCAATAGCGTTGAAATTGTAACTTTAATTCAGCTATTTTTCCAAGTTTTCCGTAAATGACCGAGCGACTTACTCTTTCCTTTTAATTTTAGAGCTGGATATTTGGAAGTTGATTTTATTCTCTGTTATGTGCTTTTATTAGAAATAGCGCTATATAAATGATTACTTTATTAATTCATTCATTATATTTATTCGTTATTTCATTCTTTCTCTATTCATTTGTCGTTCTTTTGCTCGTCTTCGTTCTTTTGTTTCGCCTTGCAAGTCTTCTTTTAGTTTCTTCAATTCAGTCGTTCGTTCGTTTCCGGCCGTCGTTTCTTCGTTTTCCGTTCGTTCTTTCGTTCGTTCGTTAACTTTGTGGAGGCTAGCTTATAACTTGAACCTCGTGTACTGTGGCGTCGTACGTAACTTTATACGTTCTCTATCAGACGACATCGTCGAAAACGAGGAAGACGAACAACAAGAAGATAATCCGGTAGAAAACGATTCCTCTGAGGACGAACCCTCTGACGCTGCTGAGAAAGGAGACCCAGGTATATATTTAACGAAAATTTGTCTAAGTAATAAGAAAAAACGTCTACGAAATACGCTTGCAAAACAATGATTCAACCAGAAGCAAACGCAACTCAAAATTATAAAATAATTGATCTTATTTTGCAAACATTACAAAAATAAACAGCACAGAGTTACCCTCATATTACATAATCTATGTAGGTGCCAGCCTTTGCGGATCCAACGGTTTGATGGTTTTTGAGCTTTGTCTCTCCCAGGAGTCCTCCTTTTCTTTTTATCTTATCAAGTGCAATGCCATTAACATCGGGAAATCCGTTCCTGGTTCTGAAATGGCTTATTGATCTTTTGGTCTTCGGGTCAGGTTTGGAAAAGGGGATTGAAAAATCGCACAGTTTGTTCAGAAATAGGGTAGGGGTAAGCAAGCACACGTTATTGCCAATTTTTCGGGGCGAATCCCATCCACCTCGAGAGAGTTGACTTTCCCTGTGGCTGCATAGATTATTTAGGAAATAATGACAAAACAAGATGTGTTGTTGTGCTGATTCCGGGATCGTGACATTTATATTTTCCCAGAAGATAGCGAAGAAGGCGAAGAATTGGAGGACGAACAAGATTATCCTGAAGAAGATATCCCTACTGAATACGAAACCAGTGACATTGCTGAGAGTGAAAGCTCAGGTACAAACATATTCAGTGACTGAAAAGCTAATGAAAAAATCCGAAACAAACTAATAAGACTGACTGAGTCATTCATGATTTAATTCTCATTTCTCCAGACAATAGTGAAGAAGGCGAAGAATGGGGAGATGAACAGGATTATCCCGAAGATGCCATCACTGAAGATGAAACCAGTGCCATTACTGAGGGTGAAAGCACAGGTAACAACATATTCAGTGATTAAAAAAAAAAGTTGCTGAAAAACATACGAAATAGTCAAGTAAGACTAACTGAGTCATTCGTATTTAAAATCCCATTTCTCCAGAAGACAGCGAAGAAGGTGCAGAATGGGGAGATGAACAAGATTATCCCGATGAAGATGCCGCCTCTGAAGGGGCTGAAGATGAAACCGATGATATTGCTGAAGACTCAGGTAGATACGTTGATTGGAAAACTTATCAGAAAATTCCGGCAAAGTCAAAGAAAACCGACGAAAACCGGAAAAACAGTTATATAGTGATAGAGTGGTTTTCGATTAAGTAAAATCTATAACCAAACCATAACAACTAAAAGGATAATCGTATCTATAACAAAATTCTCGATCGTGATTGGTTCTCCGCGCGCCTATTTGCATAGGAAATCATACGGTTTCGAGTTCGATTTGGAATTAATTTGCACGAGTGAGTTTTTCAAAAAGCTGAAATTGCACGAGCCGCGTTGGCGAAAATCGAAAAAGTGTAAATTAACTCCAAACTGAACGAGCTTAATCGTATGATTACTTATTAATAATATAAACATGGGAAAATTCGTGTGGAGCAAGTGCCGGAAGATCTTTCTCGAAGCCATCTTTACTCATTCGAGTAAACTATTTTCAAAGTTTCCGCACAAAATTTTCGTCATCAATTTACGTGATATCATTGGCTTAGAAAATTTCCTATTGTCTTTCAGCCAATCATAATCCAGAATTATGATGTGTAATTTCCACTGGTGTTACAGTTTTTGCACTGTTGTTACACTTGAACTGCATTGCTCTCAGCCAAGTAGAATCGAGTAATTTTCCATGTATATTATCAGTCACGCAATCGGCGCACGATCGCGTGAGTGTCCAATCACAAGTATCCAATTTCAACTTTTTGTAATTTGATAGCTGCAATTGGATACCCATGTGATTCACACATCAATTCTGCGCGCTCTAATGGCTTTCCTCTCAATTTTCCCTACAGTTGTTAAAGCTTATGGAAAGCGCTACTGCCTTTTTCGTTTAAACGAAATTCTCAAAAGACTTTAATTTCGGAATTTTTTATAGATACGATCAATTAGTAATTGGACCTCGTGTCGTACGATTCAGGGAGTAATCGTGCTCGAAATTTCAAACCGGCCTCGTGCTTTGCGCTCGTCTGTGTTTGAAATTACTCGCTCGGGTACTCCCTGAATTGTACTCCACTCGGTCCAGTTATTATTACCAAACAAATCATAGCGTTCTGAACACAACTGGCAGTCTGTTTGTGACTTAGTTATGTAAGGGTGAGTCCTAAAACAGTTCACTGGAACAGCATACAATTTAAACATGTACAAGACCGCTCCACCCTTGGAAACTGTCTACTTTAATGTCAACAACCATTTAAACAATTCCAAATAGTATAAAACAAAAGGCTATTAAAACTGTAATATCTATGATATACACACTATTTCCAGGCAATGTCACTCAGCTTTAAACCTCCAAGCTCTAACTATACTAATTAATTATGCAATCACTCTCCATTCTGTAGAACCAAACCAAGAACTGGATGAAAATGATCTTGATGAAGCAAAAGACACCCCCGAGGAAGACCCAAAGATTAATGTTCGTTGCGGGATAGCGGTTTACAATCCATCGATCCACAAGTGTTGCTATGGAAAACGAATTCCCAAATTTTCCCTCTGTCGGCCCAGATGTGGTTTAGTAACCTACAACCGTCTGACCCACAAGTGCTGTTATAATAAAGTCATCCCCAAGTATTCCACCTGTTCAAAAAGATGCGGTTTGGTCAGCTACAATCCAGTTACCCACAAGTGCTGCTATCGCAAAGTAATCCCTAAACGTTTATTCTGCCGTCCACCCAAATGCGGTTTGGTCAGCTATAATCCACATACCCACAAGTGCTGCTATCTCAGAGTCATCCCTAAAAGTTTAATCTGCCGTCCACCCAAATGCGGTTTGGTCAGCTACAATCCACATACACACAAGTGCTGCTATCTCAAAGTCATCCCTAAACGTTCAATCTGCCGTGGATCGATATGCGGTGTGGTCAGCTATAATCCACTTACCCACAAGTGCTGCTATCTCAAAGTCATCCCTAAACGTTCAATCTGCCGTCCATCCATATGCGGTTGGGTCAGCTACAATCCACATACCCACAAGTGCTGCTATCTCAAAGTCATCCCTAAACGTTTAATCTGCCGTCCACCCAAATGCGGATTGGTCAGCTATAATCCATATACCCACAAGTGCTGCTATCTCAGAGTCATCCCTAAACGTTCAATCTGCAGTCGACCCAAATGCGGTTTGGTCAGCTACAATCCACTGATCCACAAGTGCTGCTATCGCAAGGTCATTCCCAAAAGTTTCATCTGCCAACCTAAATGTGGTTTAGTGAGTTACAGCTCAGTCACTCATAAGTGCTGCCATGGTCGTGTTATTCTCAAGTTTGCTGTTTGCAAACCAATAATTAAGTACTAGTTGTCAAGTACAAGCCACTGAGTACGAATGCTTTAGTTCTAGATAAAGATGCCTCAAAAGTACTCAGAACGGTTACCACGGCCTCTCTCTAAGGTAACTTAAATGTTGAGCTGCTGCCAGCTGGAGTAAAACTCCTGAAGAAATAACAAGAAATCAAAACTGTTACATTAGTTTCCCTTTAGGTGGTAGAATGGCATTTCGTCACACAGTGATCTGTTTCATGAGCGCTTTTCCCTGAAAACCACTGAAAAGCGTTATCTGTGACAAAGCGTTTTAATTTCCACGTTAAAAGCAATTGTAATAGTAATATATATGTAATTAAGAGTGGCAATAAATTGAAATTACAATCGTGACTCGTTTGTTGTAGTATTAGAAAAGAAAGATTTTCCACTTCTGACAAAAATCTAACATCGCGTAACAACGTAACATCTTCGTTTAATGTTTTTGAAGCCATACCGTGAACCAATAAGAAGCAAGGGTCCGTCTTAATTCGTCGTAAAATTCAAAATGAGGACTGCAATAACAGACGTACTTTTGGATTTCTGCTTGTACCATTACTTCAAACAGATTACACTGCTTCTAAGAATTTAACACAATTTTTTTCACATACACTCTAATCAAATCATTGTACAAACCACGCTGCTTTTTTAGCATTTGTTCTAGCATTTGTGAAGAAAATGGGTCGATCTTAGCTCACTATCATGGTCACAGGATGTAAATAGTTTATCATCCCTGGATAACCCGTATAAATAAAATACGAAACCCCGGATGTAACCAACTCTTCTCCACCCCAGTATTACGACTCCCTGGTTATGAGCCCATCAGCCTGTTGGCCAATTGATTATAAACAATTACTCGATGAGCTTTCCGTGATATCTAGAATTATCAAGGATGAGCCCAAGCCGAATTCTTAGACTGTAAACATTTACCGAGACCTTGATTATTCTGGATTGCTGGAGAAATCGAATCATGTAATTGTTTTTCACACGTCGTTGCAGAAGAGAGTATGATTATTGTAAAATATATCTTATTATCCACCGGGAACTGGGTACGACCCTAAAAATAGCTTGTGAGGAGTTTTCTTAGGAACAAGTTTTATCATGACGATGAGGATAAACTCTTTTACTCTTCATCCCGCTGTGCTTTAAACGCAGAATGCAGACTTCATTCGAGCCATTAACGGATGGTTTGTGTTAATATAGGTATCGGAAAATAAAAATTTCAAGCCATATAAACGAAAATGAGACTGCATGAAAATTGAAATAATTCGCGGAAGAAAAACACGTCTCGAGCGTTGAAGTCTTGGTTAAAAGTCGCTGACAAAGCATTCGATGGATTGAATTATACACCCACCTTTGTTGTATGCCAAATAGTCTGTAATTTAGCAGCACTTGTTCGACTCTAAGCACGAAGATCAGCTCATCGCTTTGGCAGCCATTTTGTTCACAGTAGTCAGGCAAATGTCGCCACTCGCGAAATACCCTAGTCTGCGGAATAACCACCAAAAAATAGTTTACGACCCAACGACTGACTTACTGACTGACTGACTGACTGACTGACTGAGTGACCGTGCGGATGAATTATTTTTTTTTCCCAACTAACCGCTATAACTCATTCTAGCCTACGCTATCACTCGTTAAAATGCTGGGTCCACTTAAAGCTTTTCTCGTCAAGGGACATCCTGGAATAGAATCTACCAAGAGAGGAGCAAGAGAATCCATGCCGTAGTCTCGTGCCAGTCTTGCAAGTGTTAAACCCCTCCAGCAGAAAGAACCGCTTCTTAATCACGCAATCCCAGACCTTCCATGGTCCCTTGTGAGTGCAGAAATACTTGACTGGAATGGATTGCAGTACCTGATACTCGTCGACTTTAACTGGGCTCCAGCCATGGTTGGTTTGCGATGAATACCCACGGCAACTTAACGTCCAAACTGTGATTAAGAAGATGAAACACCATTTTGCTGTCCATGGCATTCCATACAAGTTGCTAACGGATGATGATGCACAATTTGCAAGCAGGGAATTCAAAAGCGTTGCCAGCGAATGTAGTTTTGAATATATCATCAGCAGTCCTTACTTTCCTTAGTCCAATAGTTTCGTGAATAATGCAGTTAAACAAGCCAAGAACCTCGCTAAAGCGCATTTGTATATAATATAGAAAATACACCAAATAAATTTACCTCGATTGTTAATTATTCTTAAATTTCCTTAAGCAAAGATATCGCTATACGCTTTTGAAATACTCCAGCAGGTAATCAATCAAAACCACATGTTTTCCAGATCTTAGAGGTATAAGACGTACATATTTCGATCAGGGCTTAGGAATGGCTTTTTTCTTACGATGGATGGCTGTCTTTCTGGCAGCTGTAATTGTCTCAAATGCAAGGCGACGCAGCTAATCCTGTAGGATTAACCAAGGGTCAGAAAAAGGTCATGGAGAATTTAGACGACCATCCTTTGCAAGGGAAGAACAGAGGTAGGAGAAATTCGGCGTCAAATATGGTTGAGACTTTTTTCAGCTTGTAATGGCAGTAAGTCCCTACTAAGTAACGTTTGTTTCTAAAGTGTAAAATACCGTGTAGTGTCAAAACACCGCCACTCCGATTCACGCCCATTTCACTCTTTCACCCATGGCGCTGCAGGCTTCTAGCTCGAAATTGGCTCATGTACATCGTGGCTGGATTATATTGTAATGAAAATGAGAAACGTTAGCGGTGGAAAGAGCTAATGAGGACTCATAACGCGTTCTCGCTGCATCAATCAAAGAGGATTTCGCGAACATGACAAGTAAAAAAACTTGTCATGATAAAACCGTCCAGGGACTTCATCACACGTTGTACTTTTTTCACGTAGAATCGGACCAAGATCTGAATGGGAACCTACAAGTGCTGTTATAATAAAGTCATCCCCAAGTATTCCACCTGTCCACTAAGATGCGGTTTGGTCAGCTACAATCCACTGACCCACAAGTGCTACTGTGGAAAGTCATCTCAAGACGTTACACCTGCCAACCCGGGGAGGGATGAGTGAGTTACAACCTAGTGACTCAGTGGTGCTGCTATGGTGGCGTTATGCTCAAGATTGCTATTAATAACCTGTTCCTTGCTCTCTGTTGGCGCGGGCGATCGAAAAACCAGGCCGCGAAAGAAAAACGGGCGGGGTCTTCTCTTTTCCCGGTTATGACGGCCTCAAAAATATTACCAACATTAAGATAACTTGAATACAAAGGTGCTGTTAGATGAATAAAACTGCTCAAGTAATACAACGAACTAAAACCGTAGTTTTCTCGTAGATCGGTTTTCAATTGAGGGTTAAAAGTAATCCGAAATTTCTTTAGTTCAGCTAGTCTTGCATTAAACGTTGTGTATTGGAGTGTTGTGTGACTTAAATGTGGAGAGTAATTCGCATTTGTTCTGGTTTGGCGTTACCACGCTACACGATTGGCTTAACAATTCGCGCAAGTTTGTCATCATGATCCAATCGGAAGTAAAACCAAAACCAATCGTGGTTCTCCCACGCTTTGCGTCAGCTTCATGTATTTGTTTTGAGTTTTAGTTAGTTTACTGGATTGTCCGTGTAAGTTCAGTAATTGGCCAGATTGATTACTTAGGTCTCGTTTTTTCGATACTCAATTGAAAACTACCCTAATTATCTACATTGGTTTTGCATAATGAGTTTATGGTAGAAGAATTGGAAATTCTCCAGAAGTGCGGAGAACTGGCAAAATGCTTTTTTGTGAAAAAAAGTGATCTCTATCTTTTATCTGCTTTTTAATGTAGCAACGTAGTTGTTAAAAGCTATATTATAACATAACTAAAGCAAAGCGCGCGCTCTTATTGGTTAATTTAGCATCTACTATTTGCCCATGGGTGTACGCTGCTGACGTGTGTGCTAATGTTTACAAAGCAAATCTTCTGACAGACATTGTTTCCAAAGTAATGGCCGACGTACTTCTGCCAGAAATGCGAAACTGTCTTCACAGTTGTCTGAAGATGAAACTTTATCGAGCTACTGGTGTGCAGTCGGTTGTCATGAATGAATTTTCGCGCGCTTGTTTTCTCTTGTCATGCAAGACTACACGAACATTTTTTTGTGATGTAGCTCAATAAAAGGACTTCTGTTGTTCCAGTGTCTCAATGTTATGTTATAAAACAAATGGTAAACGCCATAGCGAGCACTATTGAGTTATGGATGCACTTGGGAGGTTTGCTAAGCACTCAAGAAGCTAGAGTCGCACTCGGCTATCGCCTCGTGCGACTCTTACGCTTCTTTCGTACTTAGCAACCTCCCGCGTGCATCCATAACTCAATAGTGCACGCTATGGCGTTTACCATTTGTTAAATAAGAGTAGCTAAGAGTGGCAACAAAATGAAATTCTAATCCTTACAAATTCAGGTGTTATTGCCTTAGAAATGTCAGATGACTTTCCCAGTTCTGAGATAAAGATAAAAAAATGTTTTATATTTAAAAAATGGAGCAGAGACCAAGTTTACAAATCATTTTGTGTAAAAGCTTCCTCTGGTTAAGAATTTTTAAAAAGTGGTAGAGATTCCACTTTAAGCCTTCAAAATACCTGAAGGCCTCAGACTGGAAGTCAGAAGCTTTACGACCTACAACTATATTAAAATTCTTTTATAATAGGAAGCGTAGATATTTTGATGCTGTTGAAGCTATACACACCAATTAAAGGAAGTACTCAGAAGAAACGTTCTTGAAAAACAAAATAAACTGTAAGCTGAGTCGTTTTCTCCGCGCCAGCTTCTTGGTTCGTGGTAAATTTCAAAACGTCTGATTATTAAGTATGTAGGGGCTTATGTTTGTATCTTATGCAAAAGCATGCACGTTTTTCCCATTATTTCGAAACCTCCCCGCCCCCCTCCTCACTTCTGATAGTTTAATATTCAGCTCGAAGCTTTGGCGTTTTAATTAAGTGTCGTAAAACCATCGGCTGAAATAAGCTGAAAAACACTATTTCAGTTAAGAAACTAGTTTTGTCGTTTGTTTTGACAGCCTAAATATTTAAAAGTAAAATGTCTTTTCAACATTTCGCATTCTCCTCAATTCGCCTCACAATATCGAAACATTGTTAAGCAGGCAGGTGGTGAGAATTAAGAAATCATCAACTTGGATATTGTCTTGATGCATTGCCAAATTCTCACAACTAACATTAAGGTTAGTATGAAGCAATCTTTCAGGAGAATTTATGTTTTGAACGTGGGACTAAAAACAGCTAAAGACGGTATTAGCTGCGCGCCGGTCATTCAACTATAATCTGAACGAATCGAAACGGAAAGTCAAGTTCAATATAAAAGAGTGTTCTGAGAGTGTCATGGAATGAACATGGCTCGCTTATGGCGTGGAATCCTTTTGTTTCTCGCAGGTTTTTCTTTCTTTATAGTAAAGGCTACTACGAAGAAGCCTTCTTCAAACTTGATCAAAATACAAGCTGAACCAGGCAAACAAAGCGAAGAACACTTTCATGAGGTTTCGGTGGATCAAGAACACGGCGGTAAGGAATCCTCGAAAGTTGATCAGTGAACTTAAATGACATATATCTGAGCTGGTAAAACAGCAAATGTTCTGTCTTAGCCTAATTCTCGGTCGATCCATTCGTTAATTTGTTTACATTTATCTGTTTAATTAGTTGTGTTTCCAATAATGGATACGATGACTTCGTGCATTTATAAGTTTACAATACAAAACAATAGTTTATCGTGTAATACACTTGGCTATGTGGAGTGTGACATCACATGCACGATAAAATGACACATCAGATAATTTTCGAGATATATGCTAAGCTTCTTCTAAAATTAAACCTTGCAAGCGCCGTAATGTGTCGACCCTCCCCGTCACCAAAGTGAATATTGTTCAAATATCGCAGTCTGCTCGACTGGATTGAAACTCAAGGGAAAATATTTATGAATTCCATAGGGTTTTCTTTATATTAGGCCCAATATCCACCCGTGTGTTTTCCACAGCCACTCATTCAATGTTCCTTCCTAAAAATGTGATAAAACACCAGCTCTACTCTGTACAAAAGGTCGGATTCGTAACTATCCAGCTCCCGCAGTTTCTGCTACATGGATCCTTCTCTAAACCCTCCGTTTGAATGCGAAGAGATTGCTGTTGATTCTTCCCATAGATCGTTTTCACTGTCACGCAATAAAAAAATAAATCGAAAACCATCCAGTGGAAAAAGCTATGAAATTATGACGTTATAGAAGATAACTAAATAAGCCACTTCTCCAAGTTTCAGGTCTGTGCGTTTCCCCAAACTTCAGATATTCGTCGAAATGTTTCGCCGATATTTACAGAGCCCAGTATGAAAACGACATGTTGGTGTACCTCCGTGGTACACCAATATGGCGGCCGGAAAATAGTGTAAACATCTGGAACTTACTTTGGCTATCTAGGCGACTGATTATCAGTACTGATCAAACAAACATTTACATAAGCACTTTTCCTAATGCTTTAAGTTCTAAAAAGACTGAAATCATGGGATAAGTATATATCTTTCGACAAACTCGATCATAGCCTTGTGTCACACACCTCCATAACCCTGAAATTCAAGATGCTCTGGATTCCAAACGAAGCACGCTATTGAGCTCTAAAATTGTAAACAGATATAAATATACCGCCTCTTGTGCCTAATGAGGACAAAAACTTTGGTGGCTCTTTCGTTTTGGATTTTAGAAAGTGATGACGTCATGTGAAAACTATCTATACTTGATTTTATGATAGAAGGAAAAAATTTCTCAGAAAATTGGGAATGTAGACGTCTACGATGGAAACGGTTTCACCTGTGAACACAACAGAATGAGCATGAATGGCCCAAGCAAGAAACCGAACCTCGAACGTTTCGAGCATCTTAATCCAGATTACAAAGCCAGCGCTCATGTAACTATAAGACCATTGCGTCTCTTACCCACAACTGAAATTCGACACTACATTTTCTCTTCGCTGTAGGTCAAACTAGGCGAAGAAGGAAAAGATCTCACGCTTGGTCATGGTGGAGCGGAAGAAGAAGAAGCAGGAGAAAAAGTTCTTATAACACCAGACCCCATTGTGAACATGAAACCCATGTCCACTTCAGAACCCGTTGTTGCTCAGGAAAATTCGTCAACGATCCTCTGCTGCAGACCTGCTGTGCTGGACACATCGTGTCGAAGAACTTGGTCCCAGTTTTCTGCCACCCTTCGTATGGGTGTGGTCAATTCCGGTTTGATCTCAACAGCCAGAAATGTTGTTATGGTAACAGCACGTCGACGTGCAAGGACGTGGACCCGGCGTGTGGCTGGGCGAAATACAATTCGTCGACCCAACGATGCTGCGATGGTCGATATACATACTATATTACTAACCAGATGTGTTGTCACCGCCGTGTTATTTCCAGATCTAGGGCTTGTTTATTTTAGCCTAGATGTGAGCCGTAGCCCGAAGGGACTCCCTGACAAAAATGACGTTGTACTAGTCGGGCATTCAGGGGTTTAGATTTAAGTAATGGAGGATTTTTCCTTCTTTACATAGCCTTGCCTAAACACGAGGTGGGATGGCAGAATTCGAGACAATTGAGCAAACCCGAGATGGAAGTAAGGGTTTACTTTACCTTTAAGAATTCTCCCAAATTCCCGAGTGTTTAGATGAGGCTATGTAAACATGGAAAAAAGTCCTCTATTTAAGAAATAGAAAACATGTACCGTGTTTCTATCTAGTCTAGCGTTTTATTTATTATTTTTATGAATGCCGTTCTCTGATTGGCTGCGCTACCCACTATCTATTCTGTTGTAGATAGTGAGTAGCGTAGCAGCGTGCGTTGTGGGCCGCTTCTCTGTGTTTTCGAAGTGTCTTTGAAGAGGATTTAGATTAAAGTTTTGAACGACTAGTAGATTTATACTAAAACAATTAGATTATTCACTTTCTATGCGCGATAGTTGACTCGGGCGGCGCCCTCGTCAAGTATCACACAATAGAAATCCCGAGCTCACAATCTAATTGTTAAATAGAAACACGATTTTCAGCCAATGAGCGCGCGTATTTTCTTTGGGCTATTTTCTAATGCTTTTATAATATGTTCCTAAAAACACAGAGACACGACATCTTAACACATCTATCGACCAATAAGAGCACATCTCAATTATTTTATACTAGTCAATTGGTACCGCTTAGGTAGCTAAAATTTATAATAATGTGAATTATAGCGTTATCTTTGAGGGTAAATATAGTCAAACAGTTACTATAACAACTCATCAGTTTTTGATGTATATACTAAATAAACTTGATTTGCAATTATGTTTTGCCTGATAGGAACCAATGTTCCTTTTTTCTTGTCCAGTGCTGACCGGCTGTCGTAATTCTTTTCAGCCACTTTCATTTCATTTCTCTTTTTTTCCAACGAAAATGGACGAAAAACAAAGAAAATGGACAAATGGCAGAACAAAAACTTAACACAAGGGAGAAATTGAAAAATGGCGTAAACTGGGAAATAGGTTATTCGAATGACTTTTTTTGTCCCTGTCACCTAGTCCCGTCAAAATACGAAATAACAACATCGACGGTTGTTATACACAAGCGATTTCGCCGGCAAAGAGAGCTGAGTAACTCTGGGAATGAATAAATTTCTCGATATGTGTTTACGTAATTTAAATTATAGTGAAATCGACGGTGGAAACCTTAGCATCATTAATTATATTGTGAACGTTAATTTTTAGCTTTCAGAGTGGATTTAAGTGTTATATTATACAAGTTAAGCAAAATCAAGCACCTCTTTAAAACCCTCAATACTTATCCGTCCGCGTCCTTCTTCATGTAGTGCCGATTACTGAGACTACTAAATATAATTTCTCATCTTACCAGATTAGACATCGATTCTCTTAATGTATTTTTTTTCGGTTAAATTTGGTACAAAAATTAGTTAAGCGGAGTGCCATTTGTTCTGCCAAACCCCTGCACAGCTAGTCCAGCAGTGGTGGAATCATGAGACAACAATGTCACGTGATCAAAAGCAGATGGAGAGTCCTGTACCATGTCAACAATTTCTAGCATGCAGTTTAGTTATATACAAGGAATCAATCAAATGATTGCCAGTTTGGTCAGTATGGATCAGGGATATTATATTTTTGTTTCCACGTTTATGGGACTGTTAAAGGGTAGGGAATCACTCACCCATATTAGTTTTTTTTAGAAACGAATACCACTTACGAATATAAATGTATTTTAAAAAAAACTCCGATAAAATTAGTCATGATATATCAACGATAAAAAAAATAATTCTAACAGCTATAGTACCAAATGTTCCTAAATTTATATTCCGCCACAAAAAGGCCAATTCAACCAAAAAGCTACTGAGATCTATCCGCATTGATGCGGTGGAAATATTAAAGGTTTTGTATGTCAGAACTTTTATCCCGGCGGACAAAAAGAGCCCGAAATAAAAGTTTCCCATATTAATTATAATGATCTGGCCAAAAAAGAGAGTCCTTTGTTTTGGGGTCACGATATCTCCTAACTGATACAGTCTGAAGCGTGAAAATAAACCGGCCACTATATTATATCAAACACATTATGAAGACGTTTACGTTTTAAGCACCAGCAAAAACGTCATTATTGTGTTTATATATATATAAAAAAAAAAACCCTTAAAGTCGGCGAATACAAAAGTCAAAAATAGAAAACTTTGTAAATATTGTTCATTGTGTATTCCCAAGGTTATTGTACATAAACGTCCAGTTGATGGAAACAATCTGAACTAAACTAGAGAAAACAAAAATCATTTTCTCTCTTTCTATACCGTGAACCAAATATGCAAACAGATTTATCAAAAAGTCTAAAACAGAATGAATGAGGGGGTTAAGAGGGCTCCCAGTTGGTCTTGCTGAAGCAATATTTTATAGTACTGACTACTTTTTCTCCCTCGTTTAATTATAAATTTAAAGCAATATTATTTACTTACGTCAAAATCGAACAGTGCTTCTATATTTCAATTGAAAATTAGTTTAGGGATTTATTACAATCACATCTGAAACAAGGATTAAAACATTTATTCATGCTATTATCTCGATGCTATCTGTACACACAACTGACTATCGATCCGATTGATCACCGACAAAAAATATAGACTTACTCTGGCTACACTATATTTTATAACTACAACCTGTCGTAGGCCTGCGAAATAATCTTTGTATTCAGTATCGCTGATCGACTTAGAAAAGTTTTTTTCACGGCACTGAGCAACTCGCGTCCAATGGAAACTTGAGAGTAGTTGACGTAAGAAATTCGAGAGATTTCAATGAACTTAGCTAATATACATCCAAATATTGCCTTTCAGTTGAGCGGTTTACCCCAATCGATCAAAGTGCAGTAAATTAATTAAGTTCAAGAATACCTCGTTCACTAAAATAATGTTCAAGTGCCTGTAAAACTCCATAAAAGATGGGCTTCAGCCAACAAAGATCACAGATTACAGATTACAGCACAACAGTAGGACATAATGTTGGCGCAAGTACTTCGCGGCATCATCTTCTTCACTGCGGTTGTCTCGCTACTAGCAGTGAGTGCCGAGGAAGAAAAGCTTGAGAAGCTCGACGCAGAATTCGATGCGACGAAAAATGGCGGCAAGGTTGATGAAGCCGAGAAGCCATCTTTCGACAATGCAGTGGACATACAAGAAGGTTAGTTTTATGATTTCTTTCCTAGAGCGATGAAGGATGTACACAAATCTAAGTTAAACCAAATTGAGGAAACGAAGTTAGGTTTCTTGCGGGGTACGATAGGGATAAAAACACCGTCTGCGTAGGTTTGAAACGGCCCTTTTTTTCTCGGTGCTGTATAATTGCTTTCACGTCTATTTTTCAAGAGAATTGTTAAAATTTAATCTCTTGAGAGAATAATTCATCGCTAATCTCACAATTGGCTAGCTATATATCTACATGTAGACGTCCATGGTTGGTTAAGACTCTTTCTGCGTTGCGTCCCATGAAATTGCAAAGAGATGATAATAAACCAAAACGGAATGTCGATGGTTAAAAATGAGGAACATTTAGATGGATCTTGAACAACGAATTTAAAAGTTGTAAACACGACGTTTAATTTAAAAATGAATCATCCTTGACAAAGCAGTTGAGCATAGCACGGTCAAGTGTAAAGTCTACTAAGATCGTTTACAAAAATGCTTGGAAAAACGATGGGTTTGGGGATCAAAGTGATATAGCTAGTCAGCACAGTATAGTTTCTGAGCGGCTTAAGGTACTTACTACAAATAATCATTTTTAAATCTTTATCGCATGTTTATCGAAAATCGTAAATTACCACACTATTGATTTATAGGTCCTTTATAGCATACTTTAAACTGGTATTGGACCCTCGGTGTAATTTGGTGATTAGAATTCCCCTTTCTTCTCGTTTTTAGCCCATGGATTGCGTAACCAACCTACAGGTTATAGTGGTGGATAAGATTATGCAAAGCTAGAGTTGGTCGGTCGTATGTTAAACTTCCCATCGCAATTTCACTGTTTTTCGGGCATATATATCGTTTGACATCTCTAGGACAAAGTGTAACTGCGAGTGTTGCGCAGAAAATGGAACTCAAACGAAATGGTTGTTAAAACTTCTGGTTAATTTCTCGAGCAAGGAAAGTGTTGACGGCAGCTTGTTTTAATTGTGTTAAAAGTTCCGGGTCATTGGTTGGTCGGGGAAAGTGTTAATTCGGAAAGTGTTTTAAATTCCTAGTCTCCGAAGGAGACTAGGCAAGAGGGTCACGAGAAGTTGGCTTATATCTATCAACACTGATTGTTTTGTATAACTAGTATGACTCGTAAGCCACATGTGTTCGCCATGCGGACCTACTTTTTGATATGAAACAAAAAAAGGTTAGCTCATGTCAGTCATCATTCACTGGGAAATTTACGGGTTTGCTCACTTTGATCTCTTTGATCTCTTTGTGTTTCAACCCACAAACCGAAGTGTGTAAAATTAAACATCTTTCCAAACAATAAGATTTTGTTTTTATTTTTCAGATATAGCGAAAAGGTCGCCCCAGTTCAGACCAAGACCTTATCTACCCCCGGGCAAGTGCCCATACGGCATGCGCAAGAGCCCTCGCTGTTGCGGTGGTAAATGGATCGACAATCCTTTTGTCAAAAAGTGCTGTCGTGGCCGCATCATTTTGACGAGCCTGGCCCCATTCTGCAAACGCATGTCTAAATGTGGTCGTTACTCGCTGTACAACCGTAAATATCAGAGATGCTGTAAAGGCCAAGTGATTCCCAGGAGCGTCAAGTGTAAACGGTTGCGCTGCAAACGAAAGCGCTACTACCCTTTCAATAAGCAATGCTGCAACGGCAGAGTCATCTCCAAACACGTGCCGTGCAATCCTTTCCCAACGCATTGTGGTGGGGTTAGCTATGATCCAACCTTTCAGAAGTGTTGTTCTACTCGGGTGGTGCCAAGACATATCCCCTGTTCGGCTGGAGTGCCTTGTGGACATGCTTTCTACAATCCTCGACGCCAACAATGTTGTAAGGGACAAGTGCTCCCAAGATTCAGACGATGCATTTCGTTCAAGTGTGGCGGACATAACTATAATCCAAGGACTCATCAATGCTGCAACGGAGAAATTTTCCCCAGGTTCCAGAGGTGTCCTGTCCCAGCTCCTCACCATCAATTTTGTGGGAGCAATTACATCAATCCTTCTTTCCAACGATGTTGCTTTGGAAACGTCGTGGCTCCCTTACGATCAACATGTCATAGTTGTGGTGCCTCATTGTTCATTCCATTCGGCTGCCGCTGTTGCCATGGAACCAGAGTTGTTCCTACATTTGTTCGGTGTGCTGCTCTTGGGTAAAGAATCTCTTTATCTCCATCAGACTGTATGGTTTTGTATATGTATGTTAGGCACGTTTACTTCGATAGGATAGGTAATTAATGGCTATTTCTTAATTAATTAAAGGATTTTAATACAATTACAGTAAAATTCACATCAAAAAGACAAGCTTAATATCACCATGTCTGGAGCTTATTTAAGTTATTTTATGTTATTTCAAAACACAAAGCACGAGCTGAAAACTAACAAAAACTGTTGAAACGTACGATGTGGGAGGAGGGAGCTTAAAGAAGAAACTCTAAGGCGATGATACATATCAGGATCCTCCGTTACAGCACTTAACTGTAATAACGTTGCTATCGACAGTATTATTGTTAAAGATATTCATCTAAAAATAAATATTAAAGAAAAGAACAGTTGCCACAGACATAATTTGAACGTTTTGACTTTTAATTGTCATCATTGCTGACATGATAAATTTTGATTTTTCTCTTAAATTGTTTAGATCCTTTCTTAATTATAATAGACGTAATAAGGACAATTTTCATTTACTTAGTAAGAAGTAATGAATGAGTTGCCAGTAATCGGATACCCGTGTTTGCGCGAAGAACGCTGGGATCGTCAGGGGGCAAACATTGCTAGTCGCTAGTAGGAAATGTATGGCGAACGTTGTTTCGAGGTACAAGAAAACGATTTTTGAGAGAAATCAACGCTTTTTCGCCGTCGTTTTTATCGCGAATGGATTTGGGCAATGTTGATATGTCGAATATGTAAGTTTTTGAAAGCTCAGTCATACAAATAATACTGGAAATAAGCCCGGTTCCTTGAATATATCTCTGAGTATTTGTATTTAAAAGTGCCATTTGTGCGTGATTATGCTTTCCAAAGTTTGGTTTTGACGATTGAGTGAAATTGCCCGACACGAAGGGTAGTAGTTCCTTCTGCAACTTTCGATTTCTGTTTTAGAGCTTCTTTTCTGTCTTTATATTTAACTTCTCGGAGGGTCTTTTCTACCATTTGCTCCGGGTAGCCTCTCGAGATCAGGCGTGTATTGAAATTTTCAATGTTCTCTTCAATGTATTTCACAGTACACCTCACACATGCAAAAGGGAGTTTATCGGTAAATTTTATCACTTATTTCACGGTTATTCACACAAAAACTTACATTTTCTATGTATCAACATTGCCAAAATCCATTCGCGATAAAACAAAGGCGAAAAAGCGTTGATCTCTCCCCAAAACCATGTTTTTGGGCGTCGAAACAACTTTTCGCCATACATTTCCTTCTAGCGACTTGCAATGTTTGCCCCCTGACGATCCCAGAGTTCTTTGCGCAAACACGGGTATCCGATTACTGGCAACTCATTCATTGGGGTAAACAGAGACTTGTTTATCATGCCATAAAGGAATATAGCGACTTATACCCTATAGCATAAGAGAAGTTAAACGGTTACGAAATATTATATCTTTCATATTGTGTTACAGCATATCCGTTTTCCTTGAGAGGGAAAGATAGTCCCATCTTACCACTCGGATAGCAATCTTGGTTCATCTTGCCTGCTCACAGGGCTTGAGGGCTAGCCATTTAATAAGAATACAAAAAATAAACTTTCATCATGGTGATTAGAGTAATTTGTTAACACCACAATTCACTGTGCACATGACTGTATAATCAGACTAAAGTGTAAAGCGTTGGAAGTGTGGACTTGATGAAGCATGGTTAGAGCTGATGGGTTGACTCTAGGGCGGACATCGTACCAGTATTGGTGTCATCTCTAACGGACCTAAGTGAATTTGAACGGCAATTGTTTAAATTTCATCACGATTTAATGATCATTCGCCACTGCCATACCAAAATCTCTGCTCCCACTCTTCAATCTGCTTCTGTTCAGTAAATTTGAATTGAAGTGAATTACTTAAAAGAAGTCCAATTTGGTATGGAATTTGCTCTACTACTGATTATAATTACAGCTTTCAGATGTTGCTTTATTAAGAAATTTGTTGACTGAATTGCTTTTAATTAAGTAATTAAAACAGAACTATAAAAAAGGAGTAAAAAGGAAAATAAATTTAAGTGATTTACAAAGCCATGAATAATTATTCATGATTATTATTATGAATTCTTAATTATGATAATTTGTTTTAAGTATTTAGGTACAAATTGTTAGCTATTGTTCATTGAACCAAAATCAAAGAAGGCACCCACTAAAAAGATTTTTTCAGTTTCTAATGCAGGAGTTTATTGTTGAAGCAAGCAAACACATCATTAAGTTAAACAGCCATAATATTACCCCAATGTTAACATGATAATTACAGACCCACTCATTTTTTTTTATCGCTAAACAATATTAGTAATGAGGAACAAAATTTATGCCTTTACTGAAGTAATTTAACCAAGGAAAGTTGAAACCAATATTAACATTGTATGAATGACAAACCGGATGGTTTGTCAACCATACTTTATACATAAGGCCGCAAGTTCCTTTTGCAATCTTTCTAAGTCAGGCCATAGTCATACACAGCTTTTTGCTTAATAAATTACGCGGGCTGAATGGCTAAAATCAGAGGACAGCATTCGTGATAAAATGCTAGTAGAATTACACTAAAACTTGATAGAAACACGTAAGATATTTTCTATTTCTTGAATAGGTGTAAGCTTAGTGTTAGAGACAGTTTGCCTTACCGTGCCCCTCTGTACCCCCCTTGGGCGGGTCACGTGATTTCTGCGACCATGTGCTCTTAGCAGTTTGATATGCGTTGTTTTGTGTGTAGGCGGAAAGTTTGCTTTTACCTTCGCCTTTTACTTTCTCGATGTTGACATCTTGATTAGGCCTGAAGATGCCCAAAAATATGTAAGTGGTCGCTCATTTGTATTGTTTTTTTTGTAATTCAATATTTGTTCGAGTCGCAAGCTTTACATTTGTAACTTTCAGCTGTACCGAACCGACGGAAGGACGATTAACAGAATAAACATCTTCAGTGTACAATTTGTTTGTGGATTTCTTCAACACTTAGAAATACCTGACTAAACTGTTGCTGAAATAAAGAAGCAACATGAAAAAAGAAGGAATTTCTACCGTTACGGAAGCTGGTTGGGTTTTCTTCTTCTAAAAAAGTCTTACTTCCCAAGGTTGTTTAAGGTTTTCCTAATGAGCGAAGTCTTAAGTAAAGGTCGACTTGTAAGAAGTCTAGCTTCTTGTGTTCGCCCTAGAACTGAAAGTTCACTCTCACTTCCTTGATACGTCACTGGGGAGTTTTAGCAATGACGAAGGCGACGGCGGAGACTACGCCTTGTAAAACGAATTTATAGTTTACCTTCGAATGTCGCAATTGGCTCGATCTGTTCAGTACGCCTATCGGTCTAAAATCTTGCTCAGGCTAAACACGCACCGACAGCGTTCACTTTCAAAAGAAGATACGAAAAATTAGTCATTGCGGTTTGCGTTCTTCAAACTACGTAGAATTTAGACATTTCACGTTGTTTCTTTGCAGAGGACGGCGAAGAAATGTACAAAGATTCAAAACTCACGTGCACAGCTATTGTTCTGCTCATTAAACCTTTTGTTTCATGACACTCTCGTCGCCGTCACCATCGTGGTTTGCTAAAACTCCCTACTAATATATTAGTACGCATATTTGCAAACTCCGCTTCCAATTTAATTAGAAAAGCCGGGTATACATCTCTACAGCATAAGTACGTAAACTTAAGCATATACATTGGAAGCTGATTTTAAATTCTATTAGTCAGGAAAGAATAGAAAACGTGTCAATGGATCACAGCTTTAGTAAAAGCCGAAAACACGTAACCACTTACCAAAGTTTGTAGGGGGGTCCGCTTGGCTTGAAATGGGAGCTCTTGAAATGTGAGCAATGCAGTCTCAAAGAGAAAGAGAAAGTTCATGTAATTAGTACTGAAATGCCCAAAAAACCTCCTTTGATAACTCGACAAGTACACTTTAAGCTTTAGCTTTAGTTTTCTTTAAGCTATAATAAAACACAGGGCAAAGAAAACCAAAACAAAGGTGCACTTAACTTTGTTTCCTTCGATAAATGACTTTGGAAAAACGTAGCGACAAATTGGCCAGGAAACCTGTCTACTTCTGAATTAAAAGGTACGAGAAAAAGAGATAAAAAAGAACTTAGCTTTCTCCGAGCTCTTCAGTTCTCCGCTATAAATCGTCGAATAACGAGCTGGAAACACGACAAAACATTGCAGACATTGCGTGCTTTGTTTGCCATGCGCCAAGGTAGCCGCGTTGAAAAGGCGCCAAATTTTCAACCTCGTTTTGATGCAACTCTGCTCAGGCCCTCGCGATGTCAAAAAGAACATCTCTTCTGGTTATGAAGCAGAGCCTGAAGCAGAGAAGTTAAGGAAAAACCGTCGTCGAAAAGAAAGTAATCAAACTTTTCATCAGCAAGTTTTGTCTGCATAATTTTTTGTAAAAATAAAGCAGCGTCCACGCTACACCGGAGGAATAAGGTATATTTCTGCGTTAGGCCTACCGTCCACACTAATCCGTGACGAAAATGGAGATTTTGGAAAAAAGCTCTTCAAACCTGAGGAATTTGAAAACGCCAGCTTTTTGTTTTCGTGTGGACGGAAAACATTTTGAAAACGGGGCTTTTCGAAAACGATGGCGTCACGATAACGATGTGATCTCCCTGACCGAGTTTTCCTCAAACACAAATCCAAAATGGCCGCTGATCGATTGCTGTGTTTTTAAACTCCTCCGGCGTAGCGCGGACGAGGCCTCATAGTGGCACAGGACTTTGTCCTGTGGGAGTTGAACTCTTTACACATTAATTCTCTCAATATATATTTTTCGTTTAAATTTGGGACAATAGTTAGTTTAGCGGAGAACCATTTGTTCTGTTAAACTCCTTTACGGCTAGCCCACCGGTTGTGGAATCATCGGACAACAATGTCAGGTGATCAAAAAACACATGGAGAAATGTCAAACGAACGAACGGAGTCTTGTCATGTCAGCACTTTCTAGATTACTGTTTAGTTACATAATAAGTTTGCGTTACAGCATTCTCGTCTCTTTCTTTGTGCTAGTTTACCTCAATGCGTCTACACAGCTGAGAGAGGGAGAGAGGGTGCTGCCATTCAGACTTTTTTTATCAGTGTAAAATGCATTTATATTCGTAAGTGATACTGTATTGCTACTAAGATGGTCGCGACTAGGAATCAATCATTGCCAGTTTGGTCAGTATGGATCCGGAATCTTGCTATATATCTGTTTTCACGTTCATGGGAGTTTCAAGGATCGAGAATCACTTACTTGGATCAGGTTTTTTTTAAAAAATTGAATACCACTTATGGATATAAATCATTTTAAAATAACGATCTGCGATAAAATTAGTCATAATATGTAAACAACTAAGACTATTCTACCTGATATAGCACCAAATTTTTCGACATTTACATTTCACCACAAAAAGGCCTTTAATCCCTGCGAAGCCGAAAAGAGCCCGAATTAAAAAGCTCCCGCGCCCGTATTAATTATAATGAGCTGGCCGAAAAAGGAGTCCTCTGTTTTAGGGTTCACCCCCTAACTGAATACAGTCTGAAGGGTCATAATAAACCCGCCACTATATTAAATCAAACAAGCCGATGAACACGTTATTGTTTTAAGGACCAGTAGAAACGTCATTGTATTTATAAAAAAAACCCTTAAAGTCAGCGTATAAAAAAGTCAAAAATAGAAAACTGTGTATATATTGTTCATTGTGTATTCTCAAGGTTATTGTACATAAACGTCTAGTTGATGGTAACAATCTGAACTAAACTAAAAAACAAAAACAAAAATCATTTCCTCATTTTATCGAAACGTCTAAAAAAGAATGAATGAGGGGTTTAGAATGTGCACCCGGACCCAGACAGCATTTTCTGCTTCCAGCACAGGTGGCTTCGAGTACTAGTGGGTTTTACTGAAGCAATATTTTATAGTACTAATTACTTTTTCTCCCAATATTCATTCACTTACGTCAAAATCGAACAGTGCTTCTATATTTCAATTGAACATTAGTTTAGGGTTTTATTACAATCCCATCTGAAACAAGGATTAAAAATTGATTTATGTTACTATCAGTACACACAACTTTAAGCGTATCTGATTGATTACCGGCGAAAACATATAGACTTACTCCGGCTACACTATACATTTTAGAATTACAGCCTGTCGTAAGCTTGGGAATAATGTTCATATAATATCGCTGATCGAATTAAAAAAAGTTTTCAGGGCATCGGAGCAACTCACGTTCAAAGGAAACCGAAAGAAGTTGACGTGAGAACTTCGAGAATTCACTGAACTTAGCTAATATCTATCCAAATATTGACTTTCAGCTGAGTCAGGTTTACCCCAATCGATCAAAGTGCAGTAAATTAATTAAATACGTCCAAGATTACCTCGTTGACTAAAATAATGTTCAAGTGTCTGTAAAACTCCATAAATGACGGGTTTCAGCCAAGGAAGATCACAGTTCAACAGATTACGGCAGAACAGAGTGAGACATGAAGTTGGTGCAAGTACTTCGGGGCATTATCTTCTTCACTGCAGTTGTCTCACTTGCTGCTGTGAGTGCTGAAGAAGAAAGGCTTACGCCTGACGAAGAACTCGGCGTGGTGAATAACACCGAAGAGGTTGAAGAGGTCGAGAAGCCATCGTTCGACAATGCAGTGGATATACAAGAAGGTTAGATTTTATGATTTCTTTTTGTACATAACCTTAAGTTATACCAAGTTGATGAAAAACACAACTTGAACAAACGAGGTTAGGTGTCTTGCGGGATACGATAAGGATAACAGCACCGTCTGTATAGGTTTCAAGACGGCCCTTTTTTTGCTCGGTACTGAACAATTGCTTTCACGTCTATTTTTCCAGAGAATTGTTTAAATCTAATTTCTTGACGAAGTAATTCATCGCTAATCTTACAATTGGGTGGCTAGGAAAAAGCCCATGATGTTTAAAAAGCCCTGCACGGTTGGTTGCGTCCCTGAATTGCCTTGAATTTGACAGGCACCTTTAATTTATTATTTCAAAAGGTAGAAAAATAACAAAGAGATGACAATAAACCAAAACGGAATGTCGATTGTTAACGATGAGGAAAATTTAGATCGATCTTGAACAAAGAATTTAAAAGATGTAAACATGACGTTTAATTTCAAAATGAATCATCTTTGACAAAGCTGTTGAGCATAGCTCAATCAAGTGTAAAGTCTACTAAGATCCTTTACAAAAATGCTTGGGAAACGATGGGTTTGGGGATCACAGTATAGTCCCTGAGCTGCTTAAGTTGTTTACTGCAAATAATCGTTTCTTAAAATTTTTCATCGCATGTTTATCGAAAATCGTAAATTACCACACTACTGATACATAGGGCCTTTATAGAATACTTTCAACTTTTATTGGATCTTTCGTTGTCATTTGATGATTAGAATTCCCCTTTCTTCTCGTTTTTAACCCATGGATTGCGTAACCAACCTACGGGTTATACTGGTGGATAAGATTATGCAAAGCTAGAGTTGGTCGATCATATGTTAAACTTCCCATCGCAATTTCGCTCTTTTGCGGGCATATATATCGTTTGACATCTCTAGGAGCGAGTGTTGCGCTAAAAATGGAACTGTTAGTTCAAATACCTCAAATAAAATGGTTGTTAAAACTTCTGGTTAATTTGTCGGACAAGGAAAGTGTTGATGGCAGCTTTTTTTAATTGTGTTAAAATTTCTGGTTCATTGATTGGTCGGGGAAAGTATCCGGGCGTACGCCACGCAGCGGTGACGTAGACGCTGCGAGGAGACAAGGAAAGGGTCACGAAAAGGCTGGCTTATATCTGTCAGCTCTGATTGTCTCGTATAACTAGAACTGACTCCTTGCGGACCTACTTTATGTATGAAAACAAAACAAATTAAAAAAAACGTTAGGCATGTCAGGCATCATTCACTGAGAAGTTTACAGGTTTGCTCATAGAGCTCATGTTTCAACACACAAACCGAAGTGTGTAAAATTAAATATCTTTCCACACACAATAAGATTTTGTTTTTTATTTTGCAGATATAGCGAAAAGATCGCCGCGGTTTAGACCAAGACCTTATCATCTCCTGGGTAAGTGCCCATATGGCATGCGCAAGAGCCCTCGCTGTTGCGGTGGTAAATGGATTGACGACCCGTCAGTCAGAACGTGCTGTCGTGACCGCATCATTTTGACGAGCCTGGCCCCATTCTGCAAACGCATGTCTAAATGTGGTCGTCACTCGCTGTACAACCGTAAATATCAGAGATGCTGTAAAGGCCAAGTGATTCCCAGAAGCGTCAAGTGTGAACGGCTGCGCTGTAAAAAAGAACGCTACTACCCTTTTAATGAGCAATGCTGCAACGGCAGAGTCATCTCCAAACACGTGCCGTGCAATCTGTTCCCAACGCATTGTGGTGGGGTAAGCTATGATCCAAGTTTTCAGAAGTGTTGTTCTAATGGGGTGGTACCGAGACATATTCCCTGTCTGGCTGGAGTGCCTTGTGGACATGCTTTCTACAATCCTCAGCTCCAACAATGTTGCAGCGGTAAAGTCATCCCCAGACACGTGCCGTGCAATCTGTTCCCAGCGCCGTGTGGTGACAGTCCTCACTGTTGCGGAGGTAAATTGATCGACGACCCTTTAACCAAAACATGCTGTCGTGACCGCATCATTTTGACAAGCCTTGCCCCATTCTGCAAACGCATGTCTAAATGTGGTCGTTACTCGCTGTACAACCGTAAATATCAGAAATGCTGTAAAGGCCACGTGATTCCCAGAACCGTCAAGTGTGAACGGTTACGCTGCAAACGAGAGCGCTACTACCCTTTCAATGAGCAATGCTGCAACGGTAAAGTCATCTCCAAACACGTGCCGTGCAATCCTTTCCCAATGCAGTGTGGTGGGGTTAGCTATGATCCAACCTTTCAGAAGTGTTGTTCTAATCGGGTGGTGTCGAGACATATTCCCTGTCCGGCTGGAGTGCCTTGTGGACATGCTTTCTACGATCCTCGACGCCAACAATGTTGCAAGGGACAAGTGCTCCCTAGATTCGCACCATGCATCCCGTTCAAGTGTGGCGGACATAACTACAACCCAAAGACTCATCAATGCTGCAACGGACAAATTTTCCCCAGGTTCCAGAGGTGTCCCGTCCCAGGCCCTCACCATCAATTTTGTGGGAGCAATTTCATCAATCCTTTTTTCCAACGATGTTGCTATGGAAACGCCGTGGCTCCCTTAAGATCAACATGTCAAAGGTGTGGTGCCTCGTTGTACGTCCCATTCGGCTTCCGCTGTTGCCATGGAACCCAAGTTCTTCCTGCATCTGTTCGGTGTGCTGTTTTTGGATAAAGAACTCTAGACCTCCAACTTAGGTCTCTTCATGTCCATCAGACTGCATGGTTATGTATATGTATGTTACGCACGTTGATTTCAATAGGATGAGTAATCAAAGGGACACTGTCATGATATATTGGCTTAAAACTGTTATAAATTCACGAAATGGTCCCTAAATTTAAGTAATAAGAATTTAATTAGCACTAACTAAATGATTGAAAGCAATTTCTTGAAAAAAGTCCACACTGCAGCAACATTTTTTTCAAAATTTCAACGATTTTCAAGCCAAACATGAACCTTTGAAAAACTGACATCCTGACGCTTTTTGAAAAACCCATATCGCAATCTGTTTCCATCCTCGCCATCGTTAGCCATCCTCACTTTGTAATGGGTTCCAATCATTTGCTGAGTACTGCTCTACAAAGTAAGACCATTATTTTTCAGCTTCCAAAGATCGAAATATGAGATTTACAAAATCATGCTAAAAATGGTAAGAGTGTCCCTTTAATGGCTATTAATTAAATAATGGATTTTAATACAATTACAATGAAATGTACATCAATAATACAAGCTTATCATTATTAATACAGGCTCGGTTGATAAACGATTTATTATATCGGATAAAAAACAGATTTTTTTCTTGAGGGACACAACACAGGATCCCGAGAGGGCAATTGCCCACTCGGATAGCCAATGAAATGATGATTTTTTTTAACATTTAGGTACACATTTTTACCTCAACAAAATCAAAAAGAGCATTCATTTAAAAGGTTTCTTTCAGTTTCTATTGCAATAGTTTATTGTTTAAACAGCCATAATATTACAATGATAACATGATGCTTACGGACCTACTCATTTTTTTTTTTTTTTTTTCATTGCCTACAATATTAGTTATGCGGACAAAAGTCAGTTTTACCAAGAAAATGTGAACCTAAAATTAACATTGTAGGACCATTCCTACAATGTTAATTTGCGGCAGGGCCATTCTAAGGGAAAGACCAAAAGGTTTTTCAAATAACCTTACATTGGCCCCTTTTCCCTTTTAGCGCAACGTAAAATCAAAATCATCGCTAAGAAATATTGTAAGGATTTAGACATTAGGTTAGCCTTCTCTTCCCATAAGTTAAGTAACATGTATAGTGTGAACGACTCGATCCCTTATGCGCTCCGTTCCCAGGTGGCTTACAAATTCACACGTGCAGGATGTCATACCTGTTATGTCGCTGAAACCAGTAAGATATTTTGGCATCAGGGTTCGCGAGCACTTACTCTCGGATCGCAATTCCCATATCTATAAACTTCTTCAGTCGTGTAAGAATCTACGCTCTTTTAATTGTTTTTCCATCTTAGACTCAGCTCTTACTAATTTCCAACTTAAGATCAAAGAAGCCCTTCACATTGAACGGGAAAGACCAGCGTTGAATAAACAAAACTCATACATTTTAATTTAACTGTAACTTTTTCACTATTTAAACTATTATTCTACATTTTGTAATTTACACCTGCTTGTTACCTACTTTATATAAAGTCACTCACTTGTAAACATCCTTTAACTGAAGATGGATATTGAGTATCCGAAACATGTCTTGCAAATTTAAACGGTGTGTCGTCTTCTTTAAATGTTTGATTTCAATCTTATTGCTACGAAAATTTGGCAATATTGTATGTATGACAAACAACTGTCTGTCAACCATGCTTAAACAAGGCCACAATTTTCCTTTGCAATCTCTCTAAGTCAGACGTAACTTTTTACGATGTAACTCTGACACCTGTTAGGCTTAATTGTTTTCTTTTTCCTATGGCTATTGTAAGTGTAAACTTAGAAATACCTGGCTAAATTGTTGCTGATATAAACATATATGTTGTGCCACTCAAAATAAAAAGTCTCGAACTTCATTGTATGCTTTACGAAAAGTAGCAAACATGGAAAAAGGAGGCGTTACGTCTGTTTCGGAATCTGGTTGTGATTTTCTTCTTCTGAAGAAAGTCTTGCTTCTCAAGGTTGCTCAAGGTTCTTGTGTGTAAGGGACTTTGATTACTGGACTCCTAATAGGGGTGGCCGTGTAAAAGGTGGCCGTTCAATAGGGTTTCTATCGCAATGTTGTTTTTCAATGACATGATCTTCTGCTTTGCTTTTGAGCCAAACAGTTGGTATTTGCACTTTAGAGGAACAACCAAAAGGCTAGTTTCCATCATCCTCGGAGACCCAGGGGCAGCTAGTCGGAAAGACGCGATAGTTTCCGAAAATATCGCGTCGTCCCGTCTAGCTGACCCTGGGTCTCCGAGGATGGGTTTCCATAGGAGCGCTGTAGTCGCTACGATCACTGTTGTGGCAACGATCACTGGAGAGTTGTTTCTCTGTGATCTGAACTTTCGCTGAACTTTTTTGCAGCCATCGTAAAATAGTGGCTATGAGTCGTGTAAAATACAATCACTGCCGAATAAAAAAAGCTAAATATTGCATCTCAGAAGATATAACAGCTGATTTCACCTGACCACGATTCATCTGACCGTTTCAATTCAATACTCTTACTTTACTAAAAGAGTGGCATGTTTTTTTTTTGTTCATGGGCTTTCCACTAAATGGAGTAAGTAAGGAACTGAACAAAAATTAAACTTAAAGTGGTACTATGATCAAATTTTTACCCATTGATATTTAAGGTGTATCACGTAGAGTTCCATGAAAGAATAAAAACGCCGTTTACCGTTTGCAAATATCTGCATTAGTTCCGGAATATCTACATTAGTTTCCGAATTCTCGTTTCGCCTTTTTATTATCCCGCATTCCGCAGAAATAACACACAGTGTTTCTCAATCCACCATGGTAACTTTCCACAAAAGACAGACAAATTATTGGACTGACAAAAGAAGGTAAGAATAACAAAAAGACTGCTATAAAGTAAAATGATCTCGGAAAAGCATAAGATGGTCTTCAGAAATGCATAAAACGCAACAAAGTATGTGGAATACTGAACACAAATGTAAAACAGCACTAAGATTGCAACTCCCATTTGAGAAGCTTGTCTTCGCTTCTTTAAATAACGCTGGTTTGGTGAGGCTTGTTTCCCTCTTTTCAAGATTATCACTATCGCAGAGTATAAAACGGTTATTTTAATAACCGCTGTTCTTAAAAGAACAACGGAGCAAAATAACGGATGGTCACATGAAGCCAGTTATATCCTTCGTCAGCTTCCTTGTTAGGAAAAATGATTTGTCGTTTACGCGACCACAATACGTGTTATTACCGAATTCACCAAGCTCCCAAGTTATCAACGATGGAAAATAGAAAACATCTGCTAAAGTCTCTGTAATTTCTAATAAAGAAAGACTGAATCAGCCAAACCAAAAGTAATGTTTTCTAAAGATAACATGACTGTGTACTTCATTCTTGTACTAAACAACACAATTACTGTGGGAGAAACTATTTTTTCTGTCTACTTTTACAAACAAATAATTTCTTTGACTTCTTAGAAAGGAAGTAATTTGACATTCCGATAGATTAAACTTCATTAAAACTCTATAGAAACATAGGCACGCAAGACGTGCAAGAGTTATTTTTTTCTGTGAAGTTTTGTAGATAGAAGCATTCATGGTACAGTAATGATTTGGTTAATTTGACAAGTTTTTTTGGTTGCGATGTTACATCGGTCATGGTAAGATAGCTAAATAGTAAGCCATAAAATGTTTGACTGAACAAACTACAGTAATCTGACATGTCTCCAGATCAATGTAGTTATCATCTTATTTTCTAACGGGCAATTTGATTCGCTCTTTGATACAACCCGCACTGTGATTGCTGTGACACCCGCACATGCATAACTCCCTCGCTCACCGATCACATAACCCTTCCAACCCCCAAGAGGAATTTTTGCTCAAAAATACTCAAGTTAATTTAGAGACTTTTTCGCATTTTACACAAGTCGTAAGTTTACCTTTTTACACAACACAACACAACACAACACAACACAATTTCACCGAAAAAAGAAAGAAAGAGAAAAAAAAATCTCTGACACGTTGAAAGTCTGATTTAATTAAATGCACTTTAACTTGGTGCCACGCAGTCTTCAAAGAACATTTGAACAGTTTTCATACTTTTTCCCTTAAAAAATATCGGGCTGAAATGAATGTCATCAAATAAAACTATTAAACCGCTACTGCAGAGACGTAAAAACCGTCCAGAAACAAAACCTTCTTTTTTGTTTAATATCCTGGAAACAGTAGCCGATAACTTGTCAGCTCTAATTGAATTTACTCCCATATAAAAAACAAAAGTGTTAAGTTACCATTTGTTACTAAAGATAGCAAACATCTCGTGGGAAAGAGTGATGACGATTCGTCCGCTCTAATTGAATTTACTCCCTTGTGAAAAACAAGAGTGTCACATTACACTTTGCAACTAAAAACCAAAAATGTCTCGTTATATTTGCATGCAACAAGAACAAAACAATTGTTACCCGCACTTACTATTGTAAACGTTAGAACTGTTTCAAATCTAAAGTCTCGTCCCCTCTAAAGCAAGTCCTAAGAACTAGACGCGACGATTCGTGACCTCTAATTGAATTTACTCCTTGTGAAAAACAAAAGTATCAAGTTACCTTTGTAACTAAAAATAAAAATATCTCGTTGCATTTGCATACTACTAACTCACGAACTGTTTCAAACCTCAAGGCTCATCTCGTTCATTTAACTAAAATCCTCAGCCTAACCCACAGAAAATGTCGAAGTAAACCCAATATATGAATACTTCCTCCTCTTTTATAGAAGAATAAATATGGCCGTTCTGAACTCTATCGGGATCAAATCTTCTCACATACCATTTACCTTTACAACAAGAAATTTGATTGGCTGTTTATAGTAGATCCAATCTGATTGGTGTGACATACATACATCTCTCACTCACTCACTTACTCACTCACTCACTCACTCACTCACTCACCCATTGACCCGTCCATAACATACCCGACGCGCCGACTAAGAGGTATTTTTTTTACAAAAAAATAACTCAAAAAGGGTTTCCCTGTTCAGTAGCGTTGAGTTAAGATAACAAGAGTGAATTTGATCAAATTAAAGTGGATAAGAGCACCAGCCCGAGATGAGAAAGTTAACATGATGGTTGCCTTTCGCTGAGCTTTACATTGTTTGTCCTCTCGATCTGTTCCCTAAAGGGCTTTCCACAAATATTACATAAACTTGCCTAAATATCTTTCCGGAAGTTATAAAAAAAGCTTCTAAATATCACAAATTTTTTTTGTAAATATCTCGAGAACCCCTCTAAATATCTCTTATTTTTGTACGTTTTAAAATATATCTATTTTGAATCTCTTAGACAAAATTTTATTGCAGTAGTAGTAGTTGGGCAGGAAGATTCAGGCGCTTCGATGTTACCAGCATCCGTCATTTTGGAATTGCTGCTTTGGCGTTTTTAGTGATATGGAATACATTCTTTGAGGGGAGATTGATGATCTGGATTGTTTCTGGCATAGAACTGAGTATTAATTGTTTCAAGAAAATAGCAAGAAAAGCACAGGGCTCAGCCAAAGAAGCTATAAATATTTCTCAATATCCCTAAAATTTCTAAATATTTTAATAGGTTCTAAATATCTCGCAAACTTCTAGATATCCCTAAAAATATCCGGACATTTGTGCCGAAAGGCCTATGACGTGACCTTCCACCAAGGTAGCAGCGTTTTTGAGAATCCGTCACGAAAACGAAGCTCTTCGAAAACGCTCTTCAAACCGGAGGGATTTGAAAACCCGTACTTTTCGTTTTCGTGTGGTCAGAAAACACTTTGAAAACGGAGCTTTTCGAAAACGATGTCTTCACGATGATCACGTGATTTCCTTGAGCGAGTTTTCCTCAAACACAAATCCAAAATGACCGGTGATTGTTGCCTGTCTAAATTCCTCCGGCGTAGTGTGGACGGTAAACATTTGATCCGTTTCAGAGTGAAACCTCCGTTTTCAAATTCGTCCGGCGTAGTGTGGGCAGGGCCTAATAGTGGCACCGGACTGTGTCCTGCGGGAGTTAAACTCTTTTCTTGGGCCGGGAAAGACTTTCTTTTGTTCCCATGAATTTGCATGCCTGCTGACCACATGTCCTGATCTCACACTTTCCGTGCTTGAGACCAGTTGTCCTTTTACTCAGATCCTTGATTGGTGTGTTCGTTTGATGCAATTAATAGAATCAGCGAAGATTTATCTGAAGCAACTATAAGCGATCGAGTGAAAGAAGCAACGAATATTCGAACGATTGAATGAAAATGCAAAAGAATGAAACAATTAAACCACAGAAGTAACAAATGAACTAATGAAAGAGTTAATGTTTTTTTCTGACAGTATATTTTTTTTTAACATTACGTACAATCCAATGCATCGCATGCAATACAGTACTAGCAATAGTTTTACAATACAACACTTACTATTGTGATTATATTCCTCAGTATTGCATTGCGCATCTCTACTGCGCACGATTTTCGCGTAATTAGCGCTCTCACATGAGCGCGTGCACTTACACACGTTAGAGATTTCCCTCAAGCTAACCTCGAAAGCGAAATAAATGCTCGTTTTCTAAGTTCTTAAACGAGCATGGTGACCTTTATTTTTTTGCATCATTTTGGTGGACAAATCACCCGCTTTTAGTGGAAAAAATTAAGAAAAAAAAATTGTTCGGAAGGAAAATTCGATATAGCTAAAAGAGTGAACAAAACCGTTACTCGAAAATGCGAATTATGACCTCGAAAACAACGATTCCAGGAACGTTTGAGTCAAAGACGTTTAGAATTGAGTGATTTTTTCATAAATTATAAATTACATTGTTCCAAGTTCCCGAGACTTTATACCTATCAAGATTTTTTTCAAGTACTTTTTTAGTAACCTTTGCTTTCAGCTACCGCAAAATGTAACGTGAACTGATGAAATAACGCGCATGGTTAGGCATAAATGGGATAAGACTGGCCCATCATATCACTTAAGCGAGCATGGTGAAATATCCTTTTTATGGTATTTTTTGAGACAGTGCTTGGTAGGGAATATTCAGGGAAAGTTTCAAAAAAATTGTTTTGCAACTTTTATTTCTGAGGAATCACCTTATACAGTCGGCTTACTACATTACTTACATTACATTGCTAGACAATACATAACTTACAATGTCTTACAATTTTTTTTGACATTACAATCAAGTACGTCGTCTGCTATGTACTAGCAGTACATTACTTGCAATAATTTTACAACACAGCACTTTCTAAGAGTAGGCTTCTTCAATAACTTACGCTACATTTCTAAACAATACTTACAATACATTACAAAGGAAAACTCGCAATTCACTAATTGAGCCTTCCTTCCTTCCTTCGATCCGCAACATACAGTGCGGACCTCGAACTCGGTTAGTTAGAGGTATATACATATAAAAGAGTTAATGAAAACGATAGTTACAAATTACAAATTTAGTAAAAAATTTTAAAAAATCAAGTCAAGGGGTCAACTGACGAGTCAAAAATAAAGTGAACAAATCATCAATTCAACCAACTTACTGGTTGTGAGCAGCACGGTTAATGTGGTTGAGTTACCATTTCATGATCGATTGTTGAAGGGAAACCTCACCTACTGTGCCAGAACTCTGGGCGTCGCCTCCTTGGTTTTTGCCAGGAGTGATGACAGAAAAATGCTTCGACGACATCCTTATATCATCCTAATATCAGAGGGAATTTCTAGCAAATTCTTCGCCTTTCCGTGACCGAGCCTGTTAGTTGTGGTTATTAGCGGCAACTTGTTCTACTGACGTGATCAGTTTGCGGTCCCTTTCACTATCTTTACATACTGATCGACAAGGTTGACAATATTAACTTTGTTCGTTATATCGGAAAGTTGGCCACTGTGTTTAGTATTGTTCATGTATGGATTTATAAACGAATATCTGTTTTTTTTTTTTTGCCTCTGAAAGAGGGCTGTCAGTAATCGGTCTAAATCATAAATTGGACACGGGAAGTTTTTATTTCCGACCGGAGCCCGGATAGTTTTTAAGAAGAATGACAAAACTCCTGTGTACAATAGAACTTTTACTGGTTTGCTAGGTTTTTGTAGCTCATTAAAAATTGATTTGACCAAGTTTGAGTCAATTTTCTAGTAAAATCAAAAGATACCGTTTAAGCATGTTTCAAATAAAAGGCACAGTCGCATTTTGAATAATTTTTTTCTTGACGTAAATGGTATGGAGCATCAATCAAGTGAGTTAAGTGTTTACGAACGTAACAGTCTGGAAAAAAAGGCAAAACTCTATGAGTTTCTATACATTGTAACTTAAATAAAAACGCCATAGAACTTAAAGCGTCATGCCTTTGTTTCGCCAACACGAAAGTGATCTGTTGAGAAGTAGTGTCACTGACTTACTACAGTATATTGGACTATACGTGTTGATGCAAACTTTTAATTCTGTGTTGAAATTAAATAGTAATTGTATTCCAGACAGAAATTTCGTTGCTTGCTTTAAATCCGGTTACAAAATTAAATTTACAATTTTCTTTGCAATTTTTGGACTCGAGTGCTCTTCAAAGTTAACGAATTAATATTTTTGTTGACGTAGAATTTACGAGATCATCATTAAATGATACGAGAGTTTACAAACGTGATTGACTTAAAAGAGAAACAAGAAACATATGATATTGTTATATGGGTTTTGGGTTTGACACAAACTCTACTTCATTGCGTAGGTGGTTGAGTAAACTCAGTGATAGAGGCTGCTTCAGATAGCTTTTCAGTTTGTTTCATTTCGGTCTGAATAGAACCAGGACACAATGTGCTTGATATTATCCTTCATCCGTGAAGGGTCCTAAAATATATTTGCGTGGGCACGCTCACGACCTCTAAAATAAGGATCTGATGCAATGTGCATGCGCCGAGCAATATTGGTGACAAACGCAAAAAATGCTGGTGTTTCAGTCCAGAATACAGTTTGAAAGGACTGAAAGAGACCGTTTCGCATTCTATCAAGAAATGTGGGCTAAACTGCGATCTCTTCTCTCAGCCATTTTATAAAAACGTATGTTTTTTGTCCCGAAGAAAAGTTCCCATTTTTTTCATGAAATATGAAAAGGCCCCTCGCCCGTTTTATAATACCAGCGGATACTAAGGTCTTTGAGTAACACTATCCTTGTAAATTGGCTGAATGTAATGTAAAACGACCATTTTTAATAACTGTAACTGAACAGATCTGAACAATGTACAAATGTTGTGTTTCATGTATCTTTAGGTTTCTTTGATACAATGCTTATAGCGATTTTTACTACGGATACTGTACCTTGCTCGCAGGGCCTTTTTTTGGCCTCAATCGTCCGGCCCGGACTAGGCGGGGTCCGTTATAATGTCGGTCAGTCACTTCATGAGACTATTCTTGGTGATTTTCGCCGAATTGAGATTGTATCGTGAGTCATATAAAAGTAATAGAGAAATTTTGTATTGAAATAAAGATAGCTTATTGCTTCCCACGAGGTTACTTGTTCACAAAATAGAGCAAAACAGATGATTGAGCTAGTTCTTTCATATGGATATCGGGAATAAGCGCCACTAAAATCGAACGGAGACCATGTTGAGAAACATTTTAAATTGCAGCAAAGCGTAACAGAACATGGATTCCTTACAAGACCGAAGGAGTGCTGATTTGGGCATGAGGTAACTGGAAATCCCTTCCACGCGAACCCTTACATGTCTTGAAATCATGTCAGCTAGGCTGTAACACGGAGATTTACGTCACTGGCTTCAAGTATTCTGCAAGTTACCGATCTCTGACCCTTACAAATTCTCTAGATTGTTACTAAAAAAAGGTAATATTTTATCAATGAATTCGAAGGCAACATTTCCAATCCATACTTGTTCAGTTTTGGAGCCGCTAAAATTTTACAGAAATAAATTAAAAATAGCGCTGATTATATGAAGAATTTTTCCTAGCCTCGTCTCCCAATGAAGGTAATATAACGACTAAAATAAAATCCACTTTTTCTTTTTTGGTCTAATGACCCTTATCCTTAATTACTGAATTACTCAGACAATATATAAATATTTAAGTGCAGATTAGGTTTTTCTGTGTGGTCTTCAAAAAAAAAAACTGTATAAAAGGAAGTGTTTTTTTTGCGGGAAAGTAACACATCAAACTCGGTTACCCTGAGTGAAGATGGCTCGATTTCTGTGTGGAATCGGTATTTTTCTTCTTGCTGTTTCTACATCAATGCTATTAGTAAATGCTGAAGAGGAGAAGATTTTGTCCGACAAGGATTTAGAGATCAAAAATGATGAACCAGTTCTAGAAGACCAGGAACTATTAGATGATCTTTTAGCCGAGGCCGAAAACGGTAAGAGCTTGAACGTGCAGTACAAATACTTAGTTGTTGTGTGATTTTCTGTCTTAGTTTTCTGCTTAAAAGTCTTTTTTTTTTTTTATTGCTAATTTGACTTCATAAAAGAAACTGGAAAAAAGTGTTATATTATATTAATAGGCTAATACGCAGCTTTTAGTGTCAACAGCAATCGATCTGGTCCAAACCCGTAATTTATCCACATTATAAACTGCCTGATCCATTTTCACTCCTACCATCAGCTTATCTCTCGCCTTCTGTTGAATTCGTGCCAATTTTAGAGTCCTTTTCCTGTAAATACTGAACTGTTATAGGGTTTGCTGGGATTTGTTCTCCGTACTCTCGGTTATTTCAATTGTCTCCAGAAGGTTTGCTCTGTAAAAATATCGATTACACTGTGAGAGGAATAAGGCTCTGCTTAATTCTCAGGACCCAGCGAAGACAATGCAGTTGAAAATTCCCCCGATGAACGGATCGAAGACAGTTCTGACGAAGCAGATCTCTCACTAGAGGATGACAAAGGTGAGCATTTCTGAAACAATAATTGATTGCCTTAATTTGTAATTTAAACTCCATTCTTCAGTAATAATTCTTAATAAGCAAATTTGCGGTTAAGAGCTCTGTATTAAACAGTACCGGCTGCCCATTCACTTAATTCTATCATGTTAACGTTTTGTTCCCCCTAACTTATTCAGTACAGAATTTTCAATTCGTAAAGGAATAGAGAAAGTTATAACTAAAAATGTCAATTCTTAGGAACAAGCGAAGACAAAGTTGAAAGTTCCCCAGAAGAAAGCGAAGACAGTGCTGACGAAGATGACCTCTCATTCGAGGATAACGAAGGTAGAAAATTCTGAAACATTGCTTTTTGCATTCTTCATTTAAATTTCAACCACCTAAAAGCGAAGCATTGTTTCTTAAAAAATCAGCTTACGATGAAAGCAATATATTGAGCAATACTGATCATTGTTTTCGTTCACATACGTTTTCAATCCTAGACGTATAGTCGAATTAACAATTCCTAGAAAAATTGTATAAAAACATGCAGTTCTAACTAGCCATGTTATGCCTCTTAGGTTACAGCGAGGACGAAGACATTGAAAGTTCCCCAGAGGAAAGCGAAGAGAACGCTGGCGAGGAAGACCTCTCGTTTGAAGATAACGAAGGTATGAAATTCCGTGAAAAATTTACCTCGACATTCATTTAATTAATTTCACAAGGGATTGTATTAAATTAGAAAATCAGTTTACCATGTAACCGCACGCAGTACTGGTCCTTGACATCCGTATTTACAGTTTAGTTCCAAGCATGAATGTCGTAATTCTTGCTACTCACTGCCATAAACGTCTTCTGATTTGTTAATAAGAATTTAAGAGTACATCATTGCAATATACCAAAGTTGGCTATTTTCGATATTCTTACTACCTGGTTGCGACTTTTGAGGGTTGAGGAGTTTTTGAAGAGGAGCTACGAGAGAGTTTATTGTGATAATGATAAACTTTGAAAGAATTAAATATGAGAGATAAAAGTATGACGTCATTAAAAACCTTTTTCCACAAAACTTCTTGATGTTAAATTGCTGAAAAAAACACGTGTTAATCGGCGAAACTGCTGACCAACTGCCCATTCGTCATACGAGAAGCACAAGCTTATTATTGGCAATGAAACAGAGTAAATTTTCACCCTTTGGCCTAGATCCTTCGAAACAGTCAGCCGTATTGTTAACCTTGGTGAACGATATTCAGATCATCAAGTGACGAGATCCAGAATGATACTTATTCTATATAACTTGATACAACAAGTTCAGAATATGTGTACCCACGAACCTTGAGCCTAGAGCAAGCCGCCGTGAGCTTCCACTAATACACTTGATCGCTTGAGCCTACCACTGAGAATCGTGAACACCGTGACTTTTGTTATCCACGGTCATAAACAGAGCGCAGTATTATCTCTCCTCTCTTCCCGATAATTGGTGGCTTGATATAATCTAAAGGAAAGCTAAGAGTTTCCAACACTTATCCAGTTAGTCAGCGACGCGATTAAGACGCGATGCGACTGAGACGCGATTAATTAAAAATGCACAAAATATTGCACAACCAATCTAGTTCTTGGGTGTCTCTCTTTTATCGAGAGCGATGACGACATGATCTTGCTTTCCGTCGATCTGTACAATCTCGTTCCCAGTGTCCTCTCTCTACCTTTCGAGGTAGAGAGAGGACTCACAGAGGTTGGGAACTGCAGGCTTTGCATGTTCTTAAAAAATAAGCGAAAGAACGTCTTGTGACTTGTAACTGAGCTATCGTGTGAGCACTGTCGACGAAGTAGTCTGAAAGTTGCTACATCAGCAATGTTGCTTAACAACTGAACTGGTATGAACCACTGTAAACTAAATCTTTATGGACTTCTTTTCCGTAGAATACAGCCAAGATAACTTGGATGAAGATTCTCCTGAAGAAACTGAAGACAGCGCGGAGGAAGAAACCAATGAAGGTATATAGTGAATTCTGTAAAAGATTCTTCCTTTTTACCGCACAATTTATTCCGTTTGACGGATGAATAATGTCTTTCTATAACATCCTCTTTCATGTCTAGCCCGAGGGCGTTCAATTATTGGACAAGTAGTGTTTTATTTGACTCTAAACTGACAATTCCACTCGAGTTGTGGAAATGTTATTTCACAAATATTCATTTTCTCTCGAGACTTTCTTCAGTCACCCAAATGATGCTGCATCATATGTTGTAAAGCTTAGTTTATTGGTAAAGATTAAGAACAATGCGGTTACTTCGATTAATGCATGTCTTTAATATACAGGCTCCAAAAATCGGGGGAGCTGGCTCTTTAATTAATTAACAAGACAAACAAAAAAGGGAAACTAAATCTGGGTTTCAAGTATCAGTAATGTTTTGATTGATATTCAATTTTTTTTTTTTTTTCGATTTTGCAGAGTTTAGTGAAGATAACGAATATGATGATTCGCCCGAGGAAGATGAAGACAATGATGATGAAGAGACAAACATGCTGAATGACGAAGAAGGTCAGTAAAATCAATCGTGAGAGACACCATTTTTCATTTGGTTGGCCAATATTTGTTTTACATATGAGGAATCGATAAGTTGCGAAATCGGTAAAAAGTCAAATTTCCCGTAAGGTTAGTTGGATTCTGTGTTAAATATAATGGCTATTTTGAAAGTCTACCTCTAAGCAGGAATTTTGAAAGGGGCACATTTACTTTGTTACGTCTGGGTTAATTTGAAGTCTAAACGAATTGATTTCCACCCCCAGTCACAGTGGTCTTTAAAAGCTGCATACTTTCAGAAAGTTTAGAATAGTCTAGTTTTGAGACTTGAAATGAATGACGCTTCCAATTTTGCCACTAACATCTCCATCCTTGAATTGATTCTGTTTGGATCATCAGCAGTGTTACTTAGCAACTGAGTTGTTATGAATCTTTGCAAACTGAATCTTTGTGGACTTCCTTATCCGCAGAATACAGCCAAGATAACTTAGATGAAGATTCTCCTCAAGAAACTGAAGACAGCGCGGAGGAAGAAACCAATGAAGGTATATAGTGAATCTATAAAAGAATCTTCCTCTTTACTACACAATTTATCCCGTTTAAAGAGTAAATAATGTCTTTCTAAAACATCCTCTTTCATATCTAGCCAGGGCGTTCAATTATTAGAGAAGTAGTGTTTTATTTGACTCTGAACTGAGCATTCCACTCGAGTTGTGGAAATGTTACTTCACAAATATTCATTTTCTCTCGAGACTTTTTTCAGTCACCCAAATGATGCTGCACCATATGTTGTAAAACTAAGTTCATTAGTAAACAATAAGAACAATGCTGTTACCTCGATCAGTATATGTCTCGTATATACAGGCTCCAAAAATCGAGGGAGCTGGCTCTTTAATTAATTAATAAGACAAACAACAAAAAAGGAAAAATAAATCAGTGGGTTTCAAGTATTAGAAATTGATTTCATTTTTTTCAATTTTGCAGAGTTTAATGAAGATAGCGAATATGATGATTCGCCCGAGGAAGATGAAGACAATGATGATGAAGAGACAAACATGCTGAATGACGAAGAAGGTCAGTAAAATCACTTGTGAGAAGCACCTTTTTTCATTTGGTTGGCCAATATTTGTTTTAGATATGAGGAATCAGTTGCGAAATCGGAAAAGTCAAATTTCAAGTATGAGCAATGTTTTGATTGATATCCATTTTTTTTCAATTTTCCAGAGTTTAATGAAGATAATGAATATGTTGATTCGCCCGAGGAAGGTAAAGACAATGATAATGAAGAGACAAGCATGCTGAATAACGAAGAAGGTCAGTAAAATCAGTTGTGAGAGGCACCATGTTTCATTTGGTTGGCCAATATTTTCTTTAGATATGAGGAATCGATAAGTTGTGAAATCGGTAAAAAGTCAAATTTCCCGTAGAGTTAGTTAGATTCTGTTTCAAATATAATTGTTAATTTTCAAAGTGTAGTTCTAATCAGGAATTTTGAAAGGGGCACATTTACTTTGTTACGTCTGGGTTAATTTGGAGTCCAAACGAATTGCTTTCCACCCCCAGTCACAGTGGTCTTTAAAAGCTGCATACTTTCAGAAAGTTTAGAATAGTCTAGTTTTGAGACTTGAAATGAATGACACTTCCAATTTTGCCACTGATATCTCCATCCTTGAATTGTTTCCGTTTGCATCATTATAACTTCTTTAATTGTTGCTTTTATTAGTACGATATTTTGTCAACGTTTCCTTCAATTTGAAAGTGGCTTGTACATCGAAAAAAAATGACTTTATTTACCATGACATGTAGCATTTTCTAAAGCAAAAGTGCATTATCTCCTTCAATTCTTTCCATGATACAAGCAAAAATAACACGAGATCATTTTTCTCCTGTTGTAGATCCAAGCGACGCGAAAAGGTCTCGTATTTTTAACCCCAAATGTGGGCTTAAAATATATAACCGCAACAGTCAGCGGTGCTGTGTAGGAAAAGTCATCTACAACCCTTTACAACACACATGCTGTGGCGGACGCATCGTACCAAAGACACTTGCCTCAACCTTGTGTTTGAAACGTTCTCGTTGCGGCCAGTCCTTCTACAGTCGTAAAAGCCAAAAGTGTTGCTACAATCAACTAATTCCAGTGGGCGTCAAGTGTTCCAGGTTGCGCTGTGCAAACATCCATTATATTTCCCACCACCAACAATGTTGCAACGGCCGTGTAATTCCCAAGACTTCCCAGTGTATACCAGTGACGAAGCGATGTGGTAGGCTATCTTATGATCCACAGGGTCAGAAATGTTGCCGTGGTCAAATACTTCCAATCAAAGTTCCCTGCTCTAGTCGGCGTTGTAAAAACGTCGTCTACGTTTCTCACACTCACCAATGCTGTAACGGTCGAATCATTCCCAAGAGTGTTCCATGCAATCCATCTCCAGCAACAGCCCAATGTGGTGGCTTTTTCTTCAGCCGGCAGACCCACAGATGTTGCTTTGGTCAAATAGTGTCTCTCCAAGTGCCGTGTACCAGACTACCTTGTGGGCAAGCTTACTATGTCCCTCAAACCCAACGATGCTGCCATTCTCGCGTCATTCCCAGAGCAGTACCTTGCCCTCAATTTCCTTCTCCGTTCCAATGCGGTGCATTCTCGTATAATCCACAGACCCACAGATGTTGCTTCGGTCAAATAGTATCCCTCCAAGTTGGTTGTTCCAGACTGACATGTGGACAAGTGTTCTACGTTCCTCATACCCAGCAGTGCTGCAGTGGTCGAGTTATTCCCAAAAGTGTTCCATGCCACCCATTCCTGACACCTGCCTTGTGTGGTGGTTATCAATTCAATCTGCAAACCCACAGATGTTGCTTCAATCAAATAGTTGCTATCAACGTCCGTTGTACCAAACTGCCTTGTGGGCAAGCCTACTATGTGCCCCAAACTCAACAATGTTGCAACCGCCGTGTCATTCCTAGAGCTGTACCTTGTACCCCATTCCCTACTCCGTTCCGATGTGGTGCATTTTCCTACAATTCACAGACCCATAGATGTTGCTTTGGCCAAATAGTTTCCCTCCAAGCTCGTTGTACTAGACTGCATTGTGGGCAAGGCTATTACGTTCCTCAAACTCAACAATGCTGCAATTCTCAAGTCATTCCTCAGTCGATACCCTGCATTCCATTTCCGAAGCCCTTCCAATGCGGTGGCTTATCCTACAATCCACAGTCCCAAAGATGCTGCTTCAACCAAGTTGTACCCCTCCAATCTCCCTGTACCAGACTGCCTTGTGGACAAGGCTTCTACGTTCCTCATGCCCAACAATGCTGCAACAATCGAGTCCTTCCCAGAACCGTTCCTTGTACTCCATTTCCGACGCCGCTCCAATGTGGTCTCTTTTCTTATAATTCACAGACGCACAGATGCTGCTTTGGCCAGATAATATCTATCAACGTGCCGTGTATCAGACTGCCTTGTGGACGAGGCTATTATGTTCCTCAAACCCAAAAATGTTGCCATTCTCGTGTCATTCCAAGAGCTGTACCTTGCACTTCATTTCCCACTCCGTTCCGATGTAGTACCTTCTCTTATAATCCACAGACCCACAGATGTTGCTTCGGTCAAATAGTACCCCTCCAAGTTGGTTGTTCTAGACTACCATGTGGACAAGTGTTCTACGTTCCTCATACCCAACAATGCTGCAATGCCCGAGTCATTCCCAAGAGTGTTCCGTGCCATCCATTTCCAATACCAGCCTTGTGTGGTGGCTATCATTACAATCTGCAAACCCACAGATGCTGCTTTAACCAAATAGTTGTTATCAACGTCCGTTGTACCAAACTGCCTTGTGGGCAAGCCTACTATGTACCCCAAACTCAACAATGTTGCAACCGCCGTGTCATTCCTAGAGCTGTACCTTGTACTCCATTCCCTACTCCGTTCCGATGTGGTGCATTTTCCTATAATCCACAGACCCATAGATGTTGCTTTGGCCAAATAGTTTCCCTCCAAGCTCGTTGTACTAGACTGCATTGTGGGCAAGGCTATTACGTTCCTCAAACTCAACAATGCTGCAATTCTCGAGTCATTCCTCGGACGATACCCTGCATTCGACCACCGACGCCCTTCCAATGCGGTGGCTTATCCTATAATTCACAGACCCACAGATGCTGCTACAATCAAGTTGTACCTCTCCAATCTCCTTGTACCAGACTGCCTTGTGGACAAGCCTTCTACGTTCCTCATACCCAACAATGCTGCAACAATCGGGTACTTCCAAGAGGCGTACCTTGCACTCCATTTCCGACGCCGCTCCAGTGTGGTGCCTTTTCATATAATCCACAGTCCCATAGGTGCTGCTTTGGCCACATAGTGTCCATCCAAGTTCTCTGTACCAGACTGCCTTGTGGACAAGCCTATTACGTTCCTCAAACACAACAATGCTGCAACTCTCGAGTCATTCCTAAAACGGTACCTTGCACTCCATTCCCGACAAAGTTCCGATGTGGTGGCTTTTCGTATAATCCACGGACCCACCGTTGTTGCATGGGTCAAATAGTATCCATCCAAGTCCATTGTACCAAACTCCCTTGTGGACAAGCCTATTACGTACCTCACACTCAACAGTGCTGCAACTCTCGAGTCATTCCCAAAGTGGTGCCTTGTCAACCTAATCCCAACCCTCTGGCTTGTGGCAATACCATCATCAATCCTTCTGTCCAGCAGTGTTGTCATGGTACCACTGTGGCGCCTTTGAGGTCAACTTGCGTGAAGTGTGGCACTTCATATTTCATTCCCTTTGGGTATCGATGCTGCAACAGCCGAATTCGTCCTTCGTCCTTCCACTGTCCTGTGCCTCTTCCCTTGCGATAGAGAAGGGATCCTGAACCCTATTAACTTAGAATTTTTGCCAAATAATTAAGTTTGAAAAAGTTTTAGGATAAGAACGAAAAGACAAGCAGAAAATCATTGTATAAGTAAATATTAATTGCCTTTGATACAAACGCTTGGGTGAATTGCTGACTTGTTACTGATCTGGATCATATGAGTTATGTAAAGTAAACAGATGCAATCTCTGTGACATTTCTGAATTAGAAAGTAAACATGAACTATAATTCAAGCTCATAAGACTCTCACAAAGCAAGCTGAGAAAGGTTTTAATCAATATTCAGATTATCACAAATGAAGTATCACTGGCACAAAACTAGAGTAACAAAAACAATTAAGTTTAGCTGTAGTTCTCCACGTCCGAAGGAATCTTTTCGGTTGTAGATGTTCACGTTGAAAGTAGCTCTTTCTTTAAGGGAACATGTGTTTACGCTGTATCTTATCCGATGGGCAATGCTTTTGGAGGGCTGAAAAAAGCGCGAAAACTAATACAGAATTTAATCATTGTCACTTTAGGAAAATCATGAATGTAACTGTCATCAGTAAGAAGTAATACTATTTCTTTATGTAGACAAGATACTATGATCTAGATCGAAGTCTCTTGCTGGAAGTTATTAGACTTTGCAGTCGACTACATCTTCTGTTGGTGAAGTAAGTGAGATGATTAATAAAGAATTTTTCTGGAACAAGCTGTTGAAATCTCTTTGCTGCGAGTCTCCTCAGATGAAAATGAGCCCTATACTCTACATTCTCTACAGGCCTTGACATCAGAAATAACCAGTCAGCCTGTGCTCCTAGCGCTGGCAAGAGAGCCTGGTTGCAGGCTACATCAGAATCAGTTCACTGTAAATTCCAAAAATTTCAATACTGTAGAAATCCTGTTCGTCATATAGAGCCTTAATGAGGTTAACCGTTAACTGTAACAACCCAAGGCAAAAAATTTAGCAGTTAGGCGTAAAAATTGAAAAACTTTAACCGTTAGTCGTAAAAATGCTAACCGCAAAAACAATTTAGCCAAGAATGTGAAGTTTTCTTGATCTCTTGTCGGGACTTTTTGCGTCTTTTCTTGTGGCTTGCTGCTGAGGAAAATAATGGCATAATAACACCTTAAATATGTTTGACAGTAATCAAAATAAATTTTAACTTTTCAAACAATGAAAATTAATTTTAAGGCTTTTCAAGACAATGATAATCTGATTTCTAACTTAAGATTTCTGTTAACCGTGAGCAAAATAAATTAACCGCAAAAATGCCAAAGTAATAACCGTTCGCCGTATTTAGCCACTGCCCCTTTGAGACCCTCTTAGTAATAATCGACTAAGGTAGCACCTCTACAGTATCAGGCATGGCGGCTGCGAATAAGAGTGTCGTATCCAGAGCGCTCGTGTTATTTTTTGTTTTATGACAGAAATTTACGAAGCAGGACCCAAATTTATTTCTAAACAATTCTAAAGCTCCCAGATTAAAATATTGTACAAAATAATAAACTCTTACTAAGCGAGTGCGAGGGCCGTATACTGGAGAGTATTTGCCCGAGGTCGTGGCAGTACGGACCGAGCGCAGCGAGGTCTGTACCAAAACGACCGAAGGCCAATATTCCCCAGTACAATGATATCTGATGTGACTATCAGCTTAGTTTTAGACTGAGGCCCTGACACACTTTAAAAGTACCTCATTATAGATGCTTGATGTTCTGGAGAACTCCTGTGAGAGCTTGATTCTACTTCTGTTATACAGGACAACGGTCGACAGTTTCAGTGTATGATATGTATGTGCTTCAAGGCGCAGTAGAGCGAGTCCTAAAAGTCCCAGGACTCATTGCGAACTAGTTGCGCGCGAAAATTGATGCAAATGTTCGAAACGAGACAAAATGGCGGATGACAGGAAATGCACTTCGTCCTTTACATAAACTCTCTTATTCCAAAGGATTTATACGATTGTGGAATTAGCTATGAAAGTAGAAAGTTAGTTTATCTTTTCATTGCTACAAATTTTAACTGATGGATTAAAAGATGTGTGTATTTGAGGCTTAATTTTTTGCGATCCTCCGTCATTTCTATTTGCAACGTCCTCTCAGCAACAGATGAAGCACAACGATGGCAAAAGGAAGAATTTGTTCTTCTTCCAGAGAATCCACGCCGTCTAAGATAGCTGTCAGACAAACCAGCCAAACTGAAAGGTAGGTTTTAGATTGTAATCATTTTTAGTGTTGAACATGTACGTGTGCTGATAATACAGACGTTCTAATAATTATGGGAATAATTTTATTCACTTCAGTTCAGTCAAGAATTCGAGTCACTTTAAGCTTATAAAAGTTCAAGTGCTTCGGTTGTGCAGCACCAGATGACAGTTAAATGCCAGCTTAATTCTTCAGATAGACGTTCAGATGATTTTTGCATCAATTTTGCATTAACATTATGAAAATAAACGACTTCAATAACATGTTAATTAAATTTAGCATGTACGCTCGTGCTCATGTTGTGATGGAGTTTATAGTTGCAAACCCGGAGCAAAAATCACATTTAGAATCTAAACAGCTGAAGAAATCTTGTTAATAATGAGTAACAAGGCCGTAAATTCAAAATGGAATGGGAAATTTGGTTTTAATTTTTGCCTCCCATTTACACCTTTCAAATGAAATTAGGTATAGGTTGCACTTGGGCAAAGTTCTCATCTTTGCTAACCAGAAAACCGCAGAAACTTTAAAACCGCAACTGGAAAGCAAAAACTCGCGTCAAACTGAGTAGGGTCGCACTAGGGTAGAAAAGTGTCAGTGATAACAACTGAAGTAGACCAGATATACGTTTATCCACATGTTGTTGGAAGACAGGAGCTTTTGAAAACTCCCAACTGGAAAGCAAAAACTCGCGTCAAACTGAGTAGGGTCGCACTAGGGTAGAAAAGTGTCAGTGATAACAACTGAAGTAGACCAGATATACGTTTATCCACATGTTGTCGGAAGACAGGAGCTTTTGAAAACTCCCAAGAAATACGCAACAAAAAAGGCATCCTGTTGCAGCATTGCTGATAACTATCACAGTTGATACTTCTGCTTTTTATTCAGTTAAATCAACAGCATTTTTTTGTCTTTCGTATGATGGGCCACCGTTTAAAACGACAACAATCGCATTTTAGAGATCCATTACTGACCATTATCACCAGAGAAAATACTTGCGTTAGGACTCTATCACCTGGGTTATGGAAACTCGTATGTAAGCATTGGGCCATCAAAAAAAGTGGGGAACTGCAACAGATTGTAATGGTTGTAAAATCCACGTCTGTCCATGGTAAAAAGTAAGCGCGAACTGAAACAATATTGTGTGCGTTTTTAACTTTGTCACAAAATGTTCTGTTAAATTTTCATTCACTGAGAAGCGTTGACAGTTACCGCTGTGATTCCTATTGTTCAGCTAGAGTTTTCTAAAATCTGCCTGCTCCACCCAAGCACTACAGTGTCCTTGATGTTTTGGCCAATTTTCGATGTTTTTGCCAACTGGAAAAGTTGGGGTGGCACTTGGCAATGTCCCCTGATGACAGATTTTGGCCGCAAAGTAAACAAATTCTGGCAAAAATTTACCAAGTGCTACCCATGCTTTAGTAATGCTAATAGACAGATCAGGGGGGAAAGGGGTTGACCAGGTGAGCCCTGAAAAGTTTTCTTTGGTTGTTGTATCTGCCAAAGCATGACACCTTCACACCTTTGGCATTTATTTTTACAAATGAATCTCTTTGAATAAAAACCTGGATTTTATTTTTATTTATCTGCCCTTCCCCCACCCGTTGGATATGCCTGGATATCCAATGGGGTGGGGAAAAGCAGAGGCTGTGATATTTACTTTATTCTAGTGATGCTTCTCATATCTGTCAAAGAAGTGGCAATGAATGACGTCCATTTTGATAATTGATACAGTTGGAACCCACTAATTTGAACTCAGTTGTTGGAAATTCCCAGATATTTTAAACTCAAAACCATTTCCCTTAGATATGCCCCTCAATTTTATTATGGCCTTTTTTGAACTTCTGCTATTTCGAACTACATGTATTTTTCATTTCTCTTTAGAGTTTGAAATAGTGTGGTTCAACTGTATATCCTTTGGGGTTTCACTGCTAACATTTTTCTACCAACAAGTCATGCACATATTTTCCAGAAGTTTGTCATGTGATATTTATTGAACCATTCTCCCTTTTTTTCTTGTCACAGACTGAATATTATGGCACAGAAGTTGAAGGTCTCATTAACCCCTTGTGATCTGATCAGTGATATTGACTGTGGTAACATTACTTCTGAAATAAAGGAGACATTTGAAAACCAGGTATGCTCTTCTCCTGAGAAAAGCATTGATTGTCATAACATGCCAAATGGCAAGGAGACAAGTCTGAAAACAACTGATCAAGAGCACAATGGTGCCGTTGATGTAAGTGAAGGAAATACTCTTAAAAAGGATCTGGGATCACCTAGTGGTTTTATGCCAGTCAGCTTTTATGGATCAAGAAGCCAAAATGCAACTCCTAGGATAAAGTTGTTTGTTCCAAAAGATCACAAGAAATTAAATGTGAAAAGTCAAGACTTGATGAGTGATAGTCCTTCTGGTATGAAAAGGAAGTCCAAGAAGCAAACTTGTTCAACAGCAGTGAAGAGAAAACGTAAGACAGCTAGTATTGTCAAACAAAGCAAATCTGGTGGTAGAAAAGAGAAATCGAAGTCAAATACCCAAGAAAATGGGATTCGAGTTTATGAGAATGGAACATTGCATAACGTTGATAACAGTGGCAAAAGCAAAGATAAAACAGAACCCTGTGAAACAATGATAATTGAAGTAAAAGAGAGGGAAGGAAGCAACAGTGATGGAGCTGACTGGTCAGCTAAGTTACATTATGACTCTGACATAAATGGGGTTGATTCTGTTAGTGGCAAATCAAGTCCAACTTTGCAGAAATCTGCAGCAAGTGAGGTTGAATCTGTTTGTTCCGAATCAAGTCTTTGCAGTGGACCAGGGTCTGTGTTGGATGGTCTGTATTTAAGAAAAAGTGGCAATGAATACTTCTTTTCCAACTCTGTTGTCAGTACTTCATCAGAAGAACATCTTCAATCATGTAGTGATGACACTGGCAGTGAAAGAACAGCTACTACAGGTTTAACAAATGGTGTATTGCCTGACCCATCCTATGCTGATCAAAATGGAAGTTTGACAGGGAAAATGTCTGCAAGTCATCACACTGATGACTGTCAGATGAGCTTGTTGCTTTCAATACCATCACCAGACACTAGTGAGAGTGATTTTACACTGAAACTTTCTGACCAAGAAGCAGAATCAAGCTCATCCAAAAGTTCTCCTGAACATCAAGCATCTATAATGAGATACTTTAAAAGTGTGTCGGGTCCTAAGTGTAAAACTGTCCTGATTGCAAATGGTGCATCCTCCTCATCCACACTTCCAGCAGAAAATTCTCCAGGGACCAAAAACAGGTTGGGTCATTTTCTATGTTTTTCTGTGTCTTACAAGGGTTTAAAGGCCCTCTGTTGACAAGGAAGATATGAAAGACAGCTACTGTTATGTGAAAAATAGTCACCAACTTAACAGTAAAACCTGCTAACAAAACACCCTTAGGTACATGTATGACTTTCAGTTTGCATATTTCAAGATAGTTTTTGCCCAAAAAAGTACAAGAAGGGGGTTTTATGCCACCTTGAATTTTCAGAACATGTGTACTAAAGGCATTTGTGGTCAAGATGTCAATCGATACCCTCGATCGACCCTCGAGTGACATCCCGATCGGCACTTGATTGACATCTTGATCAGTACTTGGTTGACACTCAATCGACATCTCAGTTGACAGTCAGTTGAGAGTCAACTAATTTTCGTAGACACACCACCCACACATATTAGTTGGTCAACACTCAGCCAACTATTGACTGACTGTTGATCAAGTGCCAATCAAGTGTCGATTGAGATGTCGATTGAGTGTCGGCCTAGTGTCAACCAAGTATCGATCAAGATGTCAATTGAGTACACCTCAATCAAGATGTTGATTGAATGTCTATCAAGGGTATCGATCAACACTCTACCAAGACTGCCTCAAGTACACATGATCTGAATTGTCAATACTAAGGTAGCAACTTTGCTACATCTGCAATGAGCCATACGTTTAGTATTTTAGGCAGGAATGGGAATAGGTGCGAGAAAATTGTTACTTTTTTTGTGAATGTCTTTGGGATATGAGGTGATACATTTACTTATCAAGTTGCAAATGTATGTTTTCATGTCATGGCCTTATTTGTACAAATATATTTCAATGTGGTACATGTAGCTTTAGAGTTGTTTCACTGAAAAGAAGTCTCAGGATCCTGCTTTACAAATTTATTTCATGAAAGAAAGTTTCACCGCTTTTGTCTACTTGGGCATCATCAGTCCATTTAACTGGATGTTATTGCATGACTAGTTAATATTTTTGTTCTCTGGTATTGATATATTGTGAGCAGAGCTGATATTTTAACCAGTGATGCTGCTGAGGCTGATTTTAATACCTCTTACACAGTTAATATGTAACATTAAAAATGGTTGCTTGCCTACATATCATTCATAAGGTTTTTCAATTATTTATTGTTGTGTTCCTTTATTAGGATAACTCCTAAAAAGAAAAAGAAAGCAACAAAGCAGGAACAAATGTATTTGGTAAGTTGTTTTGAATGAATTAAATCACATAGCTAATTACCCATATAAGCTCGCACAATACGAGACTGTTAAAGGGATACTAGGTTGTTTAATTCTGGTCCTCATCTCATACCAAACAGGAAAGATCGTGTTTGACCATGTTTCCAAACACCAAGAAGAGAGTTGAAAATATGACGTGTAGCGGAGTATTTTTGATGAACTTTGAGGTGTCAGATATCCGAACATTCCCACATCATGATTTTCTTTGTTTAAACTTAATGTGTTGGTGAAACATGGTTATTGGGTGTTCTTTTTGGAAATTTTTGAATGTATTTTATTGTATTTAATACTGCAAGTATCTACTTTTGTTGTTAGGATTTGGGTCAGAAAGACTTTGGCCACGTGACATGCCCCACCTGTGGCATGGTGTATACCAGAGCTCAGCCAGATGATGAAGCTGCTCACATCAGACACCACAAGAGCTTTGTCAGTGGCTTGAGGTTCACTGTAAGTTGTTTTCCCCATGCAAAGTTCAGCATAACCATTGAGCAGAAACAAAGTAACTGTTTCCCATGGGGATGATTACATGTTTAAAAAGTGTAAAAACATCTGTGTTAAAACCTGAGTTATAGCTGAGGGGATTTTTTGAGGTCTTAGCTGCTGTTTGTTCATATGAGGTATGAGGTATAACAAGTGTGTCTATTGGAAATCAGGCTCACATGTTTGCTTGTTTTATAGTTCATACAGTACTTTACTTTTTGACTTTGTTGAAATAATTGCTCGTAAACGTTGCCCTAAGGTAAAGTTATATAATTTAGTGTTTTAAGACAGGTTACAGGACATGTCCTGGTCTAGATAAAAAACAGAGGTTTCATCAATGTTTTTCACAGTAGGGCAACTGTTTTTCACAGGCACACAAAACTTTTTGAACTAAACTCCCTTATAAGAAAAAAACATTCCTTTAGGTGGTCAAACCAGGCAGGCAAATTCTCTTCACAGCTGGTCAATTTGCCCGGTGCCTGGTCCTTAATGAAACCCTGTAAAAATAAAAAATAAAAAACGTTCTAGTTGTGGCTTAAGAACTTTGTCTGTTTTACCAGGGCTGGAAGAATGAGTGTGTTGTGAAGGAGTATCATGACGGCAGAGTGATCATGGTCAGCCCTGATAATCATCCTCTTCACCTTAAAAAGGTTTGATTTAACTAGCATTGATATGTTGTGTTCATGTATATGTGGAACAATATTTTGTCCCAACATTTGTTTTCTTTTTCTGCTTAAAAATGTATTATTATTGACTACATGTTATTTCATGCAAATTGTTACACAGTTTTGGTATTGGTGGAACCTGTGTTCACTTGACAAATAGTGCAATTTATTAATTTTTTGTGGTCATTTTAAGGTGGAAGAAGTTCGCAAAGTTGTTGACAGTGAGTTAGGCTTTGTTGCTGATGTACCTTATAGAAGGTCTGGAGCTAAGGTTGGTGTTGATTGGGTTCTTTTCATGCTCACAAGACTCAGTATGTGCACCTTATTTTTATGAGTCAGGTTGTATTTTACAAGCCCATAGCTGTGCAAAGTACACCTGAAGGGTAAAAACACTGTCATGTTAAAATTGAAATTGTCAGGCAAAGATTTTTATAATCTTAATGGAAAAAAGCACTCGTGTGGACCACAAAATTAATATGACAGGGTGAACATCAACCCTTGGTCTTTTTTGGACAGGTCTTCAGAGTTGAAACCTTGGACTGATGTTCTCTCAGTGGAACCCTGCACTTGGTTAATGATATATGCATATCTTGTTTTCAGACGTTTCTTTTTATTACCACGAAAAAAGTTGTTGGTTGTTCCGTAGCAGTTCAAATTGACCAGGTATGTTGATTTCATTTTAGCTTGGAATTTCAGGCTAATATAATTTGACATTAAACTACAAATGGAGGAACATGACATCTTGTCTTTCCCTTGCATGTAAGTGTCATTACATCAAGACTTGGTGGTCCTGTGTTGTTAAATAAAGTCAACTGACTGGCTAACTGATGGACAAATGGACTGACTGACTGACTGACTGACTGACTGACTGATGGATGGACAGACGGACGGACGGACGAACTGACTAACTAATGACTGAGGAATGAACTAACTGAGTAAATTATTTCTGATTTACTGACTGACAAACAGACAGACAAACAGACAGACAGACTGACTGACTAAATTGATATCTGATGACTGATGAACTGATTCATCCATTGACTGAGTTGTTGGCTCACTAATTCACTGATTGATTGATTGACTGACTGACTGACTGATTGATTGATTGATTGATTGATTGATTGATTGATTGATTGTGCTTTCGACAAGTAATTTGTCATATTGCTCTTAAAAGGTTGCAAGATGTTGTGGCTTGTTGATTGTAGAAACAATGCTCAATGTTTCCTTATTATATTTTATAATTTGTACCATGTGAAGGATGAAAAGCATTTTGCTATTTTATTCACCTTCATTTGACATGCAGTTAGCCTGTGAAAAATTGCAGCAGATAATTTAGTCATTGACTTACTGTTACAAAATCTTCAGGGTTACCCTGTTTTGCCTTCACCTGGAGAATCTTCAACCCCAGAAAAACAGATTGCCGCCTGGTGTTGCAGGTACAACACTCTTAACATCAATTAAAAACTTTACAGGGGGATAGCTATGTTGCTGTCTCTTAACGATTATTTGATGGCTTCCACATAAACTAGAAAATCAAATTGCAAGAACTGTGAAATGCAAAGTTGCCAACTGCAAGTACATGTAAGAGTTTCAGATTGAGTTAGCGTTTTACTTCCTCAATTCCATTGCTGCTGGCCTCAGCTTGTTATTCCTGCTATGCGGGCAGCATTTTGGAGTGTCCATTAGAATAGCTTTGGGATGTTGACATACGGTATGTAAACGAATGTTGAATTTCAAGAAAAGGGAAATGAGGCAGGGTGCTAAGACAAATAAAATAATGTTCTTTAAAATCAAACCGTCGTTCAATGATGGACCTGTAATGTTTCTTAAAATTATGTTTAAAATGATAACTCTCTTTTCGAGTGACATTTTGTAACGTGCAGTAACGCTGGTTATTTATTTTTTTTCCCCCAAGTACTACCCCTCAGTCAGCTCAGTGTGGCATCAGCCGAATCTGGGTCCACAGTCAGTACAGGCGGAAGAAGGTTGCAACTCGATTGCTCGATTGTGTTAGGTGAGAAGTCAGGGATTATGCTTGAATTAGCCTGCGTAGCCGACGTCCCTTTCCGTTTTCCAGGCGGGAGGATCGAGCAAGCGAGCGAGCAAACGAGCGCGCCTGGGGTGAACAAAAAATGGGGAGAAGTGGAGAGTAGGTGAGAAAAAAAAAAGGAGGAGAAGGGGAAGGGAGGTAGGAAGGAAAGGTTTTTGCCCCACCGCACTCGCTCGCAGTATTGTTCCCTTCGCTTGCTTTTGGAAATGAACGCCAGTTACGCAGGCTATGCTTGAATAGGCACTGATTGAACACAACATCAACACCCCGACTGGGTTTGAAGCTCGGTCTTTCCATCTGTGCTGAATGAAATATATCCTTTCATTTTTTTTTCCAGGATGAACTTCATTTACGGCTGTATTATTCCCAGAGAACTTGTCGCGTTTTCAGATCCCACACCAGACGGCAAGCGGCTTGCTAAAAGTTACGCCGGCACCTCACAGTTCCTTGTGTTCAGATAGCTTTGCACTGGTTGCATTTCAAATGCCTGATTCGTGAAGCTTGTAAATCTCCCCGCGTGCACTTTGTACATTGTATTACCGTGTAAACGGTTTTCACAGTCTTGGAGACAACTTTCGTTTTCGCTAAATCGTCGCAGGAGCACTGCCTAGCTTCGGAATCCTATTCTTTACTTGAAATCAAGTACAAACCTTCCGTTTCGTCGGAAAGTTAGCGCATTGACTTCCAAGCTACGGCCACGAGTTGATACAGCGATCAAACGACAAAAACCTCTAAGCTGCCTCTAGTTTTCGTACGTGAGAAGTCGGACAAAAACTATAGCGACGAAATAGAAAAGATCTTTGGGTTCAAAGTAAAAAATTTCAAATGCGAGACAAATGTACATTTGGCCGTGACAGTTTTGGCGGGAAATGCACGCGCGCGGTGCATTTGACAGCCTCGTTCCCAGGGTCCTCTCTCTTTTTCGAGAAAAAGAGAGGACCCTCGTAGGAACGAGGTTGTGTATTTGACCGTCGGGGCTCCGTCGGGTGAGTTTTGTCATGTTGTTCAGCGACGTCTCTGACGAACACTAGTAATTTTTCGGATTTAAACATTGTTTACAGACTGCTCAGTAAATCAAACAAAAATGACTTTATTAAACAGTAAATATTTTTGGCCAGTTGTCCACTGCGGCGTATTTTCCATTTCTGTGTATCGTTTCGTGGGCAAAGTATTTTTGTAACGCTTAAAGGAAGTAATAAAATATGTTTTCATTATGTGCGGGTTTTTACTTTGACCTCTTTTCGTCTGAAAAATTCCTTATAGTAACTTTGTTCAAGTTATTTTGCGAGGGACTGTTTAAATTTTGTCCTTCAATCTAATGATCAAAGTTTCTAAGAGGGAATTAATACAGGTGAATTTTTAACGAAATTGAATGAATTTTTCAAAGTAATGAAATAGGAAAAAAGTTATACGATTTACAGCAAAAACCCGCTTGTGAGAACCTACATTTTTGAAGTCTGGTAAAATAGTTTCTTGTATTTTGGGGTAGTTCTTGTTAATTTAGGCTTAGTAGGTTCTTAATTGGTATAGGTAATCTTGTGAATGCGAGTGCAATTAAGGATCTGCATCACTCGTAACATTTGAAAATTCTGTTAAAATTGCACGAGCCTTTAGGTGAGTGCAATTCAAATATCACGAGTAGTGTAATATCCTTAATTGCTCGAGTTTTCATATGATTACTCATCATCGGACAGAATGCGTGGACATCATTTATTATTCATAATTCACGAAAGCGGCAAATGTGAATGCGAGAGCGCTCACAATTAGAGAAGAAAGGGCTCAAATTGGTCAAGTAGCGTTGATAAAAATTGCTTTACTGCTTTATAGTTAATTCTTAATTTATCGTTAATTCTTAATTTGCACTGAAGTGAAAATTAACGCGCGCCCGTTTGCAATTTTCTCAGTCATGTAATATATACGATATGTAACATATTACATGACTGAGAAAATATCAAACGCGCGCGCGTTAATTTGCGCTTCAGTGCAAATTAAGAATTAACGATAAATTGGCTTTCTCTCAGCCAATCACAATAAAGTAATTTTCTCAGTCATATAATAAAGTTCATAATTTCTATAAAGCATTAAAATGACAAATTTCTGCCAGCAGGCTTTTAAACCACTAGGTTCTCACACACTGGTTTTTATTGTATCGTACCAATAAACCACGCGACTTAAAGATCGGTTGAAACGTTTGTAATCATTCGTGTTCGGTTCGTTGTTAGTATCAAGTCTCTTTCCAGTCCTTGTAACATTCCACGAGGGTTATTGATCTGTTAGATTACATAAGGTTTACGGCTAAAGAGAAGTACAAGATTTAACCTACTTCAGTTTTGTTTGAGAATCCTGTTTTATTCCAACATAGTTTACATCTGTCACCTTTTCATTTTTACTCCTTACTGTTAATGTAAAATTTGCAAAACCGGAATTGACATTATACCTTTGTTATGTTAGGTGACGCGTACATTTTTCTGCAAATCGGGTTCTAAGTTATTCTGTGATTACACCTCTTGTGCAATACGGTTTTTTCTATCAAATGGAATCGGTCTTCCCTCGCAAATTTAATTTAAAGAATAACACAGTACCGGCAAGGAAAACACGTGACACGAGCACCTTCTTTCGCCTCGTGCAAGCCCTCCTCTGTTGTGTACCTGATGTGAGGTTTTTCTGGGTCTAATAACGGAAGATGATCCTGAAAATCGCTGTCCACAGTTTCTCTTTCTAAAATAAATAAAAGTAACATGGTTGAGTTCGGACCTCTGCTTAATCTGTTCTGTATACATCATAGAAAACGCATAACCAAGTGAGGAGCCAAGAAAGTGAAAATGAAGGAGGGATGCATTTTTTCAACTGAGCCATAGAGAATAGTCAGCATGCTAATCATATATTGTTCCCAGATCTCTTGTTGCCGAGGCTAGAGGCCTTAAAGGAGCTACGTTTTGCGCATCTTGAAAAGTTTAGCCTAAAGTTTTTCAAGTTCGTCGCTTGTAATCCGTGTCAATGTTCTCCATTCTTAACCACCCTTTTCCCTTTATGGTTTATTATTATTTCTTTGTTTTTTTTTTTGTGCGTGTGTGTTTTTTTTTTCTAACCCTAGTGAACTATTATTCTCAGCTTTCCTTCAATTTAAAGGTAATTTTGTACATAGCCAAAAGCCCAAAATACCGTGACTGAGCTCCTTCAAGAGGTCTGGCAAAGAAATTAATATGCAGCATCTTGTAATAAGGAGAATTTGAATGTTGCTATCTGATCAGAGAGTGAATTGACCTACAGTTTCTCACTACCTTCCACGACGTCGTCCCATATCCAGTAGTTCTTCACATCAAGCCGGCCCGAGGGACTGCCCGCCAAATCCCTTCTCTGTACAGAGACAACTCCCGTGTCTGGCACCGTGAGATAGTCACTGGTATCTCCCGTAGCGTCTGACATCTGTGCATCAACTGCATTACACTCTGCTCCTTCGGGCGACAGCCTCCTGATAGGCTTCTTTGCCGCGTTGTCACAACTGCCAGCTGCTGAATTCTCAGTTCCTTTCGTGGTGGGAAGTGTCGGCCCCTTGCTGATGGTACTGTTTGCGTTGACAGCTTCCGGGTTTTGGAGATCGACATAAATCTCAGACTGATTGGCTTTGGAGGGTTCAACACTAAGGTTGGTTTCTTTTGATGACAGTGAATCTGAAACTAAATGCATTTCATCCATGGGGTTAGATCAGGAATCATAATCAAGGATGACTTTTTGCTCAACAACAATATGACTTGCTCTTGACTTTTGATGTAATTAACAGTGAAGAAAGCCGTCTAAGGAACCGACAATTATTTTTTGAGGAGCGCCGGGGGGGGGGGGAGATGGGCAATTTTCTGAGGCGTGATTTTTTTTCCACCTTGAGGTTGTGTACGATTTTTTTTCAGCAGTTTTTGCGGTGCCGGACTTTTTTGGGGGGAAATTGCCCAACCCCCTCCCCATCCATCAACAAAATAATGGTCCGTCCATAAAGTGTCGCTATTTCTCTCGGCAGTATCCTAAACACTATAAGCAGAATGCAATACTGTAAAACTCCGTTAACAAAAACTACCCTAGACTCATCATAAGTCGACTCCTCCTCAGTGCTGCTGATTAGCATGGGTGATGTAGTCGCGACGAACCTTAAGAAAGTCTAGCCCCATCCTAAAATAATCCCCTCCTCTCTCACTAAGCCCCCTCACCACAATTATTGAATCTTCAAATCTCACTTGTTCACATTTAACGTCATTAAAATTACGAGACAGATGTGTATTTGACATTTTCTCGGGGCTTGGTTTGTGGTTTCGTATTGTCAAAAATCATTGGACCAAAAAATAAGCCTTTAGCTTTCGCTATGTTTTTCTCTTTTTTTTTGTTCATCAATGAATTTGTTGTTTTACATTGCCAGTTATAAAAGATTCTGTTCAAACGCAAGTAAACAAAAGCTTCTAAAGGTTAATTTTTTTCAAACTCGAACCCAGTACTCTAATGAATTAAGGTTGGAAAGGTGAACATACTATTTGAAAGGCATTCCGCAGCTTCCCCCATGTTCCATTTACAAAGGATTCTGGGTGAGTCACCGACATCCGGGTCCACGACGGTCCTCGTACGCCAAACATTAGGCGAATCAGCATCGAAGCTTTCATCTTCCCAATCTGAAACAGCAGTTCCGTTTTGCTCAGTAGGCACTTTTTCATCGTCTCTCAAACCTGCTACATTCTCGTTTGACCCACTCACGCCGTACGTGAAGGAATGGAAACAATATACGGGACTTCTCGGACTGCTGTTGTCTGGAGTTCCTGGGCTTACACTTATAGTAGTGATCGTGCCTGACGGAGTCTCAAATTCATGACCTGCCAAAAAAAAGTATATATATGTATATTATGGGTCAGAAGTCAGGTAGATCAATTCTTTTTGTTTTTGTCGCCGAGGCTTATACTGAATCGTCGGAGGTGTTCAGATTTTTTCGACACCTCTTATTGGTTAGTCGCTTAGTCTTCGTACACACTGGCTGAAACGTCTGTTGCAGACACACTATTTGACACTTGGGTCCGTCCATACTGTTACCTGTCCACTTCAAGTGGCACATAGGGCCTTAACAACCGTATGGTACGTCCACGCTACGCCGGAGGTATTTGAAAACGCAGCTCGTTCTCTGCAGTCCACACTAATCCGTCACGAAAACGGAGCTTTTCAAAAACGCTCTTCAAACCAGAGGAATTTGAAATCGCCGCCTTTGCGCTTCAGTGTCGTCGGAAAACATTTTGAAAACGAGGCTTTTCGAAAACGATGACGTCACGATAATCATGTGATTTCCCTGACCGAGTTTTCCTCAAACACAAATCCAAAATGACCGGTGATTGTTGCGTTTTTAAATTTCTCCTGCCTAGTGTGGACGGAAAACATTTGATGCGTTTTCAGAGTGAAACCTCCGTTTTTAAATTCCACCGGCGAAGTGTGATGGAGTGTTAAAAGAGCTTTCAGCCTTGTTTAACTTGATCTTCTTGTTACCTTGCTTGGAAGAGTTCTTTGTAGTCAAACATCATGGGAATTAATTATTAATACCTCTTATTATCCCACTCGTCTTCTTCGCAGTTTCAAAAATTTCATTCGCGTTTTCATCTAGGTCTCGAACATCTTGTTTATCCTCGCCAGTTTTAAGAAATTCGCCGTTTGCCGGCGGTTCAGCAGCTCCAGATAAACACTCAAACGAAGGCGAAGCCAGAGGAGAAACGTATATATTCGTCATTGTGGCGTTCACGGTCGTTTTCAGCGAGCTAATTCGATTCTATCAGCTCTTGTCGACCTCGCTAGCCCAAATTCTGCCTCTTTCTCTCGTGAAGTGTCGTCAGAAAAATTTCCGTTTGTTGCAGCCATGCACAAGGTTGAAGCTGCTAGTGAAAATGATGTCAAGATTTCAACACACCTATACAAATTTTCACCATGCTTTTTGATTTAATTTTCAAAGCTGCACGTGAACAGTTGTGATATGAAGAAAAAAATTCGGGTGATAAACATTCTTGTTTATCTTTTAATTTTTCACTTCAAATGTATTTTCGTTCTTATTTTTATTTATTTATTTTTTGTTGTTGTATAAATGATAAAAGTCAAAGAATAGGTGAACTGTGGTCCCCAAACAACGTTTTCCTTTTTAACTCGTAATTTATCAGTTTTTTCTGAACTGCCAGGCCATTCAACTAACTCTTTAAAAAGTAGCTGAAATCACAGAGTATTGAGAGCACTACGGTTTTTGCACATGTGTGATTATCGCGAAATGAATTTACAACTCACATAAGTCACGAGACGAAAACAAAAACAGGAACTTTTCTTTTTACGTCAAGCGAAACAGACAGTTCAAACGTACACAATTCTTTGAAAGATAAATACAGCTCATTATTTTTGCAAAGTTTTATTAATTTTCTTAAGAAAGGCAGATGCCGTTTCAACAGGAAAATAGTGAAACGCATAATTTTTTGTCCAGACTCGGTAAAAATGGCACCGTTGCAAAACATCTCCTGGCCTAGGAAAGCTAGCGTAGTAGGCTGGTGGAGATTTAGAGAGAGTTAAAAAACGCTAGAAAATACACTGATTTGGGTGACAAATTTTCCAAACCCGCTGTCTTCGAGAGGAGAGGTTGAGTAAAGGAAGCAAGTAAAAGCCTGGGGAGATTAGGATACTTAGTGACTGGTACATGACGTATCTTTAGCTTTATGCAGCTGGTCAAGACGGCGTTTGGCGGGAAATTCGCCATCTTTCCATTTCGCTCCAAGCGGAGATGGTTTTGCAATATTCAAGCGCTTAGTTTTTGCTATAAGCTGATGTTGACCCGAGACAATTTGAACGTTTTCCATCTCCTTGCTCTCTGAAGAGAGCAATGGGCAAAGCGAGGTTGAGCAGGGCGACTGGAAAGAGAGCAAGAAGCAGCTCAGAGGAAGAGGTTAGTTTGGTTGATTAAGATCGCGATTAACGCTACATTTCCATAAGCTTACTGAAAGCTTACCTTCTCGGCACTTTTTTTTACTCGCTCAGGAAAAAGGCCCTGCTCAGCAAACCATCAAAAGTTATTTCAGTGCAAAGGTAAGCTTAATATGCCTGGGATAAATTCTAATTATACTGCATTCAATAGTTTACAGACTTACTGTTTGAATGAAGTCTTACCGTTCTCTGTCTTCCTTCTTAAACCTTATGCCTAATAGTTAAGCTTAAAAGTGCATATGAGTGCTAGACCAAAGCCAACTTGTATTTCCCACAACTGAAACACTGTCTTCAATAAGAGCGGTTTCGATTTAATCGCTGGTCAGGGACATTACGTGAAGACTCTGACAGCGCTTCTCTCCACCCAGATAAATAAATGGGTAGCACCAGTAAAGAAAATGCTGTAGGTGACCTTGCAGTGAACTAGCGTCCCATCTAGGCGCAGGAGGGGGGAGGTGTTGGGAAGAAGAAAATAAATATTCCTAGTTGCTTGATGCTACTGATGAAGCACAATTTTCCATGTCAGATATGCAACCAGCCAAAAAGGCCAGATGTGAACATGTACGGAAATGTCCTTTTTTTGGTGTATAAAATGATTAGGATTCAGAGAACCAGGGGCCTGTTTCTTGAAAGCCCCAGAAACCTTTTGGGCCAGCAAAGCCATTTTTAGTTAATCTGTATCCAAATGCAAAGTGGCGTGTATGCTTGAAACTTCTCATGTGAAGGGAACCTCTGTTCATATTAAGAATATGTGAATAAAACTGCTCTGTAATCATTTGAGATTTTTTGGGGTTTGAGATTTTACTATGGCTTTCCAGCTACGAAACAATTTGGGACCCTCAAGAAACGGGCCCCAGGTTGACCACATTCCCCACCAAAAATTCCTAAGAGCATTACAACCCTAGCTAAAAGGAAAGAAAATTTGACAACTCTTAAAGGAATGATAGCCTCAATACCCCAATGCTTTAATGAAATGAAAAATTAAAATGAAATCCTCAGTCATTATAGAGCTTTGAATGTTAAAATATTGTTAAAAAGACCAAAAAGATGCTTAATGGCAGTATGGTTGATTATACCGCCATTTAGCATCTTTTTAAAAAATATTTTCAACATTTACTTGTAGTTTAAAAGATGCTACGCAGTTTCTACATTACTATTCAATATTATAGAGCTTTGCACTGATTAACCTAAATCTTTGTAAAGCAAATAAATTAACAAGTGATAACGTATGTTGTAGGAAACTTATCAACTTTGGACAACTATAGGACAAGAATCCAAAGGTTGGCCAGTTTTAGTAACTTTCTTGAATAATCATCGAATTATTTCCAGCAATTTTTTACTGCAAGGCTGTGGTCTATGAAAAATTATGAGGAATCCAAAGGTTCCTAACCATGAAATCCTGTGTACCCAGAACTTAAACTTATACATGTATCAAAAAAGTAAGTTTTTCTAGTCACCCAAAGGCAAGAGTTAGTCACCTGTGGCACCTGGGTGTTTCTAGAGCACAGCCCTGTATTGTAAAGCACTGTATAGTAGAATTTCATTAGGTTACTGTGGTGCAAGTTTACTTTTTGTTGCTTTATTTAGTGAGTTCTAACTTAGTACATGCATCCATATAAATTCTCAATACTATTCTTCTAGGAAATGGATCCAGGAAGAGCCTCAAGCTATCAACAAAAAAGGTACAACTTTACAAGTAAATATCATTGGATCATGTGTATGACTTGTTGACCGAGTGTCGGTCAATATATTGGCTGATGTGTTGTTATTATTCAGCTTTGGGTGTCATCCAAATATTGTGCTCTATGTTCTCAAACTCATTAATAATTCATCAAGTTTAAACAAAGGAAATCATGACTGTGGCAGTGTTTGGATATTTGATCTTAATTAGCATAGATTTTTACGATTTTATTTCTCCGTTTTCTCCTTTGTTTTCGTTTCGATTGAGAAGATATATCAAACACTCAAGATAGTGTCTGACCACATTTCCAAACACCTTGAACTTCGTCAAAAATACTCCGCTGCGTGTCATATTTTCAACTCTCTTCTCGGTGTTTGGAAATGTGGTCAAACATGGTCTTTCATGTTTCATATATTACTTGAAAGATATGTGCATGACTTGTAGACTTATTGAGGACTGTACCAGTTTGGAGAAAAAGAAGCCCAAGTGTTTTTGGTACAGTGAAGTCCATATTTTGGAAACATAAATACCTCCATTTAATAAGTACTACAAGTTATGGAAAATGCACAATAAGATACCAGGGTCCATATACAGTTGTATCTGATCAAAAATTAGCGAGGAATTAAGGACATCACCAACCCTCATGACGTTTAAGACGAGAATGAGACAAATTGACCTTTCAGACCTCATTGACAACAATCTAGCAGTTCCTGGAAACTATGTAAATCGTGAACAGAATCATTTTTATATTATTATCGTGGTGTAATTAAGTATTTATCAACTTCAATATTTATTTATTAATTTTTGTAAACCAGTCATTAGGTATTGACTTTAGTTAGGTGTCCCCAATTAGCTAATCTATAGCTAAATGCACATTGACACATTAATAAAGTTTTCATTCATTCATTTATTCATTCATAACACATAGAAAATAGTAATTATTTCCCAAGGTTCAACTGCATAACAAGTTTTAATTAATAACTATTATTAAACTTGTTATTCAGTTGGATCTTGGAAAATGAAAAATAGTTCAAGAGGTCAGGGTTCAACTAGATAACTGGAAGCAACTGACTGAAAAAGCACACCTAAGGGAAAATGATCTGGGTTCAAGATAGCAGGGAGTTTGAGATAGTGAGGTGCTACTATAGTAATTGTATTTATCACAAAATTTCAAATGTTGCTGTTTAGAGTGTTCAATGCAGTTAGCTACACCTAGCTAGTTCACAGGCATGTCACTTAAAGTGCCTATGAATTGAAATTTTTTTTGCGTTTATCTGTCGCTTGTTATGTCTACTTTTCAAAACTGTGTAAAGCAAATAATGTTACGAAGAGAAAAATCTGACTTTTTGCTGCCCAAAGTGAGCTTAGTATAGCAAAACAGTGGGTTTGGAGACTGGCAACGAGTTTACAAGTGATGATGTACATGTAGTTAACAACTGCATCGCAAAATGGAGGCTGGGTGCCTGTGATATCCAGGAGCTTCCACTATTGGCAGCCAGCTCCTAGATGGAGACTGCTCCCATGGCTGGCAAATCCTGGCAAGCCAGCCATGAGCCCCCACGCAGAAGGGAGAGCAGGCACCCGTCACACTGTGTGAACAGTGGAAAAGAGGGAGGGAAATGGGGGGGAGGGAGGAAGCCTTGAAGATGAGGTCCCATGAACTGCCACGCAAATAACACGCTAGCGCCTGTAACGCTAAACACACTTCAGTCAAAGAGCACATGGGATCTGGCGCATGCCCATGTATGAAACGCCGCTGACTCCAGACAACACTGGCGCTCTTTGTTGTTAACTCCGTTAAATTGCATTTAACTGCATGAAATTGTTCCAGCGATTTGTTTACCTTACTTTGCCTCTGTAGCTACGTGAATTGCCAGAGGAGATTTCTTCAAAGTTTGCTATTTTTTTGCAAGTAAAATGTCAGATAGTGATGGATATATGTCCTCCAGTGAAAGTTCCAACGTACAAGAGCCAGAAAGTAAAGATGAAGTCGTCTCAACAATTTCCTACATCACAACCTTGTAATACATTCATTTTGGCTGCGTGCAAAATGGACCCACTTTTGGTTGTCAAATTCGAACTTTGGGCAGCAAAAAGTCAAATTTTTCTCTCTTTAACATTATTCGCTTTTGGCAATTTCGAAAAGTAGACATACATGTAACAAGCGACAGAAAAACACCAAAACACTTTTCACTTCGTAGGCACCTTAAACTAAAAGAAACAAATATATTAACTAAACATAGCTTAAAAATCCAACTGGTAGGAGGCAGACCAGTTGGCTATGTTACTAGCATGACTGAGGAGTTGAACTAGGGTCTAGTGAGAAACAATTTCAGCTAAGTGGTCAGAGCGGGACATGAATCCATGACCTTTGGATTTCAAGTCCTGCTGACCCTAACCACTTGGCTACACTGCTTTCTCACAGATGTACATGTACTGGAATGACGTCAAGTAACAATTTAACATTGTTATCAGGCTCATGATGAATGAATTTCTATTCAAAGTTAACAATTTCAGTTAACACATTTGTTATGTATTGTATTTTCAAGGTCACAATAATTCCATTTTTGTAGTGATTACTTATTCTTCTGGTGTACGAAACATTTGCATTGAAGAAGTTTCTGTTTAAAATGCTGTTAAATTGAACTTATTTAATCATTTTATATCTAAAACTCATTTACAGTATATTGTTAGCACAGCCATCTATCTTTCTGGCTGGCTTAGTGGCAAAGAAGAAGCTGCTGTGTTCTTATGTGCACACAAATTACAGTATGCACAGAATTGTGCTCAGTAAGGACGCACTGCACAATGCAGTGGAATTACCAAATATTTCAGTACTACAGTACACTGTTTAGTTAGTTTTTCCCCATGTATTTTAGTGGACAAGTAAGCTGCATCTTGTATGGAAATGATTTACACTTTACTTCATTTTATTGTTCTTACCTCTCAGGATAGCAAGATCAAAACTACAAGTTCTCATTTTGTTCAGAAAGACGAAACCAAGGTTATCCACAGTAATGCAAGCAAAAATGGCACAACAAGACCTTCTTTACAAAGTAACAAGAGTAACACTGAGATACAGCACTTTACAAAGATAATGGAACAAAATGGTGCTTTACCAAGAAATGAGAAGGCAAATGAAGATAGAATCATGTCACTTACCTTGGCACATGGTTTTCCCTCCCCTTCTGTTAATAATAACATAGTAAATGATTTAAAACCACCAGCACCAGCATGCTGGAGTGGAGGGAAAAAACATTCAGTTGTGAATGGGTACAAATGTGATGTCTTGCCTGATAACAATACCGTAACAGCTATAGAAGATGATGATCTCATTCCGCCGACACCATCTCCAGCAGGACAACACAGTGTCGTGAGCTGTCATACGCAATTGCGTTCCCCCTTGACAAATAAAATGTCAGTTGCCAATCAGTTATCTACCACAAATTATTATACCTCTGAACAGAGAGAGACAGAGGAAGTTGAAATGGACAACACTGGTTTTCAAGGATGTGATCCTGCAGTGAGAGATACTGGCAATGAGTCAGTTGTATCAGATTTAGTTTCACCTTCTTGCAACTCTCTGAGAACTCCATCAACAACATGTTCAACTAGTAGAAAAAAATATAAACTGTCCAAAAAGGGGAAACTGCGAAAAGTGTTGTCCAGTCCTTTAAAAAAAGCAAAGCATTTGTGTGGATCAACAGCAAAGTCTCCCAAAAATGAAAGAAATGTTGTAAAAGGAACACAAGTGGCTGATCAGAAGAGATCTACTCCAGTTATTGCCCCCTCAAAATGTGTTGTTCTGAGATCGAGAATGAAAAGGTCAGCTGCCAAGGGATGCTCTCCTTTACAGAAGAGATTGCAAACAGAGCTGCCTCTGCCAGCTAAGGTATTTCTTGGGTTAAACACAGATAATTTTTGCATTTTTTCTCAGCAATTGACAATGTCCTGTGGAGTGTCTGACTGGACACACCCGGGGAGGGGGGGCACTGCCATATATGGGCTATATAGGTATGTGCCACTGTGAAGGGTATGGTTTTCAAGCAGTTTACTCTAGGATAGGGTATATAAATCAGAGTATTTGGGTCTAGAATAGGGTATCATTTTTCACAAAACTGACTGGTTGGTTGAAGATTTTATCTAGAGTAAGGAAACCAGGAATTGCCACTCAAAAATATGTAAAAATCAAACCGGCAAGTTTAAATTTACGCAAATCAGCCTCAACAGTGTCGACAGATGGGGGGATTTGGGGAGTTTACTCTAGCATAGGTTAGCAAAATTCAGCTGAACTAACTCTGGTATAGGCTAAGGGTTCCAGGGTCCCAGCGGCACATCCCCACCCAGAAATTCCCAAAGTATCCCCACGGGTAGACACAAGCCTCAGGCTTGTTCAGTGTTGGGAAAACAAGAAATTTTAATCAGGAAATTGCTGTATTCGAAACAACAAACAGTACTAACTTAAATCCTGCTGGCTCTCCACATTGACTGTGCATCTGTGGGTAAAAGGAAAAAAGCACAAATTCATGGTAGAGAACTAATGAAGCTGATGAATTAATGTCACAATATACCATTTTGCTCATGCTGGCTCCAGTCCCTTGTGGGGGCAAAATTTGATCTATTTCATGCATTAATGAGGGTATTTTTGGCCAAGTGATTACTTCCTACCCCCACAAGGGAATGGAACTAGGAAATATTTGCATTAGCAAAATGGTCTATTGCTAGTGCTAGTTCAAAATAAAAGGTCTTCCCACTTACCCAGTGTAACTATTGGTGTTTCACTCACCCCCTCTGTATCCCACCCCTGAACTCTAAACATTATACCACTCCAGATCTGACAATAGAAATTATTTTCTAATATTATAAAACTACCAAGTGACTACTCACTGGCTTGCCTCAATTCCCTTTCAGAATGCAGTAAAATGTAACCTCTGGGAAAGGATGGATGAAAGTATGCCAAGTAGCAAATCTGTAGAAAAATTAGAGCAAAGGGCTTTAGATTCTAAAGAGAAGTGCCTTACAGACAAGCATGTTGAAGATAAAAGAATACTAGAGGAATACATGCTAGACACAAGCTTGGAGAATTCTTCACTCAATGAAGAATTGCTAGAATGTCTAGAATCATCTGTAAAAGGTAGCATGGTGCCAATTCCTCAAGAAATTGATCACAGTGAAATTGACATTAAGAAATGCTCAGCAGATATAGCTGAAGAAATCACTGAGCAATTTAAATCTCCAGTTAAAGCAGTGGTCCATAAATCTGGGTTGTCACAAAGTAAATCTCCAGGATTATGTAACTTAGCTGTGCAAACACAGACATCATCAAATGCTGCTGCAAACACTTCCATTGACAGTGTTGTTGATGCAGCTGAGTTGGATAATTTACTGGATGGTGTCGAGTGGTCACCCATGATCACTTGTCCTGATAACTTGCATAGTTCACGGTAGGTCCCATTAAGTAAACAAATAATTATCTTAGTTTATTGACAACTTAGTGTAGAATCTCAAGTGGCAGGGAGTGGACCAGTTGGCTACAGTATTTCACATCCAGCTGATATTAGGATTATCAAGAACAATGATTGCTAGTAGTCGGGTGTACAAAGTTAGATTTTGAACCTGTGGATTTTATAGCTTATTTTTACAACAACAACAACAATCTTTATTTCGTGCCCAGAAAAATTTTACAATAAAAATAAATACATGCAATGTGAAAAAATAACAATGAAAAACAGAGCACAGCCACTTAGAAATAGCTAAGACTAATCAAACTAAGTGGCTGGGCCAAGCGGAAAAAATATTGCAATAAAGTTACAGAATATATGAAAAAAAAAAAACAGGACACGATTTCATTTACACACACACACAGACACAGACACACATACAGAGAATGAAAAAGAAAAAAATGAATGTGCACACCTGCTTATGTTACATTTAGCAATGCAAATAAAATCTGTATAATTCCAAAGCAACCCCATTACAACTAACAACACCCGTCATTGCATAAAATCTGAGAAAATCCTTCACCTGCTTTATTTTTTAGCAAGAACAGTTCATGCAAAGCACTCTTCTCCCCTGACAAGGGTAATGAACAGGACAATGAGATCTCCAAGGACCTTCAAAATAAATGCTCACTCGCTAGTAATGCTAGTCTCTCCTCATCGGGAACTGCTGGCTACAGTCGCTTCTTGGTGCTGGAGGTGTCACGCCGAGAGTTGATGGGTGAAGAAGTTGTGGCTAAGTACGGGAGGCAGTTGTCAGAGAAGGTCCTTAGACTGTTTGAAGAAACCTTAAGTCAAGAGAAGTTCTGCAGTCTGAGAGAAGAGTGGGAGATGAGTGAGGTTGAACCTGGCGATATTGTTCATATTACTGGTATGGATATTTTTCATTTTTAACCTTTAATCATTGAACAGTCTAAGGCCCAGTTCAGACATTGTGCCTCTGCCATGCCAAACTAAATTCAGGAATTAAGTTCGAAAAAAGCACAGCAGCAGCACAGTGTCTGAATCAAACTTTTGAATTAAGTTCCCCAAGCAATTAAGTTCGACAAGCTCTGCTGTGCTACATGACTGGAGCGATTCAAATATTTTGCTTCTGCCACGCTAAACAAAATTCATAAATTACATTTATATAATGTATTTTATATAATGTAATGTATTTTGGCGAGATTGCATTCCCACGGGGAGCTAAGAGGTGAATTGTTACAAGGCATCAGTAAATCCTGAATTTGGTTCAACTCTGACACAACGTCTGAATCAGAGTTGTTTTCCTGCTGTGCTACAGTCAAACCAAATTGCAATTAAGTTTGGCATGGCGAAGCACGACGTTTGAACTGCGCCGAGCATAATTTTGATGGTACCTAACTCTTAACAGTTCTCTACAGCTGGAAGTAGTGCTACACTGTACTCCCACCAGATAGGATGCCATCCCTTTGCAGGCATTTAGCCAATATCATGTTAAGCTCCTGTAACAGGTCACTGGTAACAATGTTTACTCCTGGGTAGCAGGGGTTTCATTAATGCTTTCAGCAGGAGGGTAACTGGTTTTCTCAGATGGGAAAAATTATTTGAACAGAACTTCTTCATAAGAAAAACTTTCCAGTAGATGGTCAAACCAGGCAAGCAAAATCATCCTCTCAGCTGTCAATTTGCCCGGTGCCCGGCCCTTAATGAAACCTCTGTAGTAGAGGTAGAATAGAGTGCCCTGCCTAAGAATACAACACAGTAACCCTAACTAAAGTTAGAACTAAGACAACTTGACCAAGGTTTCAACATTTTAATGATTTTAAGCCTTTACCACTCCCACACCTTGCCATCACCCTTGAGCGCCATAAATTATGTTTCTCTTTTTAGTGCGCAAAGAAAATCAGTTTTCCAGGGGAAAGCTATAGCTGGGATCTACTAGTCTGACCATCATTTCACTAGCCTGGATAAAATTTTGTCAGTGCTAGTACGATTAATTGATTAAAAATCAGAAAGAAATCTGTTCCTAATAGTGCTTCTAAATTTGAATTTTTCTCTAATTCTACCCTAAAAAACTTCACTTGACCATCAGTTGGAGGATAGAATGAAGTAGCCAGACTGCAAAACCCCAACCTGGGATATTGGACAACACATTCTTTGAATGCTACTTTTGGAATATTTATTTTTTCAGTCATACTTTGTAAACCATCCATAGATATTATTTTGTCATCTTTGATCAGCTTTTCCTCTTTCTCTCTTTACCATGAACTACCCCTGAAATACATCATGTAGCATCTTTTTTTATAATGTATCTTTTCTTGAAACCATCCGCTCTTAATGCATTTCTTTTACAGGGACTTTTGACTCCAAGACAGGCATGTGTATCCTTGACAACTCATCTGACCATTACCTTGTTGTCCACCCTGATACTTTAGTATCTGGAACTACTGTTTCCATGGCAACTAAGTGTTTGCGGCAAAGCATACTTAATGAGCGATTCCGAACTGAAGGCCAAAGTGAAGCCATGTTGATTGGAACACTTCTTCATGATTTGTTTGACCTAGCTATAGAATTTAATGGTGAGTATATTTCCAAGAATTATCCTCCAGACTTAAGTTCTTACTTCTAACACATCCTAGTGGCATTACATTGAATCTTTCTTTTAATCTTTTGTCCCCTTTTTTAAAACTATTTTATCAAACATCAGACTTGTTTTTTGATGCAGAGTTCATAGTTTCATCATACTTCATTCCTGCAATATTTTTACTTCCAAGCTCAGTTCACCTAATCATTCATAGTGCAGCGAGGCTAGCAAATCTTGTTTGTGATTGGTCATCACATTGACAACTACATGCATCAATGATTAATATCATTCTCAGGACTTGACACTAAGGTTTTACACCACTTTCCACTTTGGAAGGTAGATTTCAAATTTTACTTTCCATCTCAAATTTTACTCTCTTAAATGGAGTGTGGTATCATAACTGCTAAACATGATAAATTTATTTAAAAAGTATTACCATATCTTATAGCATTGATATTTTTGGATATTTTTTAACAATCCTTAGTCATTAAAATTGGGGCCTCTCATCCTCATTCCACTAACCCACCACATTTGCAGTCCTAGTATGCTGTTGACAGAGGTAGAATCAGCATAATTTGAAAAGTGGCAGATTTGATTGCACCACACCAGCACCATACCACATGTACCTGTATTTATCGTACCCAGACCTACATGTACTCAGCAGCTCTCTCAATACTCCAATATGGCAGATTGGTAAATGCTAGAACGGTGTAAACTCGTCCTTTTGCGGACAAAAAATCATTGTCAGATGGTTAAGTTTATCATTTGATTATTTTTATACACACGTTTTTTACTTAAGCCTTTTTAGCATAAACGTTACTTTCCAGCATAGCCCAAAATTTAATTTTAATTTGCTTCCCAGATTGGGTAAGAATTTTGGTTCATTTTCGATTTTTTACTTTCCAAGAAGTAAATTCACTTTCCAACGGAAACTAAAGTGTTATTGTCGAGCCCTGATTCTATATAAATATTATTGCATCTTCTGATTCAACTGTAGGTATGATTTTGACTTTTTAAACACATGGTACGACACCTCTCTCATTTTTCATTCCCACTTGCCCAATGGGCAGGGGCCCAGGCAAGTCATCAACCAACTAAACAAAAACAGGAAACTAAGACTTGCCCAAGGTAAGCAAAATTTGAATGCTACTTCTCAGAAGGGCAAGCTGGAATTCAAGGGGTTTTTTAGCCCTGTTAATTCTACCTCTTGAGTCGCTGCATTGATCATGTTACTGTTATGATTTGTCTGAAGAATTCTCCCCTGATGCCCTTCTTAAGAGAGCTAGTGGACTTCTTCAGAAGCTCTCTTACTTAGATGACCTGTACAGCCTGGGACAGACAGAGAACTGGGCCATGGAGAAGCTCAAGGAGCATATTCCACTTCTCTGTGACTGGGCCAAGAAATTTGTGGCTCCTTTTCCCCACCCTGATGTTGGGGCCATAGATTTTAAGACCCCTGAATACCCACAAGAGGCTGAGCAGCCCAGTGTGTGTGTTTCCGCTTTGAGAGACATCGAAGAGAACATCTGGTCACCAAGATTTGGACTCAAGGGTAGGCAAATTTAATTTTGTTTGATGTTTCAAATTAGCGGACATCTGTTCGTAACCGTCTGAACAAGCTTCATTTTCCTTGAAAGTGTCTTTCACTAAACAATGTACATCGCCCAAGTTTGCAACAATCTTCTTATGCAGTGTGACCATCTTTGCTACAAGCCATCAAATAACACTCCAACAGCACTTACTCTAAGTTATGTTCTGAGAAAAAAAAAACGAATCCATAACTTTTTTTTTTAAGAAGACATTACATGTATCACATTTACATCACCATTCTTGAAGTTTAAAGGAGCTACATCACGGTTTGCACATCTTGAAAAGTTTAGCCTAGATTTATTTTTTTCTTCAATTTCGTTTGTAATCCGCGCTAATCTCTTCCATCCTAAACCATCCTTGTTCCGTTATGGTTTATTATTATCTCTTTGGTGTTTTTCTGTCTTAGTAAACTACTATTTTCAGGTTTCATTCAATTTCAAGGTAACTTTGTACGTGGCCAGAATAACTCGAAGTACCGTGACTGAGTTCCCTTAATCTGTGATCACTCTAGACTCTCTCGTGGTTGATTTATGATGATCTCACGAATACATTCATATGCAGAGCTATTTAATAAGATTGATTTGTGTTGATCTCTTTCTCCAGGAAAAATTGATGCCACTGTTGAAGTTAAAATTGACAGAAGACCTAAAATCAAACGACACAGACCTGATACAGGACACCAGGTGCAGACAAAAGTATTGCCATTAGAGCTGAAGACAGGAAAAATGTTCACCAAACTAGGTAAGGCCAAATGATAACTTCTTTTGTTGAAATTGCTGGAGGGCCAAGCAGATGTTACGTCAGGGGCCCCTTTCTCGAAGGTCCTGCTTTACGCACCCAATGCCATATGTTAAGATCTAAATCAAAGAAATAGTTGTGCGGGTTTTTCGTTTACTGATATTTTTATCGTTTGGATTTCAAAACCGGTTTTCGGTTGAGTATCGTAAAACTAATACCAAAGTAATCACCCTGGCCAATCACAAAGGACAAGGGAAATCCAGTGAACCAAGCAAAACTTGAAGCAAGTAATCGTAGCTGAAGTGAGGCAAAGGACTTTACGTGTGCGAAAGAGTCACGATTGGTTTTACTCCCTAATTGGATGACAAAGTGGCGCGAGTCTTTTCAGACAATAGCTTAGCATAGTAAATACTAAGCCAAGGCAAATACGAATTACTTTCGACACTCAAGTGAAAACCACAGTGACTCTGACTATTATTCACAGTTGACATTTGATGCATTTGATTACTTTATTTATGAGTATAAAATCTTCAAGGAGTTTTACTCGTTACTATTGGTCAGTACTAGTTCATTTTAGCACCACAAAGCATGTACCTCATAATTACACGCCATAAGCCTTTGTCTTATGCCACGTGCTTCCTTTATCGAGATATGAACACGCGACCTCCACTGTACACTGTATGTCAGGAGTCTGAGCGCACGAAACTTCTTGGACTTTTTTATAAAAGGAAAAAGAAACCGAGCTGCGCCTGATGGTCCTCTATGCACTTCTCTCTTGAAAACGCGTATATGAATAAAACACGGGTTGTGTCGGCTTCGTTTGTTTATTTGCGAGCTGCAGTGTACTGCTTCCTTTATATACCTGAACCTTTTACATTACCAGGTTCAATTGAACACCGGGCGCAAGTGATCCTGTACACGCTACTCATGTCTGATCGCTACTCTCAAGCAGTTGATGCAGGATTGTTGTTTTACATGAAATCAGCTCACATGCTCAGCGTGCCTGGCTTCCTCCATGAGAAAAGGGCGCTGATCATGAAGAGGAATGAGGTTGCTCGGTACTTGACGCTTAACAGGGCAGGAGCTACTGGCACCATGCCAGGTTGGTACAATGTAACGTTTGTAATTGAAATAAACCAAAAGGACTCTTAACGTCAGTTTGGATGAAAGACTTTGTTGCTAACGCAAGCAACTCTAGGGCTCACGCAGTCATGAACAGGCCGTCACAGAAAGCTATGGGATTTTAAATTTACATTGCTGGCTTGGGAAAGTCATTCAATTTAAGAACGTTTATTTAGCTACTGGAATGGTGTTGGAATGTCTGAATTTTGAACAATCTGTATGAAGTTATAATGATTTAGAATGAAGGAATGTAGAAAGCCTAAATTATCTCACCCATCAAGATGTCTTGTTAGTGAGCGGATGTTGTTGAATTAACTTGAGCTTACAACGAAGACAAAGATAGATCTATACTCTACTAAAAAAGAGTCCACTTCATCTCAAAAGCTCACGTCCGGCTCAAAAGACCACACTGTCAGATCCAAGAACGCTTCCACTTCATATCTGCATTTCTGCTTGAAAAAGCTACTGCCGCCTCAAATCTTCATTTCCACATAACTGTAATTCCACCTCAAAATGCAGTTTTAATACAAAAACTTGTTCAGTCGAGAAACACAGGCAGCATCTGTAGAGACGGGAAAGATTTTTTCTGTTACATGTGTAGTTTATTCTTATTTTTTTTTCAAGCAATGTTAAGAGACCTCAACACCTGCAAGCGTTGTTCTCAAGCACAAAACTGCACCACCTTCCACAAAGCCACAGAACAAGGCGATGGCAAGACCAGTGGACTGGGGTCACTTTTTAACGAGAAGACAGACCATATGTCCAAAACCTATGTCAACTACTTCACGAACTGGTATAAACTGGTTTGTCTGGAAGGGAAGGAGATGGAGCAGAAAAGAAACCAAAGGGAAATTTGGTGTTTGGAAGGATTGGAGAGGGAAAAGCTGGGTCGTTGTTTTAGCAACATGGTCCTGAAGCCGCACGATCATGACTCGATGCTAGCCAATAGTCATTATTGCAGACACAATTTTGAGCGTTGCGTAAATCATCCCAGCGTGACACCGTTACAGGATGTGCCTATTGCTGTGGGAGAACGCGTGATTTTGAGTGACGAGAACAATGGAGCTATAGCTCTTGCGGCAGGTGAGTCGAGTTGAACGCAGCCTTCATACCATTAGCCTTCATGCAAATTAGACAAGAAAGTAAAGAAAATCTTTTGGCTAGTTTTCCAGGCCTGGCAGTCAATCTGAGCAAGAACTCTAGAATAGGCTCGTTTTGATATATTTAAGCTAAAACTTGACTCCAAGCCTAAAGGGAACAAAACAAACACATCAAGGTTGAGCGCACAGTTTGGCTCTTAACGCTATGTCTGGGAAATGAACGAAATGTTTTGAAACTTGTACAATAAAAAAAAAGACATTTGCAAACCCTGCATGCATGTAGTTATTACGAGTCAGCTTTAGTAGTGTTTGTTTGCTTGTAGCACGTGCCTCAGTGAAAGACAATGGGCCCTTTACACGATCCGGTCACATGGTAGAAAATCACACATGCTGGGACGCAAGTTGCACGGTGGGACTTCCAAAACAAAGCAACTCGCACCAGTCCACCTTGACCTGCCTTTGTTTTGAAAGTCCCGCGGTGCAACTTGCGTCCCAACATGTGTGATTTTGAACCGTGTGACCGGATCGTGCAAAGGGCCTATTGCCTTTTGGTATCAGCCAACTAGTGGACTAATGCAAATCCTGCATTTTAATTGGCTACGCTACTAGAGGGCTATTACCTGGCATAATTTTAATTATTTATTTATTCATTTATTTATTTTAGCATATCTTAAAACACAATTTTATCTCGTTTACATATAGATATAAATTCTTAGATATTTTTTAATCTTTTTACAATTGTAAATTTAGTTAGCATCGGGCAGGCGAAGACCCACCCTGTGGATATACTGCCCGAAATGCCATTATTATTATTATTATTATTAGTAGTAGTAGTAGTAGTAGTAACAGTCCTCGAGTAGCGAAATTGGCGCAATCGAGCGCGACGCTTTCTTTCGTTTTATTCCCAAATTAACAACTGCATCGCAAAATGGAGGCTGGGTGCCTGTGATATCCAGGAGCTTCCACTATTGGCAGCCAGCTCCTAGATGGAGACTGCTCCCATGGCTGGCAAATCCTGGCAAGCCAGCCATGAGCCCCCACGCAGAAGGGAGAGCAGGCACCCGTCACTCTGTGTGAACAGTGGAAAAGAGGGAGGGAAATGGGGGGGAGGGAGGAAGCCTTGAAGATGAGGTCCCATGAACTGCCACGCAAATAACACGCTAGCGCCTGTAACGCTAAACACACTTCAGTCAAAGAGCACATGGGATCTGGCGCATGCCCATGTATGAAACGCCGCTGACTCCAGACAACACTGGCGCTCTTTGTTGTTAACTCCGTTAAATTGCATTTAACTGCATTTAACAACTGCATCGCAAAATGGAGGCTGGGTGCCTGTGATATCCAGGAGCTTCCACTATTGGCAGCCAGCTCCTAGATGGAGACTGCTCCCATGGCTGGCAAATCCTGGCAAGCCAGCCATGAGCCCCCACGCCCAGCCGGAGGACCTCCGAGCAGCGCGCTAGCCAGCTCGGAGAAGAGAGGGGCTCATGGATGGGGAGGCCAGAGCCTCGAGAAAAATGCCCAAATCCGTAGGCACCCAGTAACTGGCAAATTAGTGACAAAAACCATACCTGTTCGGCAAGTCGTTCAGCTACTGAAAGGATGGTTTCCACAGGTGTGCGCACATATAACAAGTAAGCATCACTCGACCAGCGACCCATTGTCTTAATGAGATGATCAGGAACACCTCTCTGGGCAGCAGTTGTAGCGGCTCCAATTCTAAAACTATGACCCGAGAACTTTCCAGGAATACCTGCTGCCTGTAGAGTGGTTTGAAGCAACGAGGAAAGCCGAGATCTAGAAAGAGGAGAGCCATCTTGGTGAATAAAGAGAGGTCCGGTGCCTGGCCCACTAAGATGAAGGTAGTTTGTTAATGCAGTCACAGGACAGAGAGGAAGGGAACCACGGCCAAGATAGATGAAACAACCCTGCCTGAAAGGATCAGTCTTTGCACACTTGATTAACACTCGAAAGCTTTGGGGATTGGTGGAGGAATCTACTTGAAGATCTGCCGCGGTCAAATGAACAGATGGATCAAAGGTACCATTTGTTGTAAATTCACCAGCTCTAAGAAACCCAAAGAAGCCAAGACAGCAGGCTGCCCATAGCATGACACTGTCAGGGTTGATAAAATCTAAAGACTTGTGCAAAACAGACATAAGGTCGGCTGTCACTGGTTGGCGCTGAGGGAGATTTGGGCCCTGATGACGTTTGATCCCTCGTAAGAGACGCTGAAGTTGAAGACGGTTGACAATTGGGTCTGGGAAGCCATAGTCAATGTGTAAAGAACGGACTGCAGACAAATATACTTTAATGGAAGAATGGTGAAGACGATCTGCTAAATGGGTACAGAAACGCATCAGAGTTTGTTCACTGGCTGGTAAAAGAGGCTGACTTGGCTCGAAGGGAGTATCCTGACTACAAAAATCTAAGAACTGACGTTGAGCCGAAGCATAAACTTGGCGAGTAGAAGGTGCGAGGCCATTGGTCAAATAGAACTGGCATTTATCTGTCAAATTACGGGCAGCTGAGCCAGCAGCGTTAACGGAATTGGAGTCGCCCCAGGAGCTGCATGAGGAGCAAGATGATGGAAACGCTGAAAATCAAAACGAGATAAGGCATCAGCAATCGAGTTGTCTTTACCCGGCGTATGAGAGGCAGTAAAGGCAAAGGAATGTCGGGCTGCCACAAGTGACAAGTGACGGAGAAGAACCATCATGTTCGGATCCTTCGTGGTGCCCGAATGCAAAACACTAACGACTGCCATGTTGTCGGAGCAGAACTCAACTCGTTTAGAAGCCCATCGGTGGCCCCATAGGGAAGCTGCAATAACCACCGGAAACAACTCTTTGTAGGCAATTGCCAAGGGATGCTGAACAGCTGACCATTCACCCACAAACCATTCATGATCACAAATTGCACCATAACCCCGAGCACCAGCAGCATCTGAGGAAACGTAAAATTCAGGCAAGGTCGCCCACTGTGGGGAAAGCAGGAAACTGAGACCAGCCCAAGAATGGAAAAATTCTCGCCACCAACGGAGGTCTAAGCGAAAGTCTTGGTTGATCCTAATTGGGTGGCTATCACGTCGAAAGGCTGACAATAAATTGATCATGCGTCTCAAGAAGGTACGCCCCTGAGGAACTACTTTACATGAGTGTTGGAGATTGCCAATGAGAGATTCCAGCTCCTTCCGTGTGCAATGTTGTTTGAGGGACCAGGCTTCCAGAAGTGCAGCAATACGATCAAACTTATCCTGCGGCAGACGGGCCTGAAGTGAGAGAGAATCGAGCTCAATACCGAGCACAGTTAAACAAGTGGATGGCCCCTCCAATTTGTTCGGGTGAAGAGGAATACCCCACTTTTTAAATAGCTTAACACAAGTATCAATATTGTTCTGGCAAACAGGTGAGTTAGGAGGGCCCAATGTATGGAAGTCATCCAGGTAGTGTAAAAGAAAATTCACATTATAATTGTGTTTGAGGATCCACTCGAGCATATCTGCAATGGACGAGAAGATGAAAGGAGCAGAGCGTAGTCCAAATGGAAGCGCCATATCAATAAAATATTTCCCACGCCACTTCATACCAAGTAGGTAACGATCATCAGAATGGACAGGGACATTACGGTAAGCACTTTCCACATCGAACTTTGCCAACAGCGTTCCTCTGCCGTGAAGCATGATCCCATCGATGATATCATCAACCTTCATGTACTGCACTGAAAAGGGTTCTTTTGGAATGCCATCATTGACACTATGGCCTAAAGGACTAGACAGATCCAAGATAAGCCGCCATTTTCCAGGCTGGTACTTCTTCGGGATAATTCCAAAGCGACTCACATGGAGGTTTAGGATAGGGGCTATAGCAAAGGGGCCAGCTACACGGCCTTTGTCGAGTTCCGTGAGGAGATACTGGTCGATGACTGAAGGCTGAAGGGATGCTGAAGGCATATTTTTATTCTCCGATTTTAAAGATACCGCCCGAGGGTCAAAATCCAGCTGAAAACCATTTGTGAGACCTGAAATCACGTACTCCACTTGCGTTTGGTCGGGGTAAGAACACAGTTCATGCCGAAGTTCCTCCGCGTCTATGGGGGTTACTCTGGATGGGGGGACCAGGTCTTGCTGCGGGGCGCCCAAAATGGACAAAGAACAAGAGGGCAAAGCATGGTGTGCCACTTCGGAGGGCATGTCATTACCAAAAGCATCTTGTGGTGCAGGAACAACAACATTAACAGGAACAGGAATCAAAAAATTTGAAAAGGAAACTGAACAAGATGAATGTACGCTATTTACATATGGTTTGGATCCCACTTCAACGCCGCAGACGTTTGCTTTGGGATGGGGGAGTTGACTGGGAGCGCCGGTAGGAAGAGGTTGAGGCCCGAAATGGACAGTTGACACGTGGATGATCACCTTCACATTTCTCACAGCGATGGAGGTACCGGCATTGACCAAAGGTCCAGCGACAGGTGCCATCATTCCAAGATCGGCAAAAGGTGGATGAACCGGCTATCGAAATTGAAGCTGAAGACGAAGTGGTTGGCTGCTGGCTTGACTGGGGAAGAGGTGACGATAGAGTATGGAAGTTGTACAAATCATGGTTCATGTGAGACCAGTCCACCAAACCTGCAGCAGCTGCGTCCTTGCGGAATGCAACATCGTAATGGAGCCAAGCCTTCCCAGGGAACTGGCGCGACGTCTTGAGAATTAGCAGCTTGTATTGTGTCATGTCCTGCCATCTGGAAGAATGAGCACAGCAGAAGATCCACGAGTACACAGTGAATGCTTCAACCCATGTCACGATATCAGTGATCTCTTGCACCCTTTTCTTGGAAGAACTCACGAGAAGTTTGCCATCAAGGTACGTTTGGGGCTCTGTCTCCTGGGCTTTCAAGTTCTCTGCTAGCAAGTCAGCAAGATCCACAAATTGGCCAGACCTAATTTTTGTCACCAGCTTCTCCGGGATAGGGGAATAACCGGGGCCAACAACAAACGGCCTATTCAGGGATGTTGAGGTAGAGGCGATGGAGGAATTAGAACCAAAGGAGACCAATGGCGTGAAAGACTGGTTGGAAGATGGCAATCCATTCGCAGCACCACGAGAACCAAACAACGATGGCGAAGATAAAGAAGAATTGCCTAACGTGCAGTATGTTGAAATAAAGGGAGGAACGACCAAATTACCTGAGGACTGGCCTGCAGAAGAAGGCAGTGGTTGGTTAATGACAACAGAACCGGATGACGTCGTGCCCGACGCCGCGTTTCCCGCTGTCGAAGAACTCGATGAGTGACTTTGCAAAGCCGCCAAAATGCGAGGTAACGTATCCCCCAAGGCTTGTGAAAACGCTTGACTGAGGTCCTGTTGAGAGAGGACGAAGGAGGGCGGAGTGGACACCGGAGTCGAAGAAATGGGAGGACGTACGACCGAAGAGGGAGAATCGGCTGAAGAAGAAGGCTGACTTGAATCCAACATGGCGGCCACACTGTTGTTTGTTGCACGACGATGTGCCATACCAAACGAAAGAAACAACGGCAAGATTCGAAAAACGACGAACGAAGAACAAATAATGCACACGCTACTCAGGGAGGAAGCCTTGAAGATGAGGTCCCATGAACTGCCACGCAAATAACACGCTAGCGCCTGTAACGCTAAACACACTTCAGTCAAAGAGCACATGGGATCTGGCGCATGCCCATGTATGAAACGCCGCTGACTCCAGACAACACTGGCGCTCTTTGTTGTTAACTCCGTTAAATTGCATTTAACTGCATTAAATATTTCTTCAACTTGCATTTGCTAACTTTATCACTGCCTTTTCTGTCCGACTAGTTGGGTGACAATAAAACAATTAGACCCTTCGCCCTCAAGTACCACGGGTCAATAGCCCATGAGGCTTCGCCTCATGGGCTATTGACCCATAGCCCGCAAGGGCTACGGGTTTGATTGTAAAATAAACCCACATTGTGATGATTACAGATTTTGACTATGCCTTGGCTATTTCACGATACTAAAAGGGTTTTCTCATGTGAATGCAATGACATGTATCGTTCCATTACTGTGTAATTTATGTGATATTTTGGACCATCCACACAGGCTACATCCATGAAGTGAAAAAGACCCAAGTTGCAGTCTTACTAGACAGAGACTTAACTAAAAGGTAAATTAGTCACTGGAAATTGCTACTATCAACAATTTTACATAAAACACTTTTTGGAATAATGTGGTGGAAGAAATTCATGACCTGAGTGTTAAAACGGAGACCAAAGCAATTACAGTGGCTAACATAATCAAAGAATTAACCAATGAGAAATCGAAGCACGTAGATGGAACCTGCGCCAAGCGCGGGAAAATGTGCGTGACAATGTGTGCGTGACGATGTGTGCGTGACCAAGTTGCAGCTGGCTTTAGTTTTGCATCTGATTATTTGGGTAGATGGTACGAATCACCTTCGTAACCAAACGGCAAACACTGTAGGAAAAAGTCAAAGCTATTACGGATAACTTAAGACACTCAAAGACGAACCAATGAATCACAGGTAACACTGAGTTTACACTTACACCTCAGATATGATGCACAGACCGAAGAAACAAGCTTCAAACTCTATCGCCTCGACAAAGACGAAGAGTACAGCACTCTCACTACACTGTGGTCCAACATGGCAAAACTGTTTAAGGGCGATTCTGACATAGATGCTCAGCTGCGTCGCCAAGTTGTCGACTTGGAGCCTCCGGTGTTTTCAAGGAAAAGAAGGAACGACACAGTGAGCATATCAAGCCAGACGTCAGATATCACAGAGTACTTCACGCAGCAGACACCGTGAGTTTCTTTGTTGTTGGTAAAATAAAGGAGATGGGCTCAACAGAGCTTTCAAATATTCCCAAACCGACAACTGTCTTGACCATCGCGGTTGGCGCATCTTGAAAAGTTTAGCTTGAATTTTTCGAGTTCGTCGTTTGTAATCCGTATTAATCTTCTCCATCCTTAACCATCCTTCTTTCTTTATGGTTCATTATTATCACTTTAGTGTTAGTGTTTTTCTATCTTTAATTAGTAAAATGCTATTTTCAGGTTTCCTTCAATTTAAAGGAGATTTTGTACGTGGCCAAAATAACTCAAAATACCGTGACTGATCTCCTTTTAGGTCTTGTCCTTAAGTGGGGGAATGGTCCAGCCGAACATACGTACATCTGTGAGAATGTAGATCACGTATGGGATATTTTGCTGTGTAGTATCGCGTTTTGCTATCTAACTCCACCCTGAAGATTAGAAATAACTCACGAAATATTAAGTAATGATTAGTGAAAAGAGTACAAATATCACAAGGTGTTGCCATAAAAATCGGTTTTAACATGCATCCCAATGAAGTGATGAAGACGGTAGGATTTGTTCCAGTTTAGAATAGGATCTTTCGCCTGCCCACTTTTCACGCCGAAAGTCGAGGAAGTTATGTCGCTGCAAACGAAGCATCTTATTATTCAGGAATAATAAGAATACGAAACATGTTATTATTCAGGTTGTACTATATGCCTGGATTTAGAATTAGGACTGATCTTAAGCCATTTTCCTCTTCGTCTTCCCTAAGGCAAACGTGGATAATAGAACATAGTGCATTTAGTGTGTAGTATTGCTGTACAAATTAACTTGTCAATGGTGTTTTTTTTCGTCTTGTGGTAATGCGTACACTTGTTCTTCTTCAGCGAGATTTAGGTTTTCTTGTGTGTTCTTTTAAGTTCCCAAAGCAGCAGAAGTCAGAAATCATTACCTGATCCAGCGGTGGAGTCTATCCTACAAGAGCTGAACTCAGGGCAGCAGAAGGCGGTGTCCAAAGCCCTGGCTGCTCATCACTATGCGCTGATCCTGGGCATGCCAGGCACAGGCAAGACCACCACCATCTCCTGCCTGGTCCGTGTGCTGGTGGCGAGCGGCAAATCTGTTCTGCTCACTAGTTATACTCACACTGCTGTGGACAACATTTTACTGAAGCTCAAACAGGTAACTTATGTTCATCTCTGCTGTCAGCGCAGCTGGATGAACAAATTGGGTTTGATTTTTAAAAATTGGAATTTGATTTGGTTTCAAATTGGATTTGGTTTCTAATGCAGCGATGAAGGCTGAGCATTTGGTCCGGTTTAAAATAGGACGTTTTGCATCGCCATTTTTCCCAGTGAAAGCGAAGTTAGGTCGCTGCGAAAAAGTAGCTGCGCCAAGAAGCATCTTTTTACTCAGGCAGCGTCCACACTGCGCCGGAGAAATTTGAAAACGCAGCTTTATTTTTAAAGTTAGACCTCCGTCCACACTAATCCGACACGAAAACGGATTTTTGGCGTTACGATAATCATGTGATTTCCCTGCGCGAGTTTTCCTCAAACACAAATCCAAAATGACCGGTGATTGTTGCGTTTTTAAATTTTCTCCGGCGTAGTGTGGATGGAAAACATTTGATGCGTTTTCAGAGTGAAACCTCCGTTTTCAAATTCCTCCGGCGTAGTGTGGACAGGGCCTCAGGTTTTACTGGATTTGGAGTATTAAGCCATTTCCTCTCCGTCTTACCTTCAGGCAAACGTGGATTTCCTCCGCCTTGGCCAGGTTCATAAAATTCTTCCCGAGCTACAGTCATATACTGCTCAAAGGGCTGCAGCAGGTATCAAGACTGTCAATGAACTAAGGCAATTATATGAATCCAAGGTAATGTTAATGAAAATTATTAAGCTTAATGTACTTACAATTTTTTCCTTCGGTCCATAAGCGAAATAACTGTGTACTGCCTTTATTCGTAGTCTGTAGTGGCGACCACGTGTTTGGGTGTGAAGCACGCCCTGTTCTCTCAGCGTACATTCGACTACTGTATAGTGGACGAGGCTTCTCAGATCACCCAGCCTGTGTGTATTGGTCCTCTTCGACACGCTCGTGTCTTCATCTTAGTGGGCGATCATTATCAGTTGCCGCCTTTGGTACAGAGTGTTGAAGCTAGGTGAGTTACCATTAGTGACAATTAGCACCACGGTTTTCAGCGAAAACCTCAAGCGGTAAATCGCTAGAAGTCACGTGACCAAGCACTTCGGCCACTTTCGGAGTTCTCAACGCGGGTTTTTAAAGCCGAGAAATAGGTTTTCACGTAAGTGATTTATCTGAAGTTTTTTTTCCTGAATATTAGTTTGTGCCACGTACCGATAAGAAAGTTTTGTAAACCAGTCTTTTTAGTGAATGTTTAGATGCATTTTTAGCGAACGAGTGAAAATAGGTCTTTTTGTTGCCATTTGAAAATCAAGCAATGTTGTTGTCCGGAAGTTCAATATGGCGGTCGCTTCAAGTGAAATAGTTCTTTCATGTCTTTATAGCTAAACCGGAAGAGGGCCTAAACGTCAAACGTCAAACGCCTAACCTAAATCTGTCGTTTGCGGTTTGCCGTAAACGCGAAAACCCTAGTGTTATTTCTCACAACTGGATTTTAGTCTCATTTTGTTCTTCTGTCAACAGAGAGGGAGGGATGGACATAAGTCTTTTTAAGCGTCTTTCTGAACGCCACCCTCACGCGGTGGTCAGCCTAGAGCACCAGTATCGAATGAATCAGGATATTATGGAGTTATCGAACACGCTCATCTACGAGCAAAGGCTGAAGTGCGGTACACAAGGCGTGGCAGGTGCAGTGTTAGAGCTGCCTGACTGGGACGAATTGGTCAGTTGTGTGAGGGAAAATACCGGCGGTGATGTTTCAGGTATGTGAAGTGGTTTTTAACCATGTTTTGGCTGTTCTTTGTATTCCTTCGGTCAACGATTTTAAGGTCAAACATTTTAAAGAATACAGCATAAGGATCGATTCACATCAATATAACTAATGAGCCGAATTTACATTTGCATTCTATTTGAAATAAATTTCCGTGTATTCAACTCGCCATTCCAGTTAGCAAGGCTGACCCAACAAAAAGAAAACAAAAGTCTCATCCATTACCGGCAGTGCAACTTTCAAAATCTCTCGAAAACTTTTTCTTTCCAGATAACTGGCTTCTAGATGCAGTCGTTCCTAGTCGACCAGTGGTTTTCCTAGACACGGACGGCGTCCCAGCTCCGGAGATGCGGTCGGAAAACTTAGTATCTAACGAGACGGAGGCTGTGTTAGTGCACCAGCTAGCTTGCGCACTTTTGAAAGGAGGTCTTCAGCCTTCGTCTCTAGGTATAATTTCTCCGTACAGGCATCAACTCAAGCTCATAACGCAAGTGTTTCACAGAGACACCAGTGGCAAGCAGAGTGAGATCGAAATTAACACGGTGGACAAATATCAGGGCCGAGACAAGGCGTGCATCATTGTATCATTAGTGCGAAGCAACGATCATTCCAACGTGGGTGATCTGCTGAGAGACTGGCGCCGAGTCAACGTGGCCGTGACACGTGCCAAGCAGAAATTGATTTTGATTGGTTCGCTCGTAACGCTGAAAGGCAGCTTGCTGTTACAAGAGCTTTTTGACCTGTTGGAGAGAAGAGACTGGGTGCAAGTTCTTCCTTACGATGCGCATAAGCTGTACGATTTTGTAGCAAAACCGTCCCAGACCTCTCCGGTCAAGAGCTTGGAAGTTCAGAGAACTCGGTTCAAGGATCAAGGGAACTTGCCTGATATATGAGTTGGTTATTTCTCGTGATTGTTGTCACAGATTTGTTTCCTCATTCGCTGGTCGAATATTCATGAGGCATTTGTATACAAGATTCTCAAATTTTACACGTTAATAACAGAGTAAGTAATCACACGAAGTAGTATTTAACTCGTAATATACCTTCACTAGTATTCTTTGCATGTTATTTGTTCTTGCGCAAAGAACCACGCGTCCTTCTCTCCCCTCTGTGGCTGACTTTAAAGGGAGGGAGTGGATATACTCTGGCTGAGAATGGTTTACTGCAAACTGAATTTTGGCCAGCACACTACAAATACAAAAGCAACTCACGTGAACTAGCTGCTGCAGCTTCTTTCGATCAGAATTTGGCTGCACGAACCTTGGTGTTCAGCAGGGATGTTGCTGAGGAGAACAGGTTACAGTTTCGCGTGGGAAATTGGAGAGTGCTCGTGTTATTTCTTATTGGACAAACAGAAATGTAAACACTTGGGGATAAGGGTTGGTACAACTCCCTAGAATGTTCCCCCGACTGTACCTACTTATATGGACTAGGAAAACAAGCACCAATCAACTTCGTATCACAATACATTTTAATCACTATGCAATAATCGTTTATTTGCAAGCAACACCTCCCTATGTATCCTTTAGGCTCTTCAATTATTGATCACGCTAGTAGCACTTGCACTAAAAATCATAAATGACCCGAAAATTATAATGAGAGTGACCTTAACAAAACGTCTCGTTCTTGAGATCGCAACAAAGAAAACCAACACAGCTTTCATGGCTTCAAGACGTAACATAACTTTGGTATTATTTAAGGCAATGTCATCAAAATAGCACTCAACTGTAGGTTTATATATTATTATGAGACAAAAAGTATAACTTGAAATGTTTTTGCGATTTACTCGAGATCATACATACAGAAATGTTTTATTCTTGTATATATTCTACTTGCCATACACCCTAGTTTAAGGTATCTGCTTTTTCGTATCACATCTCGTTCGTGCAAAATTCATGTTCTACCGATTTTCAATTTTTTGGTTTATCGTTTCCATGGAAACATCGATTACCTTGAGAAATACATTATACCAAACTTCAATTCATTTCCAATATTACAGGTTTAATTTTCATATCGATCCCATTAAGGGAAATCGACGTCTGTTAAAAAGCTGATTGGAAATGCTTTGTGTGGTCCAGAAAAAAACTATCGAAACTCCTTAACACATTTCAGTTTCAATCAACAACTATTAAAGTCGCTAGAAACTGAGAGAAATCAGATTGTTATAGTTATAGCTACAGATATCTATATTTTTCTGTTCTGTAATAATGCGGGGAAACCATTCGCGCATTTTTAGGATCATTTATCGACAGATCTAGAGGCACCTTCGTAGCCAAACGATTGCGAGTTTAATTGTTTATTTGGATTATGCTACAAAGTAACAGTGTGACACGAACGCTTACTAAGTACATTTTACTGCTGTTCGGAATCTTCAAGTGTGATAATCACTTTTCCATCGCCTTCTTTCACTCCCTCTTTCTTGACGGGGTTCCCTCCATTGTTGAAAGAGCCTCCCCCTCCGGCAATGGTTTTGCCGCTATTTTCCATAACGCCCCCTCCAGAATACCCACCCCCGGCACCAGGGAATTGAACTCCTCCGCCACCTCCCCCAAATCCACCCTTTCCTCCGTTCAACGAATTTCCTCCTTCCCCTCCGTTTTCAAAACTCTTTCCCCCCTTGGCAAGTATGGCAGATTCACCGTCCCCGATTAAGCCACCTCCCGCTCCACCTTCAAATGATTTTAAGGAGGAACCATTCACGAGAATCGTTCCCCCGTTCCCACTGGACCCGCCGGACTGAGATCCCTCTTCGACGGTCTGTCCCGGATCCCCATCATGGTTATTTCCTGGCTGTGCACCGCCTCCACCCCCTCCCCCAGCAACAATCAAAGCAGCGTTAGATGAGAAAGTGATAAATGTCCCCCCTCCACCTCCCCCAGCTAACGGTGGCACGCCAAATGTCCCATGGCTACCTGCCTGTCCCACGAGTATCTTCAGCAATGTTCCGCGAGTGAGGTTGAAAGTTCCCTTCATGTAAGCGCCCTTGCCGCCCGGTCTTATAACTACTGAATCTCCATTTTTTCCTCGGCCTTGAGCACCCGATGCTCCCCAGGCCTCCATGACGTAAGATCCGTTCAGAGGTACTTGCCATATTTGGATTCCTTTGTCTAAAGTAACCTTTCCCTGTAGAGTGGTTCCTTGGTACCCGGACGTGTTTGTTGGCCCCGTTGGACCCTGGCCATCGAGAGTTGTAAATGTAAAGTTGAAATCTGGGGATGAATAGCAAATCATCAGTTAAGAAATGTTTAATCTTATCATAATGCTTAAATTTTTCCTTTTGATGCTGGATACTCTTCAACAAATAGTAGTTAAAACTAAAAAATCAGTTTCAGCAGAAAATAGAATGAGTTCAGTTAAGCGCTTTTCTTCAGGTAATTCTTTCCTCATTTAATAATAATTATTATCATTATCATTATCATTATTATTTCTATCATAGCAAATTGCAATAGTTTGTAATTTAGATTTTAACCAGCATCATATGTTTCTTTTGTATTTTATTTTGTAACTATTTTTTTGTAATGTTGTTCTGCTTTAAATTGTCATACAAATTAAGATAATTAATTCAAAAAAACTTGTAATGATAAACTACTTGACATAAAGGACAGTTGCGCACACAAACCAAATCGATGAGGCCAGCGGTAGTGCTGTCCCGTGAATAACAGTTAGAGCATGAGAGCGAGAGCCTCCTTCCTATTAACACTGACTAACAGTAATGAAGGTTATGGTACGACCGAGATTACGTGCGTACAGCAGCGTGACACAGAACTTTACGACTATTACGCACACCCCCCCCCCCCCTCACAATATTACCCTAAAGCATATCTCACCTGCACAAAAACCGCCCATCTTGTCAATATCATAGTTTTCAGTAATGGAGCACCATAGCTGGCCAACAAAAACACACGAGTTGCGAAGTCTTCCTTGGTAAAGGAATGGAAAGACACAACATCCGCCATCTCTGGTTGGCCAGGTTTTGCATTCAGCAGGAGCTGGTGATGAAAAACATAACATTTTATTGTATAAAGTGTAGTTTTTTGTAAGGATTTTAGCCAATAGGAAAAATCATAAATGCCACATTTGCGTGTAAATGTTTCGATAACCATGACGTCACGATTATTGGTCCCTATACGATCGGAAAATTATATCTCATTAGGGGGACTTGGAATATAAATTACGTGTCAAATAAATCGATTTTAAATATTCCTACCCAGTCCCGTGCTCGTTTTGAACAGGGCTAATTCGGCACGAGTTTGTACCCTTGCTGTGCGAGCTCTAAGAGGATGGACAAAAACGGCGAAGGTTTTCCCCGACCGTTCTCAGTATTTTAAGCTTGTACATTTCTTACCAGGCTTATTGCTTTCTGCGGAATTCTCTTTTCTAATACGAACTATCTGCCCGTACAGCCATCCTGCTTCCCTTGTGAGACCGTCATCAAAGTATCCAGCGGTTTCACTTGACAGTTCACAGAGTCCTTTCTTCTTGGAGTGCTTAAAATTGTAAGAACGGCATCCTTCCTTCCTCGAGCAAAGATGTGCGCACGAAAATGAATTGGATGTTCGCTGCCGTTGCATAACGTGGCCCTTTAAAAGAAAATTCTCTCGTGTGGACACAAGCGACTCCACAAGCTTACATGACGTAGGTGTTGATACTAACGAGATGACGGTAAGTGTGAATGCGAGATGAAGGTGTAAGATGGCCATGTCTGAAACTGAATCACACACTACATTACGGTCAGATGCCTTTGTTTTCTCTTATTCGTAGTTGATTCGTGGTAAGGAAAAAAAACAATGTCCCAATCCTGCTTTTTCTGACGGCAGGATAACGTCTCACAAGTCTGCATATTGCCTGAGAGAAGGGGAATCCCATGTGAAAAAGTCGGGGATACTCGTCGTTACGCTTACGTGTGTAAATCACAGATTTTGGTCGTCTTTAGAGTGTTTACGACGAAACGCCACTATTTTTAGCTGTCAAAGTATGTTTTAGGGTTCTCTTTACGTTTTAAAGTGCATGGGATCTTTTAGAGGTCAAATACAGCTCGACCCACACTCAAACTGGTCTTTTTTAGGGTTTAATTCAGATTTTCCGACGAGCATCTTCACGTGGAAGTTCCCCCACGGGATATATTCGCGCAGTTTGTCCATCAATGTCAGAGATATCCGCTAGCTTTAACTGAAGCAGCATAACTTTCAACAGTTTTAATCAAACAACCGGGCCTGGCGTCATAATATAGAGTGCAAGTAAGCAACACGTTCACGGAATATTTTAATTTTTGTCCCTCTAGCTAGAGCTAATATTTACAAAACTTTAAACAAATCTTGCAATAGAAATTAGCCAAAACAAACTATACCTAAAGGACATGGAAAAATTACAGACGTGTCAAATTCTACAAAACGACGGTTAACAGCGGAAAACACGCACGCCTGTGACCTCTAAAAGAATGCTTTAACACATTTTAAAAAATGGCTTTATTATATGGCTTTGGCTTGTGGCCGATATAAGGCGCGTTCTGATTGGCTAAGAGCGATATCTGAGCGGTCATTATGTAGCCGTAATGCCCACGGGCCGATTACGGATTATGCAAGTTAGGAGGAGCCCGGCTCTGAAAATGGAAGCGCATTGAAACGATGAAAGCCAATTAAAACCAGTAAGAGAAAGTAAATTTAATCCGAGTAGCTAAAAGTTGACAGATTTTTCTTTAACAAAATTTATATCGAAGTCGTTTTTGACTTACCAGCCGGAACCTTGGTGGGGATTAGCAGTCCGGAATATCCCGATAAATTAGGACATCTGTGATGTCACGAAACTCACGTTTCAACCAATGAGAATGCGTGTTTTGATTGGAGTGTTGTGTTTCACAACAAACCAGGAGATTCAAGATGGCGGACAAAAAGAGTCGCGAAGACTTTCCAATGCCATGAATGCGGGCCTTCAGGAGGTATATGTTTATCTCGAATTGAGTTAAATACTGTCCAAATTATAAAATAAAAGGAAAGTTTGTGTTCGCGTTCCATGTCACAGACAATTCTGCCCAGGTAACGATTATCCTCGGAGCGAAGGAAGCACCACAGAACGCAATGCGGGCCACGTTTGACGAGCTGCTGTTATCATTCTTTGGAAAAAGACCGTACAATCGGTAATCGGTAAGAAATTGAAAACAACTGTCATAAAAATGAAGGAACGATGCATTACTCAAGCTTTATAATAACAGCAGTTCAGGTACACTTGTAACGCCTCAAATTCAAAGAGAGTTTACCAAATATCGACGTTGTTTACAACCGTGTAATTTGGCATGATGAAACTTTAACAACACTAGAACCAGTAAAAAATATACACAGCTTAATGAAAAATACGTGAATACTAGAAAATAACGCGTACACTTTACTAACCTTAATATTTGGCCACAAAATCGCGTCTACATCGTCGCTTGACACCAAAAAACTCAATGATTAGAAGACAGTCAACGTTCTCCCACTACCAAAATGGCCGCTTGTTCTTCTCAACGTTTGGTCGCAAAAAGTCCTGGATAATGCTGGCCAGACTCTATGCGAGACTGGAAACAACGTATTTTCTTGGTCCGCATAAAAGGTCCGTCATTTTCCCTGCTAACAATAGCCTCATGACGTCATGACTGTCCTAATTTATCGGGATATTCCGGACTGATTAGTGAAAAACAATCAAAGTTTACCGAGTCTGAGGTAAAGCTAAAATCGCTTAGTGAAAAACACCATCGGCAGATCTGTCATGCATCCTGAGCAGAACACCACGAAGAAACTTATAAGTTATCATCTTAGTCGAACAATGACTGAAATATTGAAGTCCGCCACAGTTCTCACGAAATAGATTCCATTGCTTTAACAAAAGCAAGTGTAAATCAGCTTCCAGGATCATCAGATGTAAACAATCGGGCGGTTTCTGTCGGTAGCAGTATTTCTGATAACTGCAAAAGTCTTAGACGGCCTTCACAAGGCTTGAAAAGTTCATCCATAAATCCCAGAATGAAGAAGGCGAAGATATGATGTCGAAAGCGAATGGCGAAGATCGAGTTATTCTGAGCAGTACATTCTGAAGCATTAGTATTTTCTTTCACCGAAAGACCGTTGGTTTGGACTATTTTGAAGTACTTTCTGTCTTTTCTATATGCGTGGATGTTTCACAACAAAAGTCGGAAAAACTCCCCCATCGAGTTGTGGCACCACGATACTAAAATACCTTTTTGAGGCTGTGACAATCATTTTTCCCGTAAAGAAATGTGTGTTTTTAACGGAATACGTAAAGTTCACAGACTGTGTAGTTTTGCCGTGGGTTTGAGACGATGAATGAATCGGTAAACGCGCGCATCGCTGGATGTAAATTGGCGACTTCCGCCCGAATACGTCTTTTTTCTTTTCTTTAATTCATGAGTCATATAACAAACAGCTTAATAACCTCGACCGTTCGGTCGTAACGGGAAAATCTCAAACCTCGGCCTACCGTATTAACCTCGCTATCGCTCGGTCAATACGGCAAGGCCTCAGTTTTAGATTTTCCCGTAACGACCTCACTCTCGGTTATGAAGTAGTTATTATTCTAGTTTAAGTCCTACCTATATACAATTCAGCATAAAATGCCCTTCAGAAACAAGTGTAAAGCAAAAAAGGTCGAGAGACCGAAGTTTAAATGAGATTGACTAATGCGCAAATCATACAAATGTCAAGAACAGTTCGTTTAGTCCTCTCAACACTATTCCCCGGGGTATTTTACATCGATCGTCCGACCAAAGCCATATTATTCCAAAAACTGACGTTTATATGAAAAAAAAATGTTTCTATTTATTGTCTGGCTTCCTCACATGGATATTTCCAAGCTGGCATTTAAATCAGTTCGTCTTCGAACTGATTCTTAAAAGTGATAGCGACTCGTTGCAATTATCGGTCGCGGGGAACATAAGACTTGCTTGGAATTATTTTATTTTACATTATATTCCTATTCTTGGCTTTTCCTTATTAATACGACTGAGAGACCCAATATTAGCCTTTCTCGTCGCTATTGTCGAAAACTGCCATTAAATGTTGCACTCACCGTTCTCTTTCCGTCAGCGAAGTGTCACCCACAAACTGAAGCAAGAGAGAGAGAAACTTAGACACTCAACAGCTGCCAGTGTTTTGACACGAACCTGAATGATTCATTTCGAACAGTCGCATTGGCGAAGTCCCTTCCCTTAAAAACACTGTCTAAATATCGTAAAACAGCGAAAGCGACCATGAAAAAGAGTTTCTCAGTTCAAATTAGAGATAGCCGTGATCCTGCCCCGACATATTCAATCGTAATCTTTGTCGCATCCACGCGCAGTATCCACCAACACTTTAGATTCTGAGATTATCGACTTAGATATTGCTGCAAGTTTGAGAAAACTTGAAGCTTTAAACACTATTATCCTTTCTATTATTATTGTTTTTTTATTTTCCCCTTTATTGCTAAAATTAGCTGAGGATTTTTGCGCCCTGTTTATGCTCGTTCCTCAGAAGAATTGTGCCACCAGTTCAAAGAATGGAGCAAAAATACGAACGTGCTTGGATCTAGTGGCCAAGAATATTAAACTATGGCCTTTTTTAAAAGGCCATAGAACTTAAAAGTTCTTTTTCTTTCAGAGGGGAAAAGTCGAAAAATAAACAGATAATTATAATTCAGTTAAAAATTTGCATTTATATTTTTTAATTTTGGAGCGCTGATGTCATGAGCACCCCATGGATCGTTACGGTAAACTGTGTCTGTTCGGAAGGCCTTTTACAGCCTTCCGATTTTCTTAAGAGAATTGCCACCTCGAACTTTCGTGATACGAGAAATGTAATGCCTGTTGCTTTCGGATTTATAAAAATGTCCTTTTGGGCACCGAAAAAAAGGCAGCTATAATTTTGAGAAAGGCAATAAGATCTAGGGTTTTCGAGAAATGGACAAAAAAAAAAAACCCTAATAAATTCGCGAACACCCAAGTTCCCCTAGAATGGAATCCAGATAGCCTAAAATAGCATTTTAAAGCATTTGAAAGAAAATCGTCGCTGGTTACGCCGGCCCGTTGATGTTCCATTTAGGTTATAGTAAAGAATTACTATTTATCGGAAAAGGGACTCCACATATCTGATAAAGCCACTAGTGGTCAGATCCCACAAATATAGATAGCGAGTAATTCAAAGCAACCATTGTTCAAATTATACGAGAGATGTAGCAGGAATCTACTCTACCTTAGTCAGTGAAAGATGGTAGGTTAATCCAGGGATTATCTTCAGCTTAACTTGTTCTCGTTCACGGTTAGCTAGTCTTCACGGCCACCAGCACTTTTAGAGGAAGTTAATTGAACTTGCATATAAACAATGAACAATTTCCACGATTTTGACATTTAAAATTTACCTTCTGTCTCTACCTTGACATGTAATTTTTAATGGGAACATTAATAAGTTCTAGCCTGAAAACGGTTCAGTTCAAAATCCCCGATTATGTATTCTCCTCTACGTGCAATCACAATGAATGTGTAAAAGCTCTTCATTGCGTCTCCAGTTTGTGGCAAAACTGAATGTGGGTTACAGTTTTAAAATCCGGTCGTGGTTCAGCAGCTGTTTTCCTAGCTACCAGCAGCCCGGCATGCCTTACGGTTGCTTAAATAGACTATTTAAAGCTTAGCATTTGAAGCTCAACTTGTCAGTCTCTCCAGAGTTTACCATCTGTCATATAACGCCTTTCTCCTACCAGAATATTAATCATCTCTTGTCAGCTGGGCATGTAGCACCTCTTCCAGACCTGTAGTTTCATTGGTTCTGGTAACCTGTAACTTCTATTCATTTATGTATTGTTTCGTGAGCCAATACCAAACGGTGCCGTTTGGACAGCTACAGGCCTGCTCCGACTGATGGTGTCAACTTTATCCTACAAAAGTGATTTTTCGGTACTTGATCTCGGCAAAAGATGATTTAGAATTACTCCAAACGTTACTCTTTGTATGGTCACGGTTTTCTTGTATTTCTCTCGATTATTTCTAGGAAATGCACAGCACATGCAGCGAGACACTTATCTTGAAACATTTTATAAAGGCCTGGCTAAACTAAGCAACTGATTCCCGGAAATAATGTTGACTAGTTTCCAGTGCTGCTCGTTAAAAATGTTCCCCGGCAACGGCGAGTGCACAACAATGGCTGACGGCGAAGTCGAAGTAGAATAGCCAGAAGCAGGTCATAGAAAAGGAAAGGAAAGAGGGAAAGGAACTGGAAGAATTAACAATTATTCCATGAGCGCGCGTTGGATATGAGACGGTAGATAGCAGAATTAAGTCTTTTTTTCCTTACAAAGATCGTTTCAACCGCTCGCAGAAATCGAAGATTGTCTACAAAGCCAGATGCTGGGATTGTGATGCTTTCTACATCGGTGGTAAAGCTGCTAGTTTTTACCCTCCCTCTAATCTACCCATGTGTATTTTAATCAGGAAGTCCAGCGAATTAAAAGGTCCGTAGCTTGGAGATCCACCCCATGTCATTTTTCTTTTATCTTGCGTGCTTTCCTGCACTCGCGTATTCGGTGTCAGGATCCTAAACTATGCCTAATCGGTTTCTGAAAGATGCTAGTTTTGGCCCTCCCCCAAATCTACATACGTGTATTTCACTCGTGGAACTCTATAGATCTGGACATTGCTTGGGTTAGAGCTTCTCGCCCATGTCAACTTTCTTTTCTCTCGTAAGTTCTCGGGCGTTTAGAAAAGCGGCACACTCGCGGTTTTGGTGTTGGGATCTCAAACTATGCTTACTGGACTTTTTAAAGAAACTACATTTTGCCCTCCCTGAAATCTACGTGTATTTCACTTGCGGAAGTCTGTCGCTTTGAAGAATGCTTGGGTTAGAGATTCTCGCCCGTTTATAGTTTTTTCTCTCGCATGTTTTCGCTAGTTTAGGGATGCGGTACACTCGCGTTTTTGGTGTGCAGATCCCAAACTATGCTTACTGGGCTCTTTAAAAATGCTAGTTTTGGCCCTCCCTTAAATATAGACAGGTGTATTTCACTTGTGGAAGTCTATCGATTTGGACAGTGCTTGAGCTGGAGATCCTCGCCCATGTATATTTTCTTTTTTCTCGCGTATTTTCGCTCGTTTAGCAATGCGACACACTTGTGTTTTTGGTGTCGGGATCCCAAACTTTGCTTTCCGGACTTTTTCAAGATGGTAGTTTTGGCCCTCGCTTAAATTTACACACGTGTATTTCACTTGTGGAAGTCTCTCGATTTAAACAGTGCTTGGTTTGGAGATTCTCCCCTATGTCAATAAGCCCTTTGCACGATCCGGTCACATGGTACAAAATCACACATGCTGGTGAGCAAGTTCCGCAGTGGGACTTCCAAAACAAAGGCAGCTCCAGGTGGACTGGTACGAGTGGCATTGTTTTGGAAGTCCCACTGAGCAACTTGCTCACCAGCATGTGTGATTTTGTACCATGTGACCGAATCGTGCAAAGGGCCTATTTTCTCTTCTCTCGCGTCTTTGCGTTTTTGGTGTCGTGCGCCTTAACTATGCCTACCTGACTTTTTAAGGATGCTAGTTTTGGCCCTCCCCCAAATCTACACACGTGTATTTTACCTGTGGAACTCTATCAACTTGGACAGTGCTTGGGTTAGAGATTCTCGCCCATGTCAATTTTCTTTTCTCTCGCGTGTTCTCGCGCGTTTGGCGATGCGGCACTCTCGGGTTTTTTGTGTGGGGATCCCAAACTATGCTTACCTGACTTTTTAAAGATGCTACTTTTGGCCCTCCCTCAAATCTACACACGTGAATTTCACTTGTGGAAGTCTATCGATTTGGACCGTGCTTCAGTTAGAGATTCTCGCCCGTGTAAATTTTTTTCTCTCGTATGTTCTCCCGCGTTTAGCGGTGCGGTACACTCGCAGTTTTCGTGTTGGGATCTCGAACTTTTGTTACTGGACTTTTTAAAGATGCTAGTTATGGCCCTCCCCCAAATCTACGCTCGTGTATTTCACTCGTGGAAGTCTGTCGCTTTGGACAATGCTTGGGTGGGAGATTCTCGCCCATGTCAATTTGTTTTCCCTCGCGTGATTTTGCACGTTTAGCGACTCGGCACCTTTGCGTTTTTGATGTCGGGATCCCAAACTATGCTTACTGGGTTTTTTAAACCTTCTAGTTTTGGCCCTTACCCAAATGTACAGCCGTGTATTTTAATCAGGAAGTCTAGCGAATTAGAAAGTCTGCAGGTTGGAGATTCTAGCCCATGTCATTTTTCTTTTATCTCGCTTGTTTTCCTGTGTTTAGCGATGTGCCACACTCGCGAATTTGGTGCCAGGATCATAAACTATGCTTAATGGGTTTTTAATAGATGCTAGATTTGGCCCTTTTTCAAATGTACACAAGTGTATTTCGCTTGTGGAAGTCTATCGACTTGGATAGTGCTTGGGTTAGAGATTCTTGTCCATGAATATTTTCTTTTCTCTCGCGTGTTTTTGCGCGTTTGGCGATGCGGCACACTCGCGTTTAAGGTGTCGGGATGCGAAACTATCCTTATTGGGCTTGTTAAGGATGCCAGATTTGGCCCTTTCTCAAAGTTACACTCGTGTATTTGACTTCTGAAAGTCTATAAAGTTTGACAGTGCTTGGTTTGGAGATTGTCGCCCATGTCAATTTTTTTCTCCCGCGTGTTTTCGCGCGTTTAGCGAGGCGGCACACGCATTTTTAATCGAAAATCCCAAACTATGCTTACCTGACGTTTTAAAAATGCTAGTTTTGGCCCTTCCCCAAATCTACACACCTTTGTTTCACTCATGGAAGGCTATAGATTTGGACAGTGCTTAGGTTGGAGATTCTCGCCCATGTCAATTTTCTTTTCTCACGCGTGTTCTTACACGTTTGGCGATGTCGCACACTCGAGTTTTTGGTTTCAGGATCCAAAACTATCCTTATTGGGCCTTTTAAAGATGCTAGTTTTGCCCTACCTCAAATCGTTACATTTCACTTGTGGAAGTCTATCGACTTGGAGAGTGCTTGGGTTGAGTATTCTCGCTTATGTTAATTTTCTTTTCTTTCGCGTGTTCATGCGTGTATAGCGATGCGGCACACTCGCAGTTTTGGTGTCAGGATCCCATACTATGTTTACTTGGCTTTTTAAAGATGCTAGTTCTGGCCCTCCTCCAAATCTACACACGTGTATTTCACTTGTGGAAGTCTATCGATTTGGACAGTGCTTGGGCAGAGATTCTCCCACATGTCAATTTACTTTTCTTTCGTGTGTTCTCACGCGTTTAGCGATGCGGCACAATCGCGGTTTTAGTGTCGGGATCCCAAACGTTGCTTACTGGACTTTTTGAAGATGCTAGGTTTGGCTCTCCCCCAAATCTATACACGTGTATTTAACTTATAGAAGTCTGTCGAATTGGACAGTGCTTGGGTTGGAGATTCTCGCCCATGTCAATATTCTTTTTTCTTGCGTGTTTTCGCGCGTTTAACGATGCGGTACACTCGCGTTTTATGTGTGGAGATCCCAAGCTAAGCTTACTGGCTTTTTTTAAAGATGCTAGTTTTGGCCCTGCCTGAAATCTACACACGTGTATTTCAATCAGGAAGTCTAGCGACATAGAAAGTCCGTATGTTGAAGATTCTTGCCTATGTCGTATTTTTTTCATCTCGCGTGTTTTCATGTTTTCACTTAAAATATGCTAAATGGGATTTTGAAATATGCTAGTTTTGGCCCTCCCTTAAATCTACACACCTGTAGTGAACTTTTGGAAATTTATTGAATTGGACAGTGCGTGGGTTGGAGATTCTCACCCATGTTATATTTCCTTCATCTCGATTGTTCTCGCAAGTTGAGCAATGTGCCACACTCGCGCTTTCGGTCAGGATCTTAAAGGATGTTTACTGGGTTTTTAATAGATGCTAGTTTTGGCCCTCCCTTAAATCTACACACGTGTATTTCACTTGTGGAAGTCTATCGATTTGGACAGTGCTTGGGTTGAAGATTCTCGCCCTTGTCAATTTTCTATTCTCTCGCGTGTTTTCGCGCGTTAAGCGATGCGGCACACTCGCATTTTAGATGTGGGGATCCCAAACTATGCTTCCCTGACTTTTTGGAGACGGTAGTTTTGGCCCTTTCCCAAATCTACTAACGCGTATTTCACTAGTGGAATTCTATCGATTTAGACAGTGCTTAAGTTGGAGATTCCTGCCCATATCAATTTTTTTTTTTCGCGTGTTCTCGCGCATTTAGCGATGCGCCACACTCGCGGTTTTGGTGTCGGGATCCCAAACTTTGCTTACTGGGCTTTTTAAAGATGCTAGTTCTTGCCCTCTTTTAAATTTACACATGTGTATTTTTTTCTTGTGGAATTCTATAGATTTGGACAGTGGCTGGGTACAGATTCTCACCCATGTCAATTTTCTTTTCTCTCGCGTGTTCTCGCTTTTTTAGTGATGTTGCGTCTTCGCGTTTTTGGTCTCGGTATGAAAAACTATGCTTACCGGGCATTTTGAAGATACTAGTTTTTGCCCTCCCCCAAATCTACAAATGTGTATTGCACTTGTGGAAGTCTATCGATTTGAACAGTGCTTGGTTGTGACTGGACCAGAAAATTCCATTCCGATGACGATGATCGACTGAGACTGATTGGTACCTTTTTATTTCACTACGCGGTCGAGATAAGCAGTGAACAAATAAAAAAAAAATGTCACTTCTAAAGTACTCGTTCGTTCTTTACTCATTTACTAGCAGCCTCGTTCCCAGGCTCTCGTCCCTCTGCCTTCCCTGGTAAGGCAGAGGAAAGGCAGCCTGGGAACGAGGTTGATTTATTGACAGCCCGCGGCTCCTTTAGAGGGATATCTGCGAAGACTAACCTGAATATTGTTCGAAGTTTTATTCCAGAATCACTCGTGAACGGACGCAAAGAAGACGCCCGAGAAATCTTGACAAACGTGGCAAGAATCAACAGGAGAGACATGTCAAGCGACGAGCTTCAAGTACCAGAGACCACAGCCAAAAAGGATTTCTTGGAACATGGAAACTGGCCAAGCTGTCAATCATTCAGTTGTATGCATGGTGAGCGACAATTTCCTTGCAATTGCTGGTTTTCAGTGTCACGCCATTCAAAATAGATCAAAATAAAAATCAAAACCGTTCAATAGATAAAGTCCAGAATCTGGGAAATGAAAAAAGGTAAATATGCAAAAACTCTCGCCAAGATTCTGCTCACAGCAATTTTTCTTATGCAAGATATGCGGAGAAATTTTTACCCAAATTTATAGAGGTTTCTATCGAGACGCCATGCTGGTGCCCATCCAAATTCCCCGAAATAAGTCAGTTTTTTAACCATCATGACAGCTTTCTAGGCCGTTATGTAAATGCCGCGTCACGCAAAAGCTTAATACGGAACTTCAACCCGTCCTAAATGAAAACGTCAGTAGTGAAAAACTCTTTCTTTGTTAATTCACACCAGATGTAGTTTCTTTTGTTCATTGTTGTCTAGCTAGTTACCAATACCTCGCTTTAGTTCTAGTCTTTTTAAATCTTGTCATATTTTGTGACCGTCACTTCTGAAGATGTATATGTTGTAGCATACGAAACGTCAAGTTTAATATACCATGCGAAACCTGTTTGTTATGTTTGTAACCGCTGTTTGTTTTCTCTTTCTCCTGAAACTCCTAAAAGGTACCAAGATCCTGTTTTTTGGGCGTGTCTTGAAGCTTTTTTCCCCCTAAGGTACCAATCCACCGTAAGAAAAAAGATGGCGCCTGTACCTTTTACCACAATGCCTTGCGAACCTAACGCAGCCTACAAGGCACAAAGAAAGCCAAACTTTTACAATGTTTGTCCCTGTAGTAAGGAAATTGAGTAGCCTACGTTTGAGGATTTTATAACTTTTCTGTACGCTTTTATGAACGTTATTAAGGTTTTCGTGCGCTAAGAACTATGGATAAATGTACCAGTCGCCATCTTTTTTCCTGCGGAGGAAACATAACAAATTATCTGCTGTCATTTTTAAAGGTACCGGAAAAGCTACCGCTATTTTGAGGCTTAACACCCTAAAAGTTGCCAAAACCGCGTTTTTAACCCCTAAAAGGTACCAGGAGCAGCCCTGTCATTTTTACCCTAAATCCTCGAATTAGCGCCCCCCCCCCTCGAATAAGCGCTTCTCCTATCGGCCGAAATTTAAAATAAGCGCCCTCTCCTCCCCCCCCCCCATTTTGTGGACGAGTAATGAGAAAACAAAGGATGTATAGTTTTCGTCATGTAGTATGAGATTTGTACATTGTTTCAGTTTGTGAACACGTTGAGTGAACACGTTGAACACGTTAAGTGCAAAGGGTGCCGCGATTTAAACTTAAGGATCAGCTTTTTATGTCAATAAACAACTTATGTTGCTGTTTACGCGCAGATGATGTATTAAAAAAATGATCATGTCAGGCCACGATTTGGGAAAAATTAAATAAGCCCCCCTCCCCCCCCCCCCACCTCTCCCCCTCGAATAAGCGCCCCCATCTTCTCCTAAATTTGAAATAAGCGGCCCGGGCGCTAATTCGAGGATTTATGGTATATGGGAGTACCCCCTCCGGGAGTGTGGACTAGGCCTCAGGCGTATATTATGTTTATTGTGTAATGGACTTTTTTTTACCGCTTTCACGCTTTTCCGATTTTTCCATTCAAACAAAAAAAATAAACTTCACCACTGGATTCATCATGCCAAATTTAGTAAATGTGTCAGGTTTCATAAGCAACGCTTTGTCAAATTTGACGTGGTAACTTCGTGAATGCTCGTGTTATTTCTGATTGGACAAAAAAATTGGAAGCTTTCCTGGAACTTCGACAAACTGAAAGATGTGACACGACCCCAGATTTAGACAAGGAAACGGTATACTAGAAACCAACAGACCACAATGCCTTTTAATCACTATATGAGAATCACATGTTGGCAAACTATATGTATAACTATCTCCTTACTCTTTCCGGTTGCTTCATAAGATTACAAGCAAAAAGCGCGAAAACATTAAGCCTGATGAAGTCCAGAATAAGTATCGAAAGCTCGAAACTAATGTTAAGTATTGCGTCTTTTTAAAATAAATATTAAATATTAAATATTAAATAATTAATATTAAATATTAAATTCTAACATTTTGGACTGCGTGGGTTTCATTCGGCTCACGGTTGACGAGGGGTGAAGCGGAACTTACCATCTACGTCGATAGAAACCGAGAGAAAACAGTCAAAGTGTTTCAGCATAACTCAGTGGCTAATCTTTTAAAAGAGAATATCGATTAAAAACTGATTCATTGACAGTTTTGTTTCAATTGATACTCATCGGTAATGATGCATGAAAAACTGCGCGCTTATTTCAAGGGTTCTTTTATTTAAGGCGTGGCTCTACCTAAAAATGTGCCCCTTTTTGCATAGTTGTCACAACCCTGATTTTCATCAAAACCCTAACAAACTACATATCACTGAAAAGCTAGTTGCTTTCAAATTGCAAAAATGTATATTTCAATGCTGTGTCAATTATTGTAACTTGACACCGGGTTCTCAAAGTATCACATGCTGCGCATGATCCTATGCTTTTAAGAAAAGATTTTATGTGCAATTTAAAGAAATAAGTGTCTTCCACTTGTGTTGTAAAGTAAACAAATTACCAGTTGATGACGCTGACATGAATGAGGGAGTTTGCAAGATTTGAAAATGCGGAGCTCTGACCACTATCTAAAGTTGTGTAATCTAAATTGTGAAACATTTATTTTGATAACTTCTATCCTAAAAATTCTACGGCAAATTCACTCATTCATATCAATTAATCCAGTGAAAACTAGCAATCTTGAAAATTTGAGGTCAAAAGCTTAAATCCGTCTTGAGATATCTTTTCTCAAAGGCAAAAATAACTCGTTTTGAGAAAACGAGCTTTGAACTTACAGGGAGAAATGCTTCTCGAAATAAAAGTTCAATACCGTAAGATTCAAATTCAGGTTACAACAAAAATTTCCCATTTTTACAGAAGTTTAGGTAGAATTCCCCCTTAACAATTAGACTATGAGCTCGAGATTTCTAGCACCCATAGAAATCGAGAGTGAATAATCGGTTTGTTTTAGTATAAATCTACTAATCATTCAAAACCTTATCTAAATCCTCTTCACAGACACTTCACAGACACGGCTGCCATTTTGCTAAACAACCGCACACAGCCAGGCTACTCACTATCTACAATAGAATAGATAGTGAGAAGCGGAGCCAATCAGGAGACCGGAATTAATATTCGTGATAGACCGCTAGTAGATTTATACTTATTATCGTTAGAGGCACCTTCCTAGCCAATCAGCTTGCGAGTTTGCCAGTAGACAACCAAAGGATTATATGCTAAAAAGAAACGGTGTAGAATGTTTACTAAGTAAATGATAACTTGATTTTACTGCAGCTCGGGATCTTCAAGTGTGATAATCACTTTTCCATCGCCTTCTTTCACTCCCTCCTTCTTGACGGGGTTCCCCCCATTGTTGAAAGAGCCTCCCCCTCCGGCAATGGTTTTGCCGTTATTTTCCATAACGCCCCCTCCAGAATACCCACCCCCGGCACCAGGAAACTGAACTCCTCCGCCACCTCCCCCATATCCACCCTTCCCTCCGTTCATCGAATCTCCCCCTTCCCCTCCGTTTACAAAACTTTTTCCCCCCTTTGCAAGTTCAGCAGATTCACCGTCCCCGATTAAGCCACCTCCCGCTCCGCCTTCAAATGAGTCTGAGGGTGAACCTTTCCTGAGAATCGTTCCCCCGTTCCCATTAGACCCGCCGGACTGAGATCCCTTTTCGACGGTCTGTCCCGGATCCCCATCATGGTTATTTCCTGGCTGTGCACCGCCTCCACCCCCTCCCCCAGCAACAATCAAAGCATCGTTCGATGAAAAGGTGATAAATGTCCCCCCTCCACCTCCCCCAGGTAACGGCGGCACGCCAACTGTCCCCTGGCTACCTTCCTGTCCCACGAGTATCTTTAACAATGTTCCGCGAGTAAGGTTGAAAGTTCCCTTCATGTAAGCGCCCTTGCCGCCCGGTCTTATAACTACTGCATCTCCATTTTTTCCTAGGCCTTGAGCGCCCGATGCTCCCCAGGCCTCTAAGACGTAAGATCCGTTCAGAGGTACTTGCCATATTTGGATTCCGGTGTCCAAAGTAACCTTTCCCTGTAGAGTGGTTCCTTGGTACCCGGACGTGTCTGTCGGCCCTGTTGGACCCTGGCCACCAAGAGTTGTAAATGTGAAGTTGAAATCTGGGAATGAATAGCAAATCATGAGTTAAGAAATGTTTAATCTTAATATAATGCTTAAAGTGCCTATGAAGTAAAAGATAATTGCTGCTTATTTCAAACGTTTTCAAGGTAAAGAAGAATGGCGTTTTCCTTTTTGGAATATCTTTTTTCGTTTTACAGATATTCACTTTTTTGTATTATGCAAATGAGGAAAGTAAAGACGTCAAAGGTAGCTCCACTAAAACAGCACAACACTCAATTGAGAATAACTCTGGAAATATTAAAGCAGCAAAATGTACATTGTACATTGTACATCACAAAATAAACAGAATGACACCTATTATGCTGTTGCCATGGCAACACTCTTGGCTCCAGTCTTCCGTGAAAAACCAAATATTCTCATTTGCAACCTTTTAAAGTGGGACAGAGGGTCTTACTCGGAACACACGTGGTTCCCATACTGACTTAACTCTCCCCATTAGATTGTTGGGAGTGGATGATCCTTGTTCAAGATAAAATCTGGGAATTTTAGTCTTAATTAAAACAGAACCAGTGGCATAACTGTTGTCATGGCAACGACACGACGGGTGTCATTATGTTTCTTTTGTGATGTACATTTCTGGTGCCAAGTTTGAAGACCACTGCTTTGATATTTCTAGAGTTATTCTCAATTGAGTGTTGTGCTGTTTTAGTGGAACCACCTATGACGTCATCACTTTTCTCATTTGCATAATTCAAAATCGTGTAAAACGAAAAAAGATACTTCAAAAAGGAAAACGCCATTGTCCTTTCCTTTGAAAACCTTTCAAATAAGCAGCAATTATTTTTTACTTCATATATAGGCACTTTAAATTATTCCTTTATCGGTAATCCAGTGAGCCAGTAACTTGTTTTGATCAGACTCTGATGATGTACCTTTTGATGCCTTCCTTTATTAAAGAACAAATTGGATACCCTTCAACAAATAGTAGTTAAAACTAAAAAATCAATTTCAGCAGAAAATGAATGATTTTAGTCAAGCGCATTTCCTCAGGTAATTCTTTCTTTATATGATTATTATCATAATCATTATCATTATTATTGTCATTATCATTATCATTACTTCTATCATAGCAAATTGCAATAGTTTGCAATTTAGATTGTAACCAGCATCATCTGTTTCTTTTGTTTTTTATTTTGTAACTATTTTTTGTAATGTTGTAGTGTCTTTTGAATTGTTATGCAAATTAAGATAATTAATTCAAAAAAGAATGTATTGATAAACTACTTGACATAAAGAACAGTTGCGCACACAAACCAAATCGATATCGCCAACGGTAGTGCTGTCCCGTGAATAACAGTTAGAGCATGAGAGCGAGAACCTCCTTCCTATTAACACTGACTAACAGTAATGAAGGTTATGGTACGACTTAGATTACGTACGTACAGCAGCGTGACACAGAACTTTACGACTGTTACGCAGCCCCCCCCCCCCCCCCCCTCACAATATTACCCTAAAGCATATCTCACCTGCACAAAAACCGCCCATCTTGTCAATATCATAGTTTCCAGTAATGGAGCACCATAGCTGACCATCAAAAATACACGAGTCGCGAAGTCGTCCTTGGTAAAGGAATGGAAAGACACAACATCCGCCATCTTTAGTTGGCCAGGTTTTGCATTCAGCAGGAGCTGGTGATGAAACACGAAACATTTTATTGTATAAAGTGTAGTTTTTTGTAAGGATTTTAGCCAATAGGAAAAATCATAAATGCCACATTTGCGCGTAAATGTTTCGATAACCATGACGTCACGATTATTGGTATATAAGAGAAACAACTTAGGATCTTGTTCGAAAATCGACGGCACCCTCAGAAAACCTTCGGTAATTTTCTGGAATATTTATCGAAAAAATATCGAAAACGTTCAACCCTCGGACAAACTTCGGGCAATTTTCAAAAATCTTTTAAAAATTCTCGGAAATCTTCGAAAATCACCGAAATCTTTTTGCCCAGTACACACGGCTTCTTGGAGATATGAAAATTCTCATTCAATCATGAGATATCGAGTTAAACGTGCGAAGAACAATTTCTTCTTTCCTTGCACCGTGTATTATTTTATATTAATGTGACGTGAAAATGGTCGTCCTATTTCTCTAATGGAGGCAAAATTACCTTATCAACCCATTCAAGCAGACAGATAACAACAATACGAAAATGGCTTACTAAGAGCATAGATGCTTACTTGTTTGACGACTTGGTGTACTACTAGATTCTCAAAACTTACATAAAAGAAATAAGTGACAACCAGTTAGGAGAATTTACCTTTAGCATCTCGAAATTGGGGGTGAACGTATGAACTTCACTTTATTGACTTACGTTTGACGATTTTCTTTCGTTCGAGGAGATGCCCACAAAGCCAGCCCGGCTCTTGGGTCAGTTGCATTTCAATCCCCTCTCCATACAGTTCACACACTCCTTGACTTGCTTTGCCATCGTGGTTAAAAGACGTACACAGCGGCTCCGATAAGCACTCTTGCGTACATGATGCCAAACTACGGGTCGTTTGTCGTTTGATCATAGCACCAATCTCTACCTTGAGATTTTCCTTGGTGTCAAAAAGAGCTGATCGTTGGATGAACTCGCTGCTTCCAGTGTGCAGAAGTACGATCAAAATTGCTCCAGAGACGAAAATGGACATAGCACCTCCTATTCACTTTATAAAAATAAAATGAAAACTGGAATAAAATTTTTAATTTTTCGATTAAACCTTTCGCAATGACTCAACGCAGTTCTGAAGTGATGTTTTCCTTTTTTGAAACTTATATATTTTTCACCCGAAAATTGATCCGGTTTGATTGTCAAATGACTAGTTAATTACTTTAATTTTATTGTTTAGCGGAATTAATTTGAATTTTTTATTTTGGCTTGAGTAAAGAAGATACATATAAGATGTCGTTTGCTTAGCAACCTACAATATGTAGACGTTACTTTATTAAATCTTGTCAAAATTTGTAAAGGGTTTAAATGATTTATAATGAAAAGAATCGTCAAATAACAATTTCTATGCGCTCGTGATTACAAAGAGTAATTTCAGATGTGTGTTCAGGATGAGTTTGTTTTCTGTTGGTATTTGCGGACAGCAAATAAATGTATGGCTTCTGAAAAACTCGCCACGACCGACTTTCTTTTACAATGAATCACTCCGATAAAAGTACTTCCAGTCATTTGCTCTTTTTTAGCCGGCGATACAATAGTTACTATTCTACATTTTTCCGTTTTGTTTTTACTCATGATCAATTTCACGCCGTTGTTATTTAGTATTAGTATTCATAGTTTTTCTTCATTTGATAAGTGCATATATATTACGTCCGAAACCTAGTGGCGGTATTTACCCGCTGAAGACGAGTAAGATGATTCAGAGTTAGGCACGGTCCACACTAGGCCGGAGGTATTTAAAAGCCGAGGTTTCACTCTGAAAACGCATCAAATGTTTTCCATCCTCACTATACCGGAGGAATTCAAAAACGCAGCAATCACCGGTCATTTTGGATTTGTGTTTGAGGATAACTCGGTCAGGGAAATCACACGGAATTATCGTGACGCCATCGTTTTCGAAAAGCTCCGTTTTCAAACTGTTTTCCGTCCACACGAAAACGACCTAAAGCGCAAAGCCAGCGTTTTCAAATTCCTCCTGTTTGAAGAGCGTTTTCGAAAAGCTCTGTTTTCGTGACGGATTAGTGTGGACGGTAAGCCTAACCTTAGAGATGAAGCTGCGAGCGAATCATTTATGTTAAATGTTAAAGGAGCTCAGTCACAGTATTTTGAGTTATTTTGGCCACATACAAAATTACCTTTAAATGGTAGGAAACCTTAAAATAACAGTTTAATGAGATAGAAAAACACCAAAGAGATTATGATAAACCATAAAGGAACAAGGATGGCTAAGGATGGAGACGATTAACACGGATTACAAACGACGAATTTGAAAACTCGAGGCTTAACTTTTCAATGTGCGCAAACCGTGACGTAGCTCCTTTATAGCGTCGTCGACTATTTATTTTTTTCTTTTAAATCTGTTCTTTCGGGATTTTGAAATTACGTAGCAAGAGCGTAAAAACCGCCCTTTCCTTACGGCACGAAAATAAGTTGCTCCGTTAAGTTGCTGGGAGTTACGATTGATTACAAGCTTACTTTCTCCCCACACATTCATTATGTTCTTAGTGAAATCTTTGCAAAGATAGCCGCCCTACGCAGAATTAGGCATTTTATTGACAATGACAGTACTGCGCTTAAACTTCATAAAGCGTATGTTCTCTCCCATTTTGACTATTGCAGTCCTCTCCTAACTGGAATTAGTCAGGCCCTGTTAGAAAAGATAGAATGCACCCAGAACTATTTTTAATTTACCTGAGTCCGTTATTTAGCTACGAGAAGATCTTGTCGCAGTAAAACTTAGATACCATTAAGCGTAGGCGCTTAGTCCAAGCTCTCGTACCAATGTTCAAAGGTTATCCTAATTATATAAGTAACACGTTCAGTTTGAAAAACTGTGCCAACAATCTTCGTGGAAATGATAGCAGACTGAATCAACCAGCCCCAAATACTAAATTCAGGCACAAATCTTTTTCTTATATTGCATACCGACTCTGGGACAATCTACATTCTCGTGTCAGGGAGGCACCCGATCTCAAGAATTTCGTTGCAATTGCAAGCTCAAAAAACTTAAGCTTGGCCAGGTTGAGTGTTGCTGCAATCTCTGTACTAGTTGGTTATTTAGTTGTAAAAAGCTTAGATAGTTATTTTTTGTAGCAGTTTCTTTGTATATATCTTAGGAATGTATATATTTATTAGTATAATAGATACACGTACATTTTTGTAACGAGCCTTCGCTTTCGGCTCACTGATGTCTCGTGTTCAAATAAATATTACTTACTAAAGATTTGTAAAGCACTCGCTCGCCATGTTCAGTAAAGCATATTCACTAAAACAAGTACATGGACGCGTTTCACTCTATTTACACTTTACAATAGTACTTAGATGCAACGTTTACGTCATATAGAATATGACTCGTACCCAGACAGTGTTTTGGCGAGGGACGATTGGATTGGAGAGTGGTCAGGACGTAAAGGGAGTCATGGGAAGCCACAGCTCCTTCGGGCTCCGACCGCCCGCGGATTGCAATCTTCTCTCACTCCAAAATTTTAGAAAATACCATAAAATGCTACCTTGGCACCGAGGCTTGGGGGAATAAAACACTTATAAATCAAATCGAGGTTGAGAGATGAATAAATAATTTATTTTATCATTCGATGTACTTTTTTCTTTCTTTTCTGTGGCCGAGAACCAACCACGTGACCTGCATATAACTGCCTACAAATAATAGTCTGCTCATGCGTAATGGCGTCTAAATGTGTTTTGCTGCATATGATATTCTGCTCATGCGTAATTGTAACCACACTCTTGTCTGAAAAAAAAATGGCAGATCGCTTCACTGAGTTGTCAGAGAGTGATTTAAATATGGCGGAAACAAACTTCGTGATGGAATGATAACACAGTTATTGAAGTCACAAAATATTGTTATCGCAAAATATCGCGATTTGTCAGTGCCTCGCAGATCAATTATTTCCTACAGCCTTCGGCCTCGGCAAATAATTAATCTGCTCAAGTTAGAATTTTAGTATATCAAAATTGCCCTATTCACCTTTTTTCTCATCATTAAACTATTGAAATTTAGAAACAAGCTGTGATCGTTTACCAAATACGGAAGATTTTATGTATTTATGTCCGGTCATAGAAACACGAGCGGAACTGAGCAGTTCGGAGAATAAAAAATGGTGTGCTAACACAAATTGCAGGGAATGTTTCCACAGCTTTTACAAGTTTCCCTTCGAATTCTTTCCGAGTTCTTCAAAACGTTCGGGCAAACAAAAGCAGATCTAAGTTTTTCTTTTTCCCAAAGACAATAAGTGAATCTCCAGTGAAACATGCCTACAACGGCAATTGCTTCTGTAAAGATGTTAAATGTTCTACAACTCTACTGAAATACTTACTTATTAAATCCGCTAAAACGCTATACAGGTTTTATTATCACGTTGCGGTTCAGTTGTTCGATAATATTTTGTGTTGAGCCAGCATTTCAGTGTTATCATTATTGCAATTGTTCACATTTCCTTGCTCCGTGTTTTGCTGAGCTCTTTCTTGTCTTTGTCGAGCTTGTCCTACAGCGTTGTTTGATCCGAACACTCGCATTCGCATCTCAATTTCTTCCGCTTCAGCAATGTTTGTAGTTCTACAAGTTAACTCAACAAACGCTACGCGAAACTGTCTCATTCTTACCGAGTAAACAATTGGATTTAGAAACGAGTTTAGTATTACCAGCCACACGGCTGAATAGATACATGCATACGCTGTTTGTATCGACATGATACTGCGAACGTTTATAAGAATAACTCTAAAGACGCACACAGGTATATAACAGATGAAAAGCAATGAAACCATGATAGCTGTTAGTTTAAAAGCCTTTTTGTCTTTCAGAAATTTCTGCCTTGCCTCTTCCGTAACTTGCTGAGTTGAAAGTTGCTTTTCGTGTCGTCGAACTTCACGGTAGACGGTGATTTGGCAGAAAATGATAAAGACAATATACAGGCCAGTAAATACATTAGTGATGAGAAAAAATACATTCCTGTCAATAATAAGAGGAATGTGCTGAATAAGCGAAAATAACCAGGCCAGCGCAGAACAAGTTAGCAAACGAGCCTCCGTGACTAGTGCGGTATTGTACGAGAAAGTGCGCTTCATGAGTAGATATCTTTCCCCAGATATTAAGGCAAGGTGGATAAGGGACGTATCTCGCAGAACACTCGTGAAATGTTGTGTGATCTTTTGAAATACACACGATTTAGTCGTGATCTTTCCTTGTACGATAATTATCACTGACGCTATGAACATGGGTTGAACAATCACACCCACCATCAAATCGGTGGTGGCCAAACACGCGAGTAGTATGTTAGACTTGATGGCTCTCATTCGGGATTTTGTTTTCACAGCCACTATAACCAACGTGTTTAAGGCAGCAGTGAAAGGAAATGTGACGATGCTGATCACTGCGAGAAAAATAAGAAAGACAGAAGATGGCGGCGGTCCTCCCAGTGTAATGTAGACTGTGCATTCAGGCGGTAACATCCTTTGGCTTGGAAGGCTTTCATTCATTGCTTCTCCCTTTTAGTTGATACACTGTTCTTTTGAATTCCGTGAGCGACTCTCTCTCCTGCCTGCTCAGTTGAAACTGGCTTCTCATTATTTACTTGTCTTGTCAAGTTTAAACTTTTCACCTGGCATTTTCCCGTTTTTGATTTCGTGTTTCAATTTGTCACTGTCTGTATTTGCATTTTTGTTTTGTTTCATAGTTTTATCTCTACCGTACAGTAAATTAAATAATACTTATGAAGGCTTTTTTTAAAGTGAGGCAACTTTTTTCTATGAACGCCGCTATCGTAATGAATCGTCCATTATTCCAGTTTTAATCAAGATGCTTTTGCAACGAATGAAGTGAGAACGCAGAATCAAAACTTGTTTTAAGCCCGCAATCAGCGAACAATTTCACAAGTGTTCGTGGACTTGTTTGCATATGGTGGAAGAGAGAACTGCTTTTTAAAAAGGGCTGAATGAACTCCCTTCAGTGTTGAACTGTTATCTTAATATCTGAAGCATCTGGGTATCTGAATATCTCAAATAGTTCTTTTGTCAGTAGAACTGAATTATTGCACTTTTAACAGCTGCTAAAACCTGAAGGATATCCCGAGCGAAGTGTCAATCGGATGATCGAGGATAACATAGTACGGCAGGTGCCGAAGGAGAAAGAAAGAAAAGCTGCTTGCATACTTGAGAATACTAGCTAATGCACAAACTTTCCACAGGAATAATAAAACGGGGTGTGGATAAGAATCCCGAGGAGATCGATGTGAAAGCTTCCTTTTCTATTCCAATTTAGTATAAATCTACTAGCGTTCTATTACGAATGCCGTTCTCTCATTGGCTACGCTACTCACTGTCTATTCTGTGACAGACAGTGAATAGCGTAGCAGTGTGCGCTTGTTAACAAAATGACGGTCGCTTCGTGGCGTTTTCGAAGGGTCTGCGAAGGGGATTTAGATAAAGGTTTGAATGACTGGTAGATTTAACCTAAAACAATGAGATTGTTCGCTCTCGATTTCTATGCGTGATAGCTGACTCGATAGAAATCTCGAGCTCATAATCCAATTGCTTAATAGAAAGCGTTAAAGAAAACAAACCTTTCAGAAAATTTATCTCACCCTGGTTGAAAAATAAACTTTGTACATCCTTCTTCGAAATCTAGTGATTTCTGGTTTACTTTATATTTCATATATGGCCAGTTTTCACATTACAGATTCAATTTCACGTATTTTTAAGTCTTTGGACACATGTGGAACACAGCTTCTGACCAAACATAATTTTTGCCATGTTTGACGGGATTTTGAGAGAACAAGTCACTTCATTTTGGTAAAGGCAAAAGGGTACACAAAATGCACAAATGTCAAAAATACGGTAAAGAACCTGGGACCCGTTTCTCAAAGGTTCCCAAATGTTTTCGTACCCGGAAAGCCGTTGCAAAGTCTAAAACCTTATGATTACAGAGCTGTTTTATTCACATATTCTTAATATGAACAAAGGTTCTCTTCATAAGTTTCAGGCGTATACACCTCTCGGTTTTTTGGGTACAGATTATCTAAAAATGGCTTTGCGGGCCCGAAAAGTTTCCGGGGCTTTCGAGAAACGGGCCTCTGATGGCGGTTACTACTGTGTTCCACACTAATTAGTAACTGGCTCTATAAGACAAAGCGGTAAAAACAATAAATACAAACAGACTGTATGTTGCACCTTTTTGCGACAGCATTATCTACAGCTAAGATTATTACGATTTATGTTACGTGAGAACTAAGCTTTCTATCAAACAGAAAACAAGAGTTAGTACGAAGTTAGTTTTATTTGATCAGCGTGATTATCACTTTACCATCTCCTCGTCTTACTCCTTCACAATTTTCTTGTCTAGTGCCACCGTTAAACGAACCTCCACCCCCGGCGACAGTTCCCTTATGTTCTTTTGCTTCTACTCCCCCACCGGAGAATCCCCCTCCTCCCCCGGGGTATGTGGTGGCGGCCCCTCCGCCGCCAAAGCCGCCGTTCGACCCGGTTTGGCCTACCCCTCCCTTAGCGCCATTGATGAAACTCTTCCCCCCTTCACTAGTGACGGAGGATTCCCCGTCTCCTTCAAGACCCCCTCCCCCCGAGCCCTGAATATTGTCCTTCTTTACTGGACACAAATTGCCTCCGGATCCATTGTACCCTCCGTGACGAGTTCCATTTTCCGTCTTTTGGCCGTGATCTCCGTTAAAAGAAACATATGCAGATTCGAATGCTGCTCCCCCACCTCCACCCCCAGCGATAACAAGTGGTTTGTTGCCTTCTTTGACGACGAATGTACCTCCACCCCCACCCCCAGGAATAGCAACGACGGAATTTCCAAGTATTCCTTCCTGTGCTACGAGAATTTTCAACTTTTCTCCTGCGCTTAGTTTGAAGAACCCTTTAATTCTCGCGCCTTTCCCTCCAAGCAGCCGACCCAGTCCGCTGCTCGACGCGCCTGACGCGCCCCAGGCCTCCACACTATACTTTCCTGTAGCTGGGACTCTCCATATTTGGATACCGTCCTCTAGTTGGACTTTACCCTCCAATGGAGTACCTTGGTAGCCGGATGTATTGGTTGGACCTTCATGGCCCTTGGCACCGAGGGAAGTAAAGGTCACCAGTACGTCTGAGACGAAAAAAAGCTTAATATTAGCTACTTGAAATCAAAAAATGAATTCTCAACATATCAGGTACACGGAAGTTTGTTACTAATAAAAGAATATCTAAATACTGCAGGTAGCCTGATATCTGCTGATGAGTTAAAAAAATCAATTATCCGGTTTGATGTAAGTGACGTAATGATTTACGTGGTGTAGTGTACACTCGGTAGCACTCGTGCGACAATTAGAAAATCTTCGAGTTCTACAATGATTTGACCATATCGACAATCGGTCTCCACGACTATTTCTAAGAGGTGATTAAAATTTTGTTCGTTTCTTTGCTTTATTTATTTATTTATTTATTTATTTATTTATTTATTTTGCAATTTATGAAAATATTTACAAAAGTATAAATGAATAAGGCAAGGAAGCCCAGGGAAACCAATATGGCTAATGTAAAGGAATACCTTAAAGATACCTAAGATTTAACAAATAATAAAAATGCTGTCATCAGTACACAAAATCTTGATAATTTAGGATAAAAAGTAGTTAAGCAAGGCTAAATGCGCAAATGCTCAAAAGCAAGGGAAGTAAAAACAAGCGGAAAAAAGTACACACGACCACCGAAAAGTAAATGAGAATAAGAGAAGAGAATATACTTATAAAAAGAAAGTTGACTTAAGTTTAGAAGTGAACACAGCAATACTAGAGGCATTTTGAATTTCAGTGTCGAGAGAATATCCTTATAAACTAACACATACCAGGAACAACGCTTTCTGAGAAAAACTTCTTTTGGATAGGAGCTGTCTGCCCGTACAACCATCCTGCTCCCTCTGTGAGACCGTCATCAAAGTATCCAGCGGCCTTACTTGAAAGTTCACAGAGTCCTTGGTTCTTGGATAAGAGTTTAAAATTAAATGAACGGCATCGTTCTTTCCTCAAGCAACGGTGTGCACACGAAAGGGAGTTGGCAGTTTGAAGACGCTGCATTAAGTGACCTTTTAAAAGGTAGTTCTCCCGTGCAGACACTATGGACTCCACAAGCTTACATGAAGTAGGTGTTGATAGTAACGAGATGACTGTAAGTGTGAACGCGAGATCAATGTGTACGGTGGCCATGTCTGTAACTGAATCACACACTTAAATTAATTCTTTCTGTTAAATTGAATCATGGTCAATAAGCCTGCGTCGCCATGCATATTCCAACCGCGAGGAGCTTGGGGAGAACTCCTGCCGGTTCCCTTTGGGGCCCAGGTCCCGACTCATGCAGAACAATAAGCTGGCCTTGTTATTAAATTTAGTGAGGAAAACTCTCCAATTCATGGCATAAAGATTTTATAGAAGCAACGAAGCGATGATAGCTGTCAGTTTAAAATTCTTTTTGTCTTTCAGAATTTTCTGCCTTGCCTCTTCCGTAACTTGCAGAGTTGAAAGTTGCTTTTCGTGTCGTCGAACTTCACGGTAGACCGTGATTTGGCAGAAAATGATAAAGGCAATACACAGGCCAGTAAATACATTATTGGTGAGAGAAAATAATTGCTGTCCATAAAAAGAGGAATGTGCTGAATAAGCGAAAATAACCAGGCCAGCGCGGATCAAGTGATAGCTGTCAGTTTAAAAGCCTTTTTGTCTTTCAGAAATTTCTGCCTTGCCTCTCCCGTAACTTGCTGAGTTGAAAGTTGCTTTTCGTGTCGTCGAACTTCACGGTAGACCGTGATTTGGCAGAAAACAATGATGGCGAGAGTTAGGAGTACAAATGTGTTATTGATGATGAAAAATAAATTCCTGTCAATAATAAGAGGAATGTGCAGAATAAGGGAAGATAACCAGGCCAGTGCAGAACAAGTTAGCAAACGAGCCTCCGTGACTAGTGCGGTATTGCACGAGAAAGTGTGCTTCATGGCTAGACATCTTTCCCCAATTATTAAGGCAAGGTGGATAAGAGAGGTATCACATAGAACATTCGTGAAATATTATGTGATACTTTGTAATGCACACGATCTAGTCGTGATCTTTCCTTGTACGATAATTATGAACATGGGTTGAACAATCACACCCACCATCAAATCGGTGGTGGCCAAACACGCGAGTAGTATACAAGTGAACATATGAAATATCATATAATTATTTGAACTGCGGAGAAAGATATTTTTGATATCTGATATTTTTCTATCATGTCTTCACACGAATAGTATGTTACACTTGATGGCTCTCATTCAGGATTTATAGTTTTGACTTCCATTGCGTATAAGGCGGTGCTGACAAGAAATGTGACGATGCTGATTACTGCGAGAAAAATAAGAAGGGATTTGAGTTCAGTGGCAGAAGATGGCGGTGGTCTTTCCAGTGTAAAGTAGATTCCGCATCCAAGCGGTAACATCCCTTGGCTTGAAAGGCTTTCATTCATTGCTTCTGTCTTTTGGTTGTCCTCACCTGATTCAGATTATCTTTCTCTTTCCTGCCTGCTTCAATAAAACTGAACACCATGATAATTCTGGTCGGCAGCTAACCGCCTAATTTGCAGTTCTTCAAACAAAGGAAGATGAAGTGACCCAATTAACTATCGTCATCGAAAACTGAAAGTTTCAGCATTCACTTGAGGCTAGTTAATAAACTTTCGTCCGAGGAAAAGAGAAGAAAATGTTTTCGTGCGTTAACTATAGCTGGATACTCGAAGTAAATAAGTCATGTGAATTTACTAACTGCCAATTTCCGCTGGGCCATAACGCTTACGATAGGATTCTCAACATACGATTTACTCGTGGAAAGCATCTGTGTTAAATTGCTTGGCATCAGCTGTATGTTCAAGTGGAATTCCGGTTTTGGAGACCAATAATACTTAAAGTTAATGTTAATACTTACAACCAACTTCAAAATATGATACAATAGCTTACTTACTGCCATGCAGATGCAAATTCTAGTCGATAAAATAGTCATAAATTGGACATATTTGAAACACAAGCAAATTAGCTGTGAAAATCGTCCAAACGAACAACTTCTCATTTTTAGAGCAACACGAGAAAGGACAAACATTCGAGTTAATCTAGAAAACGTTAACATGAATTGCACCGCAATCAACATCACATCAGCCAGTTGTGGTTCACTCCCATATTTTCCTATACCATCTGCCGAGAGACTTTCTCCCGAGCTTCGCGCTGTATTCATCTTCAAAATCGCCGTTAACGCTATAAGCTGTCCTTTGGTCATTTTGCTGAACACCTTGGTGATGGTGGCAGTGAAAACTAACCGTCGACTTCGCAGCAAATCTAACGTATCACTTGCCTGTTTAGCCACAACTGACCTTATTGTGGGACTTGTTGTTCAACCTTTGCAAATCGCTCACCATAGTTTTGTGCTCAAAGGTGAGACTGGCATAATTTGCAGCACGCTTGCCACAATAAGAGTAGCTGTTACCACAAGGTGCACCATAACTTCGCTTTACCACTTCGTTTTATTGAGCGCAGAACGTTATATTGTTATAAAACACTCTTTCGCATACGAGAACCTTGTAACTGAAGTTCGTATCATCGCAGCCTTTGGTCTTGCGTGGGCTGCCGCGATGATCGTTCCGGCGGAAGACTTCTGGCCACCGAAGATACAATATGTCGCAATATTAGTTGTTGTTATTATGCAGTTTATCTCCATTGCGTTAGTCGTTTATTTTAATGTTTCTGTATACAGGGAGGTCCGCCGCAACGAAAAACAAATTATCGCTAATCAAGTTTCCGTAGAAGTGAAGGAGAAGTTACTCAAGAATAAGAAAGCTTTTTACTGCACAATTATTGTACTGCTCACAGTTTTCCTGTGTTGTTTCCCGGCAAATATCAGCACTGTCATTCTGATATCCTTGGAAGAGAGCATCGCTATTAATGTAAGAAATGTCATATTTCATCTTCTTTCCTTATTGCCCGTATTGAATTCGTTGTTTAATCCACTGATTTACGCTGTTAGAATAAGATACTTTCGCGTAGCTTTCATTCAGTTCTTGTTGAGGAAAACTATCGTACAAGCCGAGCAGCTTGAAAGGAATATTTTTGGACCAAAACAAGTTCGAGTTGCAAATGTAGCGACTGCTGAATAGGAAGGAAACACGGTTAGCCGAGAAGGTTAAGTGGAACAAGGAAATGAGATGTTGAACCGATAATGGCAACTTATGGAGACACTGTCGGAACATAACTATGAAGAAAACGGTTCATGCAGAAAAGTCGATTCCAAAGTCGACGTCATTCTCACTTCACGGTGTCAGATCAGGTCGTGGAGTTTTAAAAAATCTTTAGTAAAAACTCTGTATTGAAGAATATCTGATCAAGTGGAAAACCCGGAAAAGAAATTCAAAAAATCAAAAATAAACATACCAGCTTATATGACGGCTAGTAAGAAAGAAATTGGATTAGAAATCAAAGATCACTGCAGTGTATAGCAAAATTAACTGTTGGTAAACATAAATTATATACACAAGCCGCCTTGAAGCGTAAATCGTAACCAATGGAAAACAGATCTAATCAGTAAGTCAAAATGTAAGTTAACGTCGCGAGTTGTAATTTAGAGGAAGATCAGTCGAAGAGGACGTCGTTAAATTTTAAACACGTTAATTTTAATCTCAGCCTTAAATTGTGTTACACCCTATCTGAGTGTTTTACACAAGCGTTTGTGGACATGTGTATATGGGGTGGAAGAGAAAAATGCTTTCCTCAGCCTTAATGACAAATTATGAATAAATTAACAGCCCCGAAAAAATCCCTCAACGTAAGGGGTGGCCCATTTGACCAAAAACCTGCAAGCACACTTGTACCAAAAAAATCATGCACTCGACCATTGCTGAGAAAAATTCATGCACGTTCAGTGAAGAAACTGAGAATAAAAAATCATGCATAGAAATGACCGAGAAAAGATTCCTAGAGAATGAAAGGGTTAAAGGATCAAAAGTTCAATGGTGCACCACTAAAATTGTCATTTTGACATAACAAGTTTGCACTCTCAACAGCTGCTTAATAATTCCGGGGGAATGAGTCCTCTGGGAGTTATTCAGTTGATTGTCAATTGAGTGATCGAAAATGGTTTTGACTCTGAATATAAATAAATAGGAAAAAGAATTCAGGTTTACCTCAAAGGGACGTTGTCACCATTTTTAGCATGATTCTGCAAATCCCAAAAACATATATCGATCATTGGAAGCTGAACAATGATGGTTTAATTTTGTAGAGCAGTACTCGACAAATGATTAAAACCCATTAGGAAGTGAGGATGGCTAACGATGGCGAGGATGGAAAACGACTGTACTGACATGGATTTTTGAAAAAGCGTCAGGATGTCACTTTTTCAAAGGTTCAGGTTTGGCTCAAAAATCGTTGAAATTTTGCAAAAATGTTCCTGCAGTGTGGACTTTCTTCAAGAAATTGCTTTTAATCATTTAGTTAGAGCTAATTAAGTTCTTATTACATAAATTTAGGGACCATTTCTTGAATTTATAACAGTTTTAAGCAAATATATAATGAGTGTCCCTCTAATTCATAGAAAATGAATGATGATCCGAGAATGTTCATAATTGTGTCGAAATTAAGACAACAATTGGCGAAACTAGCCATCTCAGACTAGAATATGCACATAAGGTGGCTCTCAAGTACAGTGTTGATAACAATGAAGAGGCTAGAGAAGAAACAAAAAGAAATACTCAAGAGAAAAGGCAAAGATTTGAGTCCTCTGTTAAGGGAAGGTGTCAGGCGTTTGATGTAATATGACTCTTTGTGTAGGAGAAGATCTGAATTGCTGTCGCAGTCTAATACTGTGGAGTTGTCTCTGACTAATTGTGCAAAGTATTCTTTGTTACAAGATTCAAGTGGAAGAGTTTAAGGTATCCGGTAGATTACACAAATTTCGCATGAAAATTAATTGTTCACCGAGTGTGCAAATGTTTGTATATTGCACTCTCTTTTGCAGAGATAGTCTTTGTTGTCCTACTTGGAATACGACAATTCATTTGTTCAACTCTTCGAGAAGCCATGAGACGGTTTGATTGGCGGTTCGAGGAATGTGCCGGAAATATTGAAAGCTGATAGGGAATATGATAGTGATTTTCTGACGGAAATAAACCCAGTGATATAGATTAATTCACTCGACCCACTTGACAGACATTGAAAATAAATTTCCGCAATTCCTCACTTTCTATCTCCGTGTAGGTTTTTTTTTTTTTTTTTTTTTTTTTTTTTTTTGCGTTTTTAACAAAAACCTGAGAACTTTTAGCCTGCGGTGCAGCTGCATGTGTCACAAACTCCTCGATGACCGATAGTGTAGACTGCTTGTGACACAGTTAATAATCTTACGTCACCCAAATTTTAAGCCAAAAGGTGATTAGTTCAATCGGTTGTGATAAAACTAAACTCTGTTAAAATTAAGAATCGATAAAAATTTCGTTTGAAATGATAATTGGGTAAGATCTAACATTTATCATTGTTTTATCATTAATTTAGAAGCCTATAAAAGAGGCATTTTGTAATGTCGATCAAACTGAATTCTGAGCTCAGTGCAAGCGACCGGGCTTTGTTAAATAGCTGCCATTGTGAAAGGAGAGCTGGTTTGTTCCTCAAACTCATATCGATTCATTTCCTAAGCTATTTACACCCCTGTCTCTGAAATTCACCCTCACATCGACCCAGTAAAGAAAAATTTATCAGTCAGTCATTACGTAGAATGATTGCCATGTCATCTATTTATTATTATCGAAATCAATTTGCTGAGGAAATGGCTGATGGTTTAAACGATATGATCTGTGTCTTAAAACGATTTACCGTGATTAACCACTGTCCAGTGAAGAGGCAAGATACCGTAAAATTCCGGTTATTAACACTCCGGTTTACAACCTCCCCCCGGTTACAAGCCCCCTCCCTGGTTATACCCGCATCTCTATGTATACCAAAAAATATCTCCTGGTTATAAGCCCTCACGGATATAAGTCCCCCTTCACTTTGTGAAGATAATTCATACAACGACCTCTGTGTTTCAGTTCCTTGTGTTTCTTCTTTCCAAGAACATAAAAGATATATTTTTATAGTGCTTGATTTTTGGTTTCATCAATATTTCGAAACGTTTTCTTATACCGGACACGAAGAAGCTCAGCAAAATAAGCAAATGTGAATAACACCAATAGTCAGTCCATCTCAGCATTGTCTTCCCCGCCCTTCCGCAGAAAGAGTTTCCTTGAACGTGCAGGCTGGCAGGGCGGAGACTGGGGAGAGGGGAAAGAAAGCGCTGTGATAAATATACCAGAATCCAATGCAGTGTATCGTTGTCTGATCCAGATCATTTGAGGCAATTCTTGTTTTGTTTGACCGCGGTAAAAGAAACTGGTAGTGGCAAGGATCACTCAAGTTTCTTCTCTAATCATTGATCGCAACGACCAATGATCATAGAAACTATTTTTAACGAGCCTTTAAAAAGGGAACAATCATAATCAAGTTGGAGCATTGATTTACACGAAACAATTGACCATATTCGTGTTCCCGGTATTGGACTGGAACTAGCATGCAACTGAGGCTAACGCGAGGAGTCTTTCCAAACACAAATGACTTAATCTGTCTAATCTCTTTTTAATGATATTCCCCCACTTGAGCCTCCATTGCAAGCTGTTCGGGTCCAATAATACGAATGTGGCCTACACGCAAGTGTGTCGCAAGTGTGCCGCCATTGACAAACTTGTACTATTCGCCAACCTCAAGAAAATCATTCCAGCTTTTTGATCTTGTACTAGCAATCGCACCGCGATTGCTGAGAGGCAACAAGGAATGGTTTTTATTACAATTAACTTACAATTTACGTCAGCCATCATGGCAGATTTATTGTGCCTATTGATTTTTTTTTCCGTTCAATGCTTATAATGGAGGCTGCAAATGGATGTTGTTAAACGAGGCCGACGCGCTTTTAGGTCCCCAATTGTGCAATAATCTCGTTCATTGGCCAAAAATGCCACGTTTTGAAGCAGTCAAGACTGATTTTCCGGTTATGTCTTGATTTCTTTTGCTTTTTAATCCACAATCCATTTAAAACGTCGTAATGCTGTAGAGTGTGGGTCAAGAAACTCAGACTCCATTTGTCTCTTCCATTTTTCCGAACCCAATTAAGATGCCACATTTTTTATAAATTTCGGAGCTTTGCTCCATCTGTACTCCGTTGAATCAAAGAAACTAAAATGACTTGGTGTCTAAAAATCTTGAATTTAGACGTGTTTCTGTCCACGATGTACCTCCGTTTTCTTAAGAGCTGTTGACGTCAAAAGCGGCGACTGCAATTCATAGCCAAAAAGAACAACTTTTAAAGTCGATGTTTTGTTTTTTCGGCGCTAAAAGCAATAATTGAACTGTGAACCAAAACTTGAAAACACCAGGTGAAAATTAAAGAATTAACAAGGGAAGCATAATTTAGATACTCAGATCAGTGCTGTATAAGCAATGAAAGTTGAGAGAAATTTTCACTGGAAGATTTAAAGCGATGAACGAAAGCAGGCTAACCCTCGAGATAATACCGCCTAAATGCAGTATTTATATTTTACTGGGCGGAACACTGCCACCTTCTGCCACTGAAGTCAAAGCCCTTCTTATTTTCTTTGCAGTAATCAGCATCGTCGCATTTCCTTTAACTGCCGCCTTAAACGTCTTGGTTATAATGGCCCTGAAAACAAATTCCCAAATGAGAGCCAGCAAGTCGTGTACACTTCTCGCGAGTTTGGCCACGACCGATTTGATGGTGGGTGTGATTGTTCAACCCATGTTCACAGCGTTAATGATAACCATAGTTCGAGGAGAGACAACGACTAAAACGTGTACACTGCAAAAAGTCGTCCAATTTTTCACGAGTGTTCTGTGTGATACTTCTCTGATCCACCTTGCCTTAATAAGTGGGGAAAGATATCTAGCCATGAAGTACACTTTCTCGTACAATACCGGACTAGTCACGGAGGCTCGTTTGCTAACTTGTTCTGCACTGGCCTGGTTATTTTCCCTTATTCTGCACATTCCTCTTATTATTGACAGGAATTTATTTTTCATCATCAATAACACATTTGTACTCCTAACTCTCGCCATCATTGTTTTCTGCCAAATCACCGTCTGTCGTGAAGTTCGACGACACGAAAAGCAACTTTCAACTCAGCAAGTTACGGAAGAGGCAAGGCAGAAATTTCTGAAAGACAAAAAGGCTTTTAAACTGACAGCTATCATCGTTTCATTGCTTTTCATCTGTTATATACCTGTGTGCGTCTTTAGAGTTATTCTTATAAACGTTCGCAGTATCATGTCTATACAGACAGCGTATGCATGTTTCTTTTCAGCCGTGTGGGTGGTAATAATGAACTCGTTCCTAAATCCAATTGTTTACTCGGTCAGAATGAGACAGTTTCGCGTAGCGTTTGTTGATTTGAGGTGTAGACTGACTACAAACATTGCTGAAGCGGAAGAAATTGAGATGGAAGTGTTTGGATCGCATAACGCCGTAGGACAAGCAGGACAAGGACGCGAAGGAGCGCAGCAACACGCAGAGCAAGGAAATGTGAACAACACTAACGATGGCAGCGATGAAATGCTGCATCAACGGGAAAATCATATCGAACAGCTAAGCGACAACTCGATCATAAAACCTGTACACCGCCGCCATACTATATAAATCGCGCAATGAATTTAATCAATAGACATTATAAATAGTTTCTTAACGTTGCATTATTTAAATACTTATGTGTTTGCTCCAACTAGTGTGAAAAATAAATGGAATTTTTAACCTCGTTCCCAGTGCATGATCTATCCTTACTTCGTGACGTCAGGAGTTGGCCGCGAAAAACACTGAAGGGAATGGTACCAAAATCAATTGCTTAGAGAGAATGTTTTGCTTTCTCTGAAGATCTCCTCGCACCATCATTTTTCTTTCAGTATTTTACATCATTGTGGGAGGCGCGGTGGCCTCATGGTTAGTGCGCTCGTCTCCGGATCGAGCGGTTCGGGTTCGAGCCCTGGTCGGGGACATTGTGTTGTGTTCTTGAGCAAGACACTTTACTCTCACAGTGCCTCTCTCCACCCAGGTGTATAAATGGGTACCGGCGAACTTAATGCTGGAGGTAACCCTGCGATGGACTAGCATCCCATCCAGGGGGGAGTAGAAATACTCCTAGTCGCTTCATACTACAGAAACCGGGATAAGCTCCGGCCTGATGGGCCACTTGGCACGTATGCAGACTTTACCTATTTTACATCATTGGTTGGTGTATTAAACAACTTCTTTCTGTCTAATGTTTTATCCGCTGTAGGTATTTTCTCTATTTCGGTTTGGCCTTTTTTATCAGCCCCCTTTCCGAGGGCGAAACTACCCTTCCATTTCCTACCCTCGTCTAAACTTCTTTTTTTTATCAGCGAAGTGGCAGTGGGATTTGAATGTTGAGTGCCTCTTTCCTCAATAAAATGGCAGTCTACAAAATACGAGACAGGAAAAAAGTACCCGTCGATGAGTTTCTATAAATATAATTGAGAGTAACAATAATTCGTAATTATTATGACTATGACATTAAGATCAAAAGGAGGCGAGACAAATCACTTACTATCTTTGGTCTAGAATAAAAACTACTTAAAGGAGCTTAGTCACGTTATTTTAAGTTATTTTAGCTGGGTACAAAATTGTACCTTTAAATTGAAGAAAAATTGAAAATAGTAGTTTACTGAGATAGAAAAACACCAAAGAGGTTTTACAAGAACTTAAAGGAAGGATGGTCAAGGATGGAGAAGATTAACACGGATTACAAACGACGAACTTGAAAAATTTAGGCTTACTTTTCAAGATGCGTAAACCGTGACTTAGTTCCTTTAACATATCATATCATCTAGATTGTTAGCCTTTACAAAACGGAATACAAGATGACGACAAAGCGACCTATCTATGTTAAAAATGTGCTTAAACTCCCGAAAGATTATTTCGGTAAATTATTAGTTTAAGCAAACGTTATTTTCTTTGCCTAATAGCGAAATGATATTGTAGAACAGTCGCAGAACAATTTTAGTGAAGTTTACTTAAATCAGAACTTCCCTATTGTTGCTTACCTTGGTTTTATTTCCAATTCTCCGTCGACCAGTCGATTGTTTTTCTCACTGAAAAACTTCCCAATAATTTGTTTCTCAATATATTTTTTCGAGGATCTTCATTTCAAAAGTACTGATACAATTCAGAATTACTGAACAGCTCATTTTTTCTAGTTTCCTCTGATTGACCTTGAAAAGGCTTTTCTGCCTTGAACTACCTTTTTAAGAAAGCTCCGTCAGTTGTAAAGCAAACAAAAGTGGGGCAAACACTTATCGACAGTTTTATGAAATTACCAAAAAACTGACAGCCTTGTTTATACAAACATAGAAACAGCAAACTAAATCGACGAATCCAGGCCACAAAATATTGGGCGTTTATCACAAAGGGAAATGCTCAAATGTCCCAGTAAGTCGACACGAAGATTTAAATTTTTCTACGTAAAAGCTTTGAATAGTAATTATTTCATTGCCTGATTTGTAAATGATGAAGCTTTTTCTCGTATATTCCGTGATCCTTCTCAGTTACTGACTGAATCTTATCACAAACGTCAAAAAACTTTTAAAAGGGTATGTGCACATGTAGGCCGGTGTATAATTGATCGGGGCATCTTCAGGAAAATAGACCATTAAGCTGCAAAATAATAGCTCCTTTGACTAGACTCAGCACATTTTCCTTCCTTCAAAAAAATTTAGCTTGTATACAATATATTAATTGACGCAGAAACCCATGTTATTCTGATAGAATCCATGACTCTTACTTACTAAGCAAACCAAGATTAACAGAAGTTTGTTCTTAATTCCTTCTGAATCGATAACTCGGAAAATGTATCTTGGGAACACCTTTCTTTTAGTATTTACTTTGGTGATCTTAATATTTCCCGGGTCCTGGTTTATTTGCCTTCAGATATATTATTAGTTGATTATTACCAACAGTCTGCATAATCAGCTGCGTAAACATGCTTAGTTTTTAAATTAATTTGACGAGGGCCGACCGAGGGAACACTTATGCCTAATTATGCCTTGTGACGCCCGTTTCGGAAGTCAGAGAAGCTTCTCGAGACCAAGAGTTTATCATGATAGTCACTTGTCGAGACACACCAGTGGCGGATCTAGGGAAGGGGCCCGGGGGGTCCGGACCCTCCCCCACCCACAGAAGGAAGAAAAGCCGGCAGGGCAAGCAAAACAAAACCGCCCCATCCCCCCCCCTCCCCCCTCCGCCCCTCCTCCCTTAGCTCAAGGTCTGGATCTGCCGCTGCACACTGTGGAAACTGATTAAAAGAGAAAACTGTATTTCAAGATGCGCCAGTTTCTCATGCCCAACTAAGATTTATGTAAAAGTTCTCTGAAAAGTTATGAGCATGCCTGCCTGTTTTTGCCTACCTGTCTGTGTGATTCCCCAATTTTGCGTCCGTTCCGGTTTTTAGAGGACTGGTAACTAGGCACCAGCTCAAACAATACCACGTGACTACCTTCCCTCGGCCTCTTTTCAGGAACAAGAAATAGAAACAGCAGAGTGCACATCATGTAGGAGAAATATCTCTTGAAATCTCTTGCATCATGGCACAAATCTTAGTAAATTTAGCAGGAAATGGGAGATTTAAGCTTTACTCTTCTATTTCAATTTTTCTTTTCAACAGTAAGGAGGTCCGCTCTGATTAAAATCATGTCTGACGCGGAAGGGTACGTATAATGTTCACGTGAACCATTTGTTTTATCGTGAGAATTTTCTCTCGGGTTTAAAGAAATTTCTCTCATCCATGTTATTTCTGTGGTTTTATTCATAGAGATGATGTGCCTACAACAACCAGTGTTGGCGAAATGGATGTAAACACCGCTCTTCAAGAAATCTTGAAGACTGCCCTGGTCCATGATGGTCTTGCCCGTGGTTTACACGAAGCAGCTAAGGCTCTGGACAGGTATTTCATTTCGTTACTTTTGTAGATCGTGTAATCGTTGTTATATCGTCAGTTGTTCGCATGTTTCCAATCGATTGCGTCTTGTTCTTTGGAGTGGGGGATGGGGAGGCCTTGTTAAACTTGTTACATGTAATGAACCTCTGTGGGTTGCCCTAGCGGTCAACCAGAACCCAGTCAAACTTCAAGTTGGAGAGAGGGACTGTGAGAATTAAAGCCTGGTTCACACTTGTGAATTAAGCGCAAGTTTATTATAAAGTACTAGCATAAGGACAAGGAAATGCTAGTGTGCAGCAAGGTGAAACAAGCCCAAGAGAAAGAAACATTGTCCTTTTTCTTGTGCTTACTCTTACGCTTATTTCACTTCTTATTTCTACAAATGGGAACTGGCGTGAAATAAGCGCAAGTATAAGCTCAAGAATAATTCAACCAATTGCACATTGTTTCTCCACTGACATGACGCACACCACACTTACATATGTCTATGGTGTAAACATTCCTGTGCTTGTGATCACTTTTGTTTGGGGTGGTGTATGGTCCTTCAAACACCCGGAGTCTCACAAAATTTTCATTGAATTTCACAGGTCTCACAGTCTCATATTTTAGCAATTATGTGCATCTCACAGGTTTGATTTTGTCACGAACCTGTTTCGGAGTCTTGATTACTTTGCAAGGCTAAGAGATTGTTGAAGTCCTGATTTGTTTATTTGTTTGTTTTATAAATGACATCTGAACTTCTTAGAGTCTGAATGTCATGGAGTCTAAATGTCTTGTACACTCCAAAGTCCCAGTCTTGCAATATAAAAAGTCAAAATGTCTTTGGCTCTGGAAGAAAAATGGCATTTACCATTCACCAGTTCCCGTTTTTGAGCATAACTTGCAAGTTTTTACCAGGCTTCTAGATGCTAACCCAGCAGCCTTATATTTAGCATGTTGACTCGGGATAGAGTAGTTTGGTTCCAATGTGTGTTATGTTTTGCCAAGATGTATTTCTCTCACAGTGCCTCTCCCTCCTCTGTTGTATGAGGTACAGGTGTGCAGTGTTAGTGTTTAAATATTGTATTTTATTTTTCACATGTTAGGCGTCAGGTTCATCTTTGCATCTTGGCCAACAACTGTGATGAGCCAATGTATGTGAAGCTTGTGGAAGCCCTATGTGCTGAACATGGCATCCATCTTTTAAAGGTTAGCTTGCAGACTTTTGTTTATTATTGTTATTCAATATACAAGTCCAAGTGCAACCCAGGATGTGAAAATTGTGTCCATTGCTCAGATGTCTAATTTGGAATATTGAATGCTGGTTTATTGCAAGACATTGTGTTACTGTTATACAGTTCAATGTCTACTTTAAAACATGGTCCGCAATTGGCCAGAATCCTCGCTTTCCAGTAAAAATATATCAAAAACATGTCAGCCATACATACATTCATACATTTTGATTCAACATCTTATAATAGTTGTAGTGTCATGTTGTTGCCAAATGAAAGTAATGTAACTAAAACTAAAATTTAAAAACGCTCTCTGATTAAAATAGTTTAAAATTACGAGCTTTTGATTGCCAGTCAGCAGTCTTTGACAAATAGTGAATAAAAAGCACAATCACTGAAATGTATGCAGTAAAAAGTGTAAAATAGAAAAAATTAGAACAAGGACAAAAAGATACTTGTGAGGAAATAAAATGCTAAAATGAGGTTCATAAAAGTAGAACATTGTCTAGATAATGGTTTTGAGTCATTGCCCAATTCAATTGTAATTCCGGTATGCTTGGATTACAATGTGCTAGAATGTTCTGTGCAATTTGTCAAATGCTGGAAATGTTTGATGAAAGTGTGATTTCATTCAAGCTTTCATCCTGTTGTCTCAACAGGATGGCAAAGCAGTTGAAGCCTCCAAATGAAATGAGAATGTATCACGTGACTTGCCTCAAAACTGTACACTCCCTTGGGCAAACAGCATTTGCTAACTCAAAAACACAAACTAACATGAACCCATTTCACCCATTCAATTCATTTGAGGGTCTCAAGTGAAAAATGTTTTGAGAACCTGTTTGAACGTTCTTGCCATAATATATGTTGTTCTGATTATGATCCAGGTTGATGACAACAAGAAACTTGGAGAATGGGCCGGTCTCTGCAAGATAGACAAAGAAGGGAAAGCCAGGAAAGTTGTTAGCTGCAGTTGTGTGGCTGTGAAGGTTAGATATTGTTCTTGTCTCAAAGGGTAACCTTGCCTGTATTAGGATTTTCTCTAAATACTTAAAATTATACTGTACACTGAATTAGCCAGATCATGTTTAAACTCTAATTAATCCAACACAACTTTCAACTGCTTATGATGACTAAAATGACAGCTTTGCCACGTAAGTGGATATTTTGCCGCATTTGTCATAATAAAACTAACCACATTTGAACCACCGTTCCACTGTGCCATTCTATGATGAAGAAAAGGACTCCCTCTTCTGACATACCGTGAGGATATGTCCATCACCGGAATCGATATAGAGAATTCTGAGGTGGCACCAGCAAATCAAAGAGATCTTTCACGATATGTGTATTTCTTTTATGTTGACAAGTGTCCTTTCTTTACCATTGGTACAGGATTATGGAAAAGAAGGCCAAGCTCATGATGTCCTGATGCAGTATTTCAAGTCCAAACGTGGCACCTAAATATGGCATTGACTTGTTTGTTTGCCAAATGAATAAAAAAATGTTGATTTGATGTGGTGTGAATGAGTGCAGTATCCACAAGTCCTTTATTTCTGATGCCAGAGCAGACAACTGAAAAATTTTGCCAGGTTGTAATTATTGTATTTTGCTCTGAAAGAGAGAGTAGGACCTCCTTTCCGTCCTATTGTTTCTTCCACAGGAACCTATAGTTATTACATCCGTTGTTTTTCAAGTGATGTCAAATTAAATGAGAGATTGCAAACCCCAGGCAGCGTGGCCAAGTGGTTAGGGCGCCGGACTTGAAATCTGGAGGTCGCAGGTTAAAGTTCCGCTCTAACCACTTAGCTGGAGTTGTTTCTTGGTAGACCCTAGTTCAACTCCTTGGTTATGCTCGTAAATAGCCAACTGGTCTGCCTCCTGCCAGTTGGGATTTTTAACCATGTTATGTTCATTTGCATTATTTATTTCATCGTTTGGTTTCATTGGCCCTGAAAAGCCCCATTGGGGGAGTGGTCAATTAAGATATTTATTTATTTATTTCCTAGGCTTCAAGCAGTCTTATCTACAAAGGGGGTCTGTGTGTTGCCAACTTAACATGCATTTATTAGAAATGTGCTTAAATAAGTCCAGAACAGAAAAGTCCAGGAACACTTGAGCTTCAAAAAGGAAATTCATTGAGGGTCTTATGTCCCCATGCAGCTTCTTGACTCCTTGGAGAGGCAGTGTGGCGGAAATTGTAATATGAGGATTAAAGAGGGCCCCAAGTTTATTAGCTTTGGCCATTTAATGTAAACACTCTTTAAATAAAGTCTTGAGTTACTTCCGGGCCCCATGGCAAATTGACAGGCTGTGAGAATGATTTTGCCCGCCTGGTCTGATCATCTAGAGGAAAGCTTTTATAAAAAAAACGTTCACTTCAAGAACATTTGCCTGTTTGTGAAAACCAGTTGCCCTCATGCTGAAAACATTAATGAAACCGATGCTAATATTTTAAACCAAGTTCAATCAAGTGGTTATGGTTTTTAAGAGAAAAACAAGAATTATGAAGCATACAAAAAAGTTGTTTATGTAATAAGCATCTCTTTAAAACAGAAAATTAACCTTAACATGGTCCAAATATTTTTGTTTAAAAATGTTTGTTGGAATGTTGAGACATAATAATCGGGAATTTTGATTGCAGTTTTCAAACTTTTCAGAGAGGTTTTCTTTTTATGTTTTTTGTCCTTCAGTTTTGAGTTTAAACAATAATATTTCAAACTACACAAAACCTAAGCAATGAAGAAAAATTCGTGATTCTTCATTTAACTTTTGATCCTGGGTTAGCGTTAACCGGCTTCCGAACAACCCAGCCCAGACGTTGAGGTGAGCTGTTTTGTTTCCTCTCTTACGCTGTGTTCTGCAGTCTTCTCTCCAAGCGAGAGACAAAAGTTATTGGATGCAGCGTTCTATATATATACAATGCTGATCCCTTAATCAGAGAGTCCCAGCTACAGGAAAGTATGCCGCAGAGGCCTGGGGCGCGTCAGGCGTGTCGATGGTCGGCTGCTTAGAGAGAAAGGTGCGAGAATTAAAGATTTAGCGACGGCGAAAAGTTAAAAATTCTCGTGGCACAGGAAGGAATAGTTGAAAATTCCATTGCAGCTATTCCTGGGATAGCTGGAGCTGTGGGTGGTGGTACACTCGCCATCAAAGAAGGCAACAAACCGCTTGTTATCTCCGTGGATTGGAACGTGCGGGAGCAGCTTTCGAATCTGCAAATGTTTCTTTTAACGGAGATCACGGCCAAAATACGGAAAATGGAACACGTCAAGGAGGGTACAATGGATCCGGAGGCAATTTGTGTCCAGTAAAGAAGGACAATATTTAGGGCTCGGGGGGAGGGGGTTTTCAAGGAGACGAGGAATCTTCTGTAACTTGTAAAGAAGAAAAGAACGTCACGGATGGCGGTAAGGGAGGGGCAGGTGTCCAACGGCGGCTTTGATGCCGGGGCAGCCACCACCACATACTCGGGAGAGGAGGGGAATTCTCCGGCCGGAGAATAGAAGCATAAGAACATCGGGGAATTTTCTGCGGGGGTGGAGGTTCGTTTAACGGTGGCACCAGACAAGAAAATTATGAAGGAGTAAGACAAGGAGATGGTAAAGTGATAATCAGGTTGATCAAATGAAACTAACTTCGACTTCATACTAAATCTTGTTTTTTGTTTGATTAAAAAGCCTGGTTCCCACTGAACATAAATCGTAATAATCTTAGCTGTAAATACTGCTGTGGTCTTTTGTCTTTATCAAAATAAAGTGACTTGGTTTCTGAAAATCCTGTCAAATCGCGGAAATTGTGATTGGCCAAAGGCTGCGTTCCATATGTGTCCAAAGGCTTAAAAAATCGTGAAACTAAATCGATGTGAAAACTCCAAGCAATATCACCAGAAACCACTAGTTTTCAGAGTAGGGTGTACGAAGTTTATTTTTCATCAAAGGTGAGATGATTTTTGAAATCGTTTGTTTTCTTTGACGCCTTTCTGCATAAGAATAGAAAAGCAAACTTCAAATAGATCTCGGGTTTTTTACACCCCGTTTAATTATTGCAGCTAGTCTTCTCAAAAAAGCAACCTCCCCTTTCTTTCTCCTTCAAGGCCTGTTACTATTTTATCCTCGATCATTCAGTTGGCACTTCGCTCGGGATATCTTCAGTTTTTAGCAGCTGTTAAAAGTGCAATAAACAAACAATAGCCTCCATTTGGCACGAAAATATGCTCGGATATTTGTCCGCGAACATTATCTGTTCCGAAAAGCGAACAGTTTTCCGAAAGCGTAGCTCGAGGAAAACTGTGAGCTTTGTGGAACAGATGATATCTGAGGACAAATATGCCAGCATATTTTCGCCCCAAATAGAGGCTATTGTGTTTATTAACCTTCAAATATTTTTCGCAACACGCACGGTTTTGAAAATTGGGGGAAATAACTCGGATATTCCCCAGCTTTGGCTGGAGAATATTCAGTCACGTGACGCATTTAGACCAATGGTGCGCGAGCGAAAATATTTGATGGATTATAATTTCTCCTGACAAAAGAACTATTTGAGATATTCAGATATGCAGATATTTCAGCTATGCAGATAACAATTCAACGCTGAAGGGAATTCATTCAGCGCTGTTTTAGTTCACAACGTAAAACTTAGCAGTTCCATATAGTATCTCTTCCACCATATGAGAACATGTCCACAGACACTTGTAAAATGTTCACTGATTGGTTTAAGAAAAGTTTTGATTTTGCGTTCTTACTACATTCGTTGTTAAAGCATCTTGACTAAAATTGAAATAATGGACGATTCACTACGATAGCGGCGTTTGTAACAAAAGAAGTTCCTATTCCCTCATTTCAAAAAAAGAATTAAATATAATTGTTGAATTTATTCTACCGTAAAGATAATTATAAAACAATGAAACACAACAAATATGCAAACAGAGATAGTGACCAATTGAAACACGAAATCAAAACTGGAAAATGCCATGTGAAAAGTTAAAACTTAACAAAACAAGCAAATAACGAGAAGCTAGTTTCAACTGAGCAGGCAGGAGAGAGAGAGGTTCACGGAATTCAAAAGTTCAGTGTATCATCTAAAAAAGAGAAGCAATGAACGAAAGTCTTCCAAGCCATGGGATGTTACCGCCTGGATGCACAGTCTACATTACACTGGGAGGACGGCCGCCATCTTCTGCCACTGAACTCAAAGTCCTTCTTACTACCGAAACAGGTAGACTGTTAATTCAGAGACGCGCGAAACAGTTGCCGTTGTCGAGAAACGTAATTGAATTAAGCCCACGTGGTCTAAAACTGACGCCAAATAGGTAAGCGCGCGTGATCACATTCCTTCACGTTCCTACACACTCAAATTTATCCCCGTTCGATTTGCATAAGATCATCGCAAGTCGCCACCTCATTCTCGTCCGTCGTTATCACTTCACATCGATCTTCGGGAAAAGAAATGTTATAAAAAACTTTTATCTGTATCATGTTGCACTACTAAGTAACAATCAGAGCGAAAGATCGACGACCGGATCATGAGAAGAAGCGCGCGGGAAAAACCCAGGCTGGAAGAACTGAGCCACACACTGCGCGAAGGACGGTGCTCACGTGCGTTTGACAACTGTTTCGCGCGTCTCCGAAAAAACACTCTACCTGTTTCGGTAGTATTTTCCTCGCAGTGATCAGCATCGTCACATTTCCTTTCACCGCTGCCTTAAACACGTTGGTTATAGTGGCTGTGAAAACAAAATCCCGAATGAGAGCCATCAAGTCTAACATACTACTCGCGTGTTTGGCCACCACCGATTTGATGGTGGGTGTGATTGTTCAACCTATGTTCATAGCGTCAGTGATAATTATCGTACAAGGAAAGATCACGACTAGATCGTGTGCATTACAAAATATGACACAACTTTTCACGAGTGTTCTGTGTGATACTTCTCTTATCCACCTTGCCTTAATAAGTGGGGAAAGATATCTGGTCATGAAGCGCACTTTCTCGTACAATACCGGACTAGTCACGGAAGCGAGTTTGCTGACTTGTTCTGCACTGGCCTGGTTATTTTCGCTTATTCTGCACGCAACCGTTCTAACTGAGAACAAAACTATATTTTTTCTCACAAATAATTTATTTATCGGCCTGTGTGTTGCCTTTATTATTATCTGCCAAATCACGGTCTACCGTGAAGTTCGCCGACACGAATTCGAAAAGCAGCTTTCAACACAGCAAGTTACGGAAGAGGCAAGGCAGAAATTTCTGAAAGACGAAAAGGCTTTTAAACTGACAGCTATCATCGTTTCTTTGCTTTTCATCTGTTATATACCTGTGTGCGTCTTTAGAGTTATTCTTTTAAACTTTCGCAAGATCATGTCTGTACAAACAATGTATGCATGTTTCTTTACAGCCGTGTGGCTGGTAATACAGAACTCGTTCCTAAATCCAGTTGTTTACTCGGTCAGAATGAGACAGTTTCGAGTAGCGTTTATTGAGTTAACTTGTCAGTAGAAGTACAAACTTTGCTGAAGCGGAAGAAATTGAGATGCGAGTGTTGGGATCACACAACGTTGTAGGACAAGCAGGACAAGAAGGAGCTCAGCAAAACACGGAGGAAGGAAATGTGAACAACTGAACTGCAATAATGAGTGAAGTGCTGCATTAACACAAAATATTATCGGACAACTGAACTGCAACTAATAAAACCTGTACAGCGTTGGTGTATAGTAAGTAACCTGAAAAAAGAATCCAATTTGTTGACAGTATGAATATAGGACATCTCACCAGCACTAAAAAGAAAAACAAATTAAAATTAAGACTCGATGAAAAAAATGTGTAAGTCAGTAGACTTGTGAAAGAATCAGCAACTTTTATACAGAAACAATTATCGTTGGAGGTATGTTTCACTGCAGATTCACTTATTGTCTTTGGGAAAAAGAAAAACATATCTATGCTTTTGTTTGGCATTGTTAGGAAAATGAATTTTGTGTTACTCAAAAGCGCGAAGTTAAAGTGATTCAAAATACAGAATTTTCGCAAAATCGCGGAACGGTGTCGCGAAATATATACGCGCACCTCAAAATCGCGAAATAAATGTGTCGCGAAAATTTCGTGTAATATGGTGTTTAGTAGACCCTGTACTACATTTTAAGCGTCCGAAATAATTACAGTACAGGATTGAACTTTTAGTAACTCCAAAGCTCTTAACTTCCTCTTTGAAAGGAACTCTAGTTTAAGCACTGCTTGAGATATGTAACGACATGACTGACATGAATTTGTGCCATTTTCTCGTCGGTACATCTGTAAAGCCTTTTGGAGCAGTTGTATAATTTACACAGCTGTTATTTCAGTCTAATAAGTGTCTTTTACGCGTAAATTTACTTTAGCTATGTTTCAGCAAAGTTTTCCTAAATTTTGTCTGAAATTTGTCCGAATATGATACTGGTATAAAGTGCGAAAATTAAACGTCCAATGAAACCAAAATAAAACGTCCTCAATTTTTTTTTTTTTTTTGCAAAAAGTTGGGGTAGAGAGGGTAAGGGAAAAGCTAGGAGCCTGGATCTTAGTAAGAGCATTCAGGTTCTTGTCACGAGACTGAAAGCAAGAGCGAAAGGGGAAATAAGTCATCTCCCGGAAAAAAGATATTGAGCAAGCTTCGACGACTCATGGAGGGAGGAGACACAAAACCTCCACCGTACAATTACGGTGCTATCCCAACAGATGCTGGTCATTCAGCACCACCACCATATACTGCTGGAGGTTTGTAACTGTCGATGATTTTTATTGCCTTTAAATGGAAAGAACAGTGTTATAATTGTACGTGCAAGAACACAACTGAACAGCGATGACAGAACAGAATGTACAACGTGTCGTTGGAGTAAAGTCTCAAAGCAGTGTAGCTTTTAAAAGCGATTAAAATTCATCAGGTTTGGTGTTGTAAGCGTGACTTCGCTTCTGAACTCCACTTTTGACCTATTTATGTAAGCTTACGTAGTTTTTGCATTGCGTAAAAGAATTGATTTATTCATGAACGAAGACACACATGTAGCGATAAGCTTTTTCCACTTCTTAAAGCTTCAAATTCTCTTTTCCGCGGGTTATTCTAACTCCAGTGTTCTACCGTGGAATTTAGTTGTCTTTTGGGCTTGAATAGCCATCCCTACATTGGCTTGAAGTCATAGACGTGTATTTTAATTTGAGAGATGACATGCCACACTAGTCTTTTAGTTGCTTAGCTACAGGGGGCTGCAAAAAACTAGAAAAGTCTGATTCACAATTGCCATAATGGCCTAGAATTATTCTGATTTGGACGGTTTGCAATTACCATATGGATATCTTTTTATGTGACAATCCTGTACAGTTTGCAGAACACAGAGTTAGTAGCCAGCTCCTACCAGCCAATCAAACAAAATAATTTGGCCAGTTAGGCTAGGGCTTCACAGAAAACTTAACTTAAGTGCAGTAAATAATTTAATTAAATAATTTTTATAAGTAAACAGAAATTTTAAGAGAAGAAGGAAGAAATTTTTTTAATAGAATGCAATAATAATATTAAAGGTGATTTCCACTCTATACTGCGCAGTCTCAACACCCAAATGTTTATAAACATTAAAGAGACGTCACTTGATGTTATTCATTACAAACCACATACCTTATCTTTGAGGCCTTTCAAATTCTTTTTCCGAGTGCTTCATTGATTTTTACTGTTGCAAAGTTGTTTCATCAAGTGATATGAGAGAGAACGAAACATAATAAAAGCAGTTTGCGACGCTTCACATCCATAATGGCGGTTGACAAGAAACTTTGAATTTACTTCTTGTATGTAGTTACAAAATGTTCATATTTTGTGATGTCATGCATGAAACAAAACAGAAAATGTAAACAAACTCTTGAGAGTGTGTAATACGGACTGGAAATCATCGTTAAGTATCCCATTTCATGGGTGTCTGAAGAGCCATGTTATCAGCATGTTTTTTTTTTTTTTATCAGTCTGAGATGTCTTTGAAGAAGGGTATTGTACACCTTGCAACAATTCTGTTTTCAAGAACCATGATGAAGGTGTCTTGAAGTTATTTTTCAATTGCATGTCTGTTTTTTTTTTTTTTTTTTTTCAGCGGGATACCAGCAGACAGGAGGGAACCTTCCACCCCAGGCTTATCCCCAGCCTCGGCCTTATGTACCTCCTCCTAGAACCACAACAACCATCATTACACCACCAGGTCCAATTATTATGAACATGGCTTTTGGTGAGTGTCCGCTTAGCATGGTGTGTCCGCACTGCCAGACGCACATCATTACATGTACAACATATCAAGATGGGACCTTAACATGGCTTGCTGCTGGAGCTATTTGTCTTGTGGGGTAAATATCTCTTTCAATTTTACTTTCATTTTAGCAATTAGGATGTATAGTGTACAATTTTGTTGTGCACTTTAAAAAGTTGTGCAATTCAGATCGCAAGGGTTAAAGCTGGGGATACTATTTCCTGTTCTTGTTATAACTCCAATTACAGACCCTCTCTCCACCCAGCCCAGTTGTTCAAAAGCATGATGACTCCAGGATTAGCATGGATTTTATTCTCAGACTAGTTTAAGAGGTTTTCAGTGACATATCTCTTCATTTTTTTCTGTATTTGGTTTTGACATTGATTATGATCCTACCCTACAAGACATATGTAACAACAACAAAAACCAATCTTATTCAAAAGAAATGAAATACTTAATTATCCTCTAATCCTGGATTAGGAAGTGTTGGTTATCTTTTGAACAACCAGGCCCAGTGGTATAAATGATTAGCAGTGAATTGTAATGGTAATTCAGGGCTCAAAAAAACTGCCGTCCGGTTGTCCAGGACAAGTAGATTTTCCTTCTGGGCAAGTAGCTTTTCATTCTCACTTGCCCAATGGGCAAGGGATCAGGTAAGTTGTCTGCCATCTAAAGCATTAAAAGAGCAAACTAAGATTTGCCCATGGTAAGCAAAATTTGAGAGCTACACTTTACTTGTCCCAAGTACAAGCTGGAATTCAAGTTTTTTTTTTTTGAACCCTCGTGGGTAAACCATAGCAAAGTACAGAAGGGCTGGGTAATGACAGTAACCTGTTGTGAAGTAGCAACCCACTTACATGTATGTAAGGGGCGTCAACAATTATTAATGACCAAGTTGGGTCTTACATATCCAAGAACTGGAATGAACTTAATCCTCTATGTTTACTGGTCATACATGCAGTAAATGCGGAGAAAGGACTGACTGAAGTGGACGATGAATAGTAAAATCTAAGACTCGTCAACATGCCAAGACCCTTGTTAGAAAATCCAAGACTGAGTCTGAAACAATTTTATACTCCAAAGGCAAAAGGAACACACAAAATGAGACTTCGTGACTCATCTCAAATGCTGTTAAGATTTTGAGATCAGATCATTAATTGTCCCTGGATCCCAACCATTTGCCATCTCTAGAGGTGAAGTTCCATCCTGTTCAACTTGACTGACTGTATGATTGATATTTTATTAGCCTGTTCTGGGCGTTTGGTAAGTAGTCGCCTGGGAACTTGTATGAAGAATGAGTGGAAGAAACGTGATGGTCCCCCTTGCTCTTGCACAAACATTACAGAATCGTGCCCATTGAAAAACGACACACAGGAAAATGCAAATGAGCAAAAAAGGAGACAGAGAGCATGCGTAAGGCCTGTCAATCAAGACCTTTCTCATGGCAATACCCATTGTAGGTCATTTTCATGAGTATTTGTTCTAGATCTGACTGCTCAAATTTTGCCCTATTCATCAGAGAAGAATAGAGGTAATTCTTAAGACAGTGTGTTTCATCAAATATAACTTATGCTGCTGGTAAGCAGAGATGTCAGATAATATTTTAATATTCTAGGGAAAAATTCTTGCTTTCACCACTTTTAATGTTAATTTGCAAATTGATATTTTAAATCAAATGTGCACTTTATTATGTACAAAATCTTCTGGAAAGTTTTAAAGTACTCTGATATGTCTGAATTGGCTGGCATATGTTGATCAGTTGTTTACATTCTATGCAAATTTATCAGCTGGCAGCATGAGACCATGAAAGTTGAAATCGCCTTTTCAGTAAGGGGGTGAGGGCATGAAATACCACTGTCTGCTGTGTTTGCCAAATGTTGATCAAAAACATTCCTTTTGTTGACAAAAATGTTCAAACAGTAGAATTTATGTTAGCAAGAGGATGGTTTAAATAAATTACTTAATATTGCCATTAAGCAAAGACATGTTGTATCACATTTCACTTTTCAATGCTTTGACAGCAAATATAACTCCTTTCGTTATTGTATTGTTGCTGCCTAGGTTGCTGTCAGTTCTAAACTAAGCAATGGATATGATTAAATATATTTGCTTTCAGAAGCAAGCATTTAGCACATTCGATCGGCGATGTTTAAGGGTCAAAAATGCTTCCATAACAAAGTCTGTCCTTCACATAAATCAGTAGTTTTACTTAAAAACACGAAGAGATGGCTAGATTTTCTCAAGGGGTATGCCACTTTGCGGTTCAATATTTTGCAGTGAGAGTTTACTTGTGTGGTTTTGTGTAAACACTCCACATTCTGTTGATATGTACACATCAGGCCTTTTCAGATGAAAAGTGCATTTCAACACTTTCAAACAATACTAATTGCCCCAACTGTACATGTATCTGTATTGTTTTGAAGGATGCCAGGGGAGAACTTTTAACTTCTTTTTGGGAATTTGTCACTTAAGAATCTTAAGAGACTGAAACCAGCAGTAGCCTTTGCAACCTCATTCACAGGTCGGTGCTCCTGCAAAGCATCATGGGTACCCCACTTTTCCTGGGTGGCGCTTTTCAATTGGCGCAATTCTGTAATGTTTGTCGTGTTCCCCTTTTCCTCTCCCCCACAAAAGTCAAACTGAGAGCCTGGAACAAACAATATTTTACCCATTGCAATAATTGTAATTTTTTATTGTCTTGCAGCGGCTGGTTAGGTTGTTGTTTGATTCCATTCTGTTTGGATGGTTGCAAAGATGTTATTCACTCCTGTCCTAACTGCCATGCAAGACTTGGAAGTTATCGCCGAATGTAGAGTGTTCTGCAAGTCATAACTGATATGTACTGTACAGTAATATTGATGAGTTTCGCTTGATACAATGCAGACCATTTGTTTTCCATGCCTCGTCAGAACAAAAGAATGAATTATTTACTAGTAGTATTATTCAGTATATTAATGTAGAATTGCCTTACGCTTTTTCTTAATAGCTGGGCTAAATGTATTTTCAAATTACTCTATTTTCAGAAATTGGTAATAACACATAATATGGGCTAAAATTTTGATCTGGATATAACTGCAGTCAGTATAACATAAACCTCTTGAGGTGCCTTGTTCCTGTTAGTTTAACTTTCCAGGTAAACTTGAAACTTGGACCACAGCCAAATCTAGAAGTGGTCTTTCCAGTAAACAACTCTCCAAGCAGACTTCAGCTTTGGTCATTTTAGCAGCCATTACAGCTGGTAAAACAAGTTTAGAACGTCTGTGGAAGACTGGGTTCAGGAATATTGAAATAAAATTAATATTGAAAACAACTTGTGGAAATATTTTTCTATTGCCAGCTATAATCTGTCAGCTCTCGACATTCCTTGATTCAGTTTTCCAGTCATCAGCTTGCTATATAGTGTTGACAAAAGCTTGTTTGCTGGGTTTCAGTGTTTCTGTCAAATGCAAGTGCTTCCATTCAGAGTACAGTTCCTTTTGTCTTAATGCTACAGTCAAGACCTTCGTATCCCAGTAGTATCAACCTTAAAATGTAGTAATGTTCAGTAGTTATCTTAAAATTTATACAGTATCATCCTAATAGTAGATCAATATATATCAGGGGGAGAGCTGCAGGGAAAACTTCAGTGTTTGTATGTCCATGTGTGAAATGGGGAACTTGTGGTAGAATCATTCAGAGGTACACTGTACAAAGTGCTTGTGTAGTTCATGCAAGGAAATTTCTCCCCAGGAAAAAGTGATCAGTCATTTCAATAAAAACATGTTTACATGAGGGGACATCCAGAATTAATAAAAATTTGTCCCCAGACTGTTCACTTGTGTGTAGGCCTAAAGAAACTGGGTACTACTGTAATGAAAGAGTAAATAATGTTAAGTATACACTTAATTGTCAATCTCGTAGATATATAGATCTTGGTAAAACCTATAGTAGTACTAACTAAAGAAAGAGACTCTTTTAAAAACGTTGTGTGTTGTCAATGTTTCTTTGGCGAAATTGCGTGCAACACAAAATATAGAAATGTTGCATCAATGCAGCTGTAACTCTGATTCTGTTTTGCCTTCTAATATGTGAGATTTTTGGTGAGGTCATGCTAGCATGAACTTACATCATGAACACAGAAGAAGCCTGTTTAAAGATATGTCCCTTATTAAGTAAAACCAGCTACATTAATAACAATTGCACAAATATTTAAAACGTTTTTTTTTTTCTTTTGTGAACTATGGTGAAAATGAACAAAAACTTTTATCAGGAAGTTGTGTATTTCCTGTTTAAATTCTATAGTCTATGGTCAGTTATAAGGAATAGTGCTACCTGAGATGTTCAGGCTACCACCTAAGCTTGCTGTTCACATGGTTCACCTGTGCCCACTTTTTTATACAGCAGAGAAGAAACTCCTTGTCCAATTTCAACGCATTACATTGGCCAAATGCACTGACTATCACCAGCGATATTTGTCTTCAGATAGGCAATTTGCATGTATGATAGTTTCATTTGATGGTAACTACCAAAATGTTTCCTTTTTCTTATGCTAATTATGGCAAATGCCATGTAAACCCCACCCTAAAATAATTCTTGATAGTAACTAGACTGCAATTTTCCTTTTTCTTATGCTAATTAGGGCAAATGTTACTTAACCGCACCCTAAGATAATTTTTGATAGTAAGAACCAGAATGTTTCCTTTTTCTTATGCCAGTTAGGGCAAATGTCACTTAACCCCACCCCAAGATAATTTTTGATAGTAACAACCAGAATGTTTCCTTTTTCTTATGCAAATTAGAGCAAATGTCACTTAACCCCACCCCAAGATAATTTTTAATAGTAACAACCAGAATGTTTTTTTTTTTCTTATGCTGATTAGGGGAAATTTTACTTTAACTCCACGCTAAAATAATTTGTGTTAGTAACATAACAGAAAAATATGTTCTAATAGTTGTAGCTAAATGGAAGACATAAAGAAAGTTTGCTATTCACAGAATTACTAGTAACCATTTTTGTGTGTTAGTCAATAAGAAAGATAAAACATGTTTGACATTTTGAGACTTCAATGGTAGACAAGTGTCTCTGACAAATTTCAAGCACAAAGAATTTCCTTTGTTTAGCAGTGACATAATTATCCATAATATAGATAGTGAGTGACTAAATGTTAGACAGGTGCTACTGGTTTTTTTTTTTTTTTTTTTTATAAAAATACACTTGACAGTCAATAATGTAAATGCAGCAATAATTGTAGATTAAAAAATATGTGCATGTGCAAACCTGCTTTACAGGAACCCCTTTGTGATTTAATTTTTAAATAGTTTATTTCTAAGTTGAAGAATGAGCTTGTACCAGTTTCAGTTTGAGGAAACTTCAAATTTTTATTTCATGTCTGCCTAAACTGTGGTAAACCAGGACATAATTATGTATATATTACATTTTCAAAATAGCCATAATAAAACGAGTTTAGTAGAATTGATCTTTTAGGAAGTAACAAAAGGCTTTATATAACCAGGTTTTAATGAAATAATTTTTTTTAAAAAATTACCGTTGTTAGAAATAGTTTTGTTTAGTGGCATTCTGGACTTTTGAATATATAAAGTTCGAAAGTGAGCTAATATCGAAATGTTTGGAATTCCTTTTAAGGCAGTCCGTAAATAGAAAGTGACAGCAGATGACACATTTGTTGAACAGTTTCCCTAATTTGCACACGATATAAAAATTCAAACTGTTTATATTAAAAAAAATAAACATGACAGCATTCTGACTTGGTGAAAACTACCTTAACTTGATACTTTTTCTACAAGAACCTGATCAATAAAGGAAACTAAGCGAGGGAAAAATTGTCACCGGTCATGGGAGGTTGTCCTTATAAAGTGACGTTCTGCTGTACTACCCACTCCAGCCGACAGGAAGTTTAATCAATATAATAATTTTAAAAAACAGTTTGACTTAAGTTCAGTCCAATAACCGGAAACTACTCGGCCAATTTGCGTGACGATTGAGAAATGGTCGCTAGTTTAACACGAACTGCGGCATTTTACAAAGGTATGGTCGTATATTTTATTGTGCCAGGAAAATGTTTGATATTTAAAACTTTCGTCATCACACACACACCCACCCACTTCCGACCGATGTCGAGCATAACATGTTGTGGCGGGAAATACCGCCCGCTGAGAATGAACCAATTACATCACTAAGAACAAATAACCAGTATCAAGCACGCCCAATCTGATTGGTCCAAAGAGAGTCTTCTAATTAGAATCACGTGACATAATTGGAATCCATAGCCCCGACCATCGTTGAGTTCGAAGTTAGTGTTTGCCTCGTTGCCTTTTAGGTATATAGATTAACAGTATTTTTGGGTCATAGTTGAGAGAATTTCAGGAAGAGTCGATGGCTGGTGCCACAGGAGAAAATGCAGAAAGTCCGGCGGCTTCTCCGAGACAGCAGGCGAACAGAAAACCGTCGCGCAATCGCCTTTCCTGCCAAGTAACTCTTTTGGACGGAACGGTTTTAACTACCGATCAGTTACAAGTAAGTTAAAGTTTCTTTCAACGGTTGAGATTCTTAGAAGTCTTAAGCTGATTTGATCGGTTTTCAACCAGTAGTTACCTTTTGGTTTTCCCATGTAATATCGTAAACCGTCATGCATAGAAATGTAATTCTATAAATTTCACAATGAATCATTGCACATCAAACATTTTACACTTGTTGGTCTAGCGGCTCGACCTGCAATGATTTGAACGAGGTTTTGGAAGTTTTCCACAGTTTTTCCACATCATAACACATTAATGCCAAGAATTGATGTTAATCCTATACGATTTTACTTTTTTCTAGGACAATTTTGGAAAGGGAAACTAACCTTCGAAACGATTATTTTAGCCAGCGTTTTAGGAGCGCTACCGATTATGTGAAAATTAACACGTTTCGTGGCCGTATTGAGAGACTCCCTTAACGGCGTATAGTTATAATAATAAAATCGACGCGCTAATAGTTTTGGGAACTTATTTCGGCGCATATAGTTAAGAAATTATATTTGCGCACAGAAAAATCAAACTCACGTTTACCCTTGTTCTACGCTGTTGTATTAATTCGGGTACATAATTCCTCATTCCATTATTACTTCGTCATTTCACTGCGCTGTATGTAGGATTTTTATTTCGCGTCATCTCCATCTTGTAGCTCAAAATCCGTGTCGATAGGCCAGACTTCAACCCTGCAAGCGAAGAAAATGTTTACTTTAGCGTGCACGCTTTGCTTGGTTGGGGTGTCGTGTTACAAAACGGCGTAAACTAAAACTTGCTTGCTGCAGTTAAGCGTTATGTTTTGACGATCATTCTTGTGAAATTGTGCAGTTTTAGTGTCATTACATCAAGACTATCGAACTGTACAGAAAGTGAAGTTCTGTGCCAACTTTTGGTGTGCTCGTTTAAATAACATATCCCCATTGTCTATGTTAAGTAGAAGCTTAATATGTGTTAACACGAGTTTGCTTTCCAAAGAAAAGTGCCAAAGGTCTTGATTTGATGCACTGGGTGACAACGCAGTTGAACATCTCAGAGAAAGAGTATTTTGGTCTTCTGTGGGAAGATAAAAATGGAGAAAAGGTACGTAGACGGTAGAAATAGCATGTATGTTCTTTAGTTCATGAAAGTTCTGTTTTGAACAGATGACCGTTTCTTGTCATTACCAATCAACCCCCTATCGGGAAATCAAACTTTGTTAAGCATTAGGAGAAAAGATTGAAATGATTTTTAGCTTGTTTAGCGATTGTGTGGTATAACTTTCGTTGCGTGACAAGCAGGTTAAAATATTATTCACTATCTTAAATGTAACAACTTTCAACAGGTTTTTGTTGGGTTCTGCACGGGATAACTGCGATATGTTTTCTTATTTTGTTTCGTCTACAGTTCTGGCTTGATCCCCAGAAGAAAATTACAACTCAGCTGAAAGGTATATTTGTTTTGAACACCAAGAACTTCCTGTTTTCCCACGTCTACGGCTAACGCCTAAATGTTATTGTCATGTTAATTTGTTTTTTAGTATTCTAGACAAACGTTTCCCAGGAGAATTATATTGTGTAAATTTGTGGTGTGAACTCGATTTGTAGAATATTTATGAGCACTTTTAATATACCTCTCCTTGAACCACTGTTGTTAGATTAAAACAAATTGTGTTTGTTTTAGATGTAGACAATATTTTGGATTGATCAAAAATTTTAGATTCTCCTGTTTTCTAAAATCAAATTTTCCACTACAATAATTTATTCATGGGTGGCTCCAAAAAGGTGTTAGTAATCTTAATGTTACATGTAGTTACCAAAGAGGATTATAATAGTTTCAATTCAGACAAGCATACAAAGATAACTGGAATGAATGGTAGATTTATTAGTTGCAGAAGGGTTTGTTTATGGTACATGCTGCTGGAGCAGATAAAGATCTCCAAGGTTGACAGCATTTGTTTTCCTCTATGTGAGGTCTAATTATTGAATAATTTCTTGATTGATGCCATCAATATAACCTGTTGGTCCTGTTAAGATAAAAGCACCCAGAGTATTTCCTACCCTATCTTGATCTAAATGCGATTGGATTCTTAGCATTTCAGACACATGTTTGTTTGGTTTAGTGGTCTGTTTAGTCTATTGTTTTATTTATTTGTATCTCGGTCTAAAACAAAATAAATATTCAAACTCTGAGCTAAATACACAAAGGTTACATTTCCATGACTGAGCACTATTTAATTTCCATTTTTGATAGCATTATTTCCTGTCATGAAGGAGACACCCTTATGTTCAAAGGTTTCCCATGTGATAAAACATTTGTTCACTGAAGTGTTCACGTGGGAAATTTTTCATTCTCAATATTGGAGTACTCTGGTTCTTCACTGTGGTCTTTAGTCAGCACAGCAATAATTCTGGCTCTTCATGCCAGTTGAGACCTCTCACCCCAAGTCATTCACACAAAATGTAAAAGTCATGAAACTTGAAACTTGAAACTTGAATACATGTATACTTATCAGGTCACAGAAAACTAATGGCATCTTGAATCCAAATCTCTTTGAATACAAAAGCCATTCGATATTCTTAGTGAGGCTTCTGGATTTATTTTTTAGTTTTGAAAAATACATCTGTGGCAACATCATAGTCTAATTTTTGTCCCCAAGTTTTCTTTGTATACCCTATGTTGTAGCAACCATTTTCATCCTTGAGACACCATGAAATATATTGACTAAATTGCCAGAAATTTTAGAGTTTTTTAATCTTTTTGTTCAGTGTTTGAGACTCGTTAAAACTTGCTCTTATGACTGATTCAAATTTCATACATGTATACTCTAAATGAATAGAAGACACAAAATTAATGTGGTTGAGATGTTTATGTAAAAAAAAAAATTGCAGTGTGCAGAAAAGCTAGGGAGTTTGCCATTTAATCCATGTTATTTAAGAAAAGAAAATTCATTGTAATTGAAGGGACGTGAACTTAATTTTGTACAGCTGTTGACAATGATAATTGCTCATGAGCTTTTGTCCTGCATCGCAATTGAATTAATCACATTGAAATCATGGCTTCTAGAACATATTAATGCATTTATAAATAAGAATCAAGGTGTGAGTGGTCAGGATCCTTTTAAATGCATACATGAAATTTTGAAGGATGTCACTGTTGACAGTCTTTCATGAAAGTGGCATTGAAAAACTATTCTTAAATCTCTCAAAGTCTTAGAGAAGACCTCACTTCACAGGTAGAAAGTTGTAGCTACATGGATGCCATTGTATTCATTTCCTTTATCATTACTTATTTTTAGAAAATTTTAGTACCCTTAAGCTAAGTGTCTCTTCTCCTTGCCAGGGTTACGTTTGAAGATAGTGTTTACAGCATGACTGTGTAAATTAAGAATAATAGTAATACTGTTTTTCTGCACAATTCAAAAGAGGATTTTGCTTTACAAGCAAAATCATTAGGTGCACATGCATGTAGTCAAACCTCTTTAATTTCCAAGACAAATACACACATGTAAGGGCCAGACCTGGGTGCTCACATCACATTGTCCATATGACAGAGATACATTGTAAAGGTGACCAATATGAATTCTGTTTTATCTGGGACTTGTGCTGTCCTTATGTCCGAGTTAGAGAGACATCCTTAGGGAGACGTTCAACTGTACTGGTATTGTATTTATTTCAGACATCTAGATATTTTTTTAGATGGCCACAAATGTTGCTTTAATGCAACCGGATATGTATAATTTTTCACCTTTCTTATGTTACTGTCTTCTTCTAAAAGCCCTTAGGGGTGCATGCAAGTTATGCTTGTTTGTAAATTCTTTTGAATCAACTCCTTATGTCATGGTAACATGTATTTTAAATACCGTTACTACAGATATTGCACTTCTGTTTTACATCGTTTTTTTCAGGTGTCCAACCTAACTTTGGATTTGCTGTGAAGTTCTATGAGCCTGTGCCATCACAAATTAAAACTGACTTTACCAGGTAAGCTAGCAATGCATTTGCAATTAAGTATGCATTGTATATTCTCGCTGCTTTTCTTGTGAAATTCTTATAAGATTAAATTTGGAAATACAGTTAACGATAAAGATTAGCGAAAAAACTGAGCAACGACGTTTCGGTGTCATCCTGGCACCATTTTCAAGTTAAAAAAATATTTGTGCGAAAAGTAAATTAATTTATACCAATGGTAGAGGTGCGAAATTGAATAAATTAAGATTAAGATAGCTGTTCAATGTTCATGTTCATTCCAATGAGGTGTCAAACACTGGTAATGAGTTCAGTGTCTGTTCAAAGCCTAAACAAATACTTTTGCGCGAATGGAGTCTGACTGTGTGTTAAGGCTCGGTTTCTTCTTGCGAATCCACAACATTTCGTGGATCAAGCAATCGAACTTTCCCTGACATTTCTTTAGGATCTTAAAGTTGTTAGTCAGGTCACCAACTGTATCAACTCGGTGTTCATTTTGAAGGTGTTTTCCGATGGCGGTAAATCGGTGTTCCTCAATGCGCTTGTAAAGATGACGGCTAGTGTAACCGACGTATTCTGCATCACACAGATCACATATATAGTTATAAACAACGCACTGTTGATTGATCAAAGGTGGTTTTGGCTCTTGTACTTTGAGATCATCGCCAATTTTACGGCTTCTGAACACCGGCTGTAGTTTGTGATCAAGTTTATTACTCAAGTCCGAGAGATGTTTCTTTACTATGTCCGCTGATTTCTGGTCTTTAAAAGGCAGGACAATGCGGTAGATATTCTCTGTTGGAGGCGTCGATCTTGTGTCTGGTGACATCACTGAATTAACGAAACGGGTGATGGTGGAGTTCACAAGAGAATCTGAGTACTTGAGGTTAGAAAAGATCAGTTTAAGGCGTTCGCATTCTGTTGAGAATAGTTCCCATGTTGAGGACAAGCGGTAAGCACGGTTTAACATGGTTTTAACTAAAGATCTTTTATAGCGGTTGTCGACATGACTTTGGTGGTGTAAGAGGAGACCAGTGTTTGTGGGTTTACGGTAAACACTTGTTACCAGCTTGCAGCCCTTCTTGCATATTTCAATGCCGACAAATGGCAGCTTACCGTTAGATGCGATCTCCATGGTGAAGGATATGGATGGATGACAGTTGTTCAAAGTCTTCAGAAAGGCTTCTGCGGTTGGTATGTCTTTCATTGTGGCTAGTGTATCATCCACGTAGCGTCTGTAGAAGTCTGGCAACTTGTTCTCGTTTTGTAGCTTTTCCTCGATAGAACAAAGAAAAGTATTGGCCATTAGGGGACCCAAGGGAGAGCCCATCGCTACTCCATCAATTTGTTGGTAGAGTTGACCGTTAAATTGAAATAGCTGGTCCTTTGTTGCTACTGACAACAGTTCAATTAGATCAGCTTTGCTGATGTTTAGATGGTGTGTTTTGTTAAACCAGTTGTCAACAAAAGCTCTATCAGCAAGGATCTCGATGGTTTCTTGTAGTGGGACGTTCGTAAATAGCGAAGAGACATCATAAGATACTAGGATGTCAGATTCGTTGAGGCTCAGATTGCGAATCTCATCAGCGAAGGAAAATGTGTCAGATATTGTGTAGCTGTTGATCGACAGGGGCTTCAGTTTATCGTCGAGCCATCTCGCGAGGGCGAAGTTGTAAGTACTTGTGGCGGATAGAATGGGCCTCATCGCCAGTTTTTCTTTATGAGTCTTTGGCAGACCATAAAGATGGGCGAGTCGTGATCCTTTCGGGCAAACTGAGTCGGCAATCTGTTTTGGGAGAATTTTGCGCACGACAGATTCAAGGTGTTTCTCTTTCTGCAGTAAAGGGTGGTAGTTTTTGAGCGGTCGTCCACGCGTCTTGGGTCTCTCCGAACTTACGGCGGTAAATTTAGCTGTATCGTTGATGGAAGATTCACTCAAAAGGCGAACATATTCTGCCTTATCCATAACAACTACTCCTGTACCTTTATCTGGTTTCGTGATTACGATGTCATCTCTTCGTTTTAGTTGCTCAATAGCTCTTTGTAGCGCTTTCGGTGGTTTGGGGGCTTTGCACTCGATGTAGTTAAGCGCGATCGATCGAAGGGTGGCCGCAGCTAATTCCTTCTTATTGTCGGATAATGAAGGCTCCAGTTGCCAGAAGGCTTTCTCGAAGCTAGCTTGAATGTCCATTGAAGAGATGCGTTGCGGCAAGGAAAACTTCAAACCTCGACACAGAACAAGCTTCTGGAAGAATGAAAGCTTGTAGGAGGAAATGTTCTGGATATGTTTGTCCACATCGTGATCTTTGTTTAGCAGCTTCATGATTTTGTTGATATGGCCGCTCATCATTTTCTCATAGTGCTTTTTGCGGAGGTTAACCATCGTTCTCAGGATGCACATGTATTGGAGCGATGAACAATTCCGGCGTATTTCAACGTAGATTCCGTTAAGTTCCTTCTTCAGTGTCGCATTTTGCTTTACTTTTGAAGGTACATTTATTTATTGATATATTTATTTAATATTCTGTCTACCTTTTAGTAACCCAGTAAACCTACTTTTTTCCAGAATAATGTTTACCTTAACTTCAGTTTTAAAAAGCATGAATATTTGGTACATTAAATGGTTATTCTGTTGATACCTGTTAAAATGAAAGGAAGTGGCAATTATTTGCAAAAGTTCACACTCTCTCAAGGTTAAGTGCATCTTAGCAACACTAAGTGAAATATTTTCAAGGAACTTGGTGTTGTTACAGCTGTAAACTGAAGAGCTTTTCATAGACATTTTTATTAATGCTGCGATCAAAATGGATCAAAGAATGCAGAATTACTTTTAGAGATAACACTGTAATTGAAATTCAGTTGCTCAAATGATCTTAAGTTGAATTCTTGGTCAGACAGCTGGGTGAAGTGTCTGGACTTGGACTTAGCATATGTGCTAATTAGTCAACTAATGTATTTAGTGAGTGATGTATAATTTCATTTATTTACATGTAGTTATTTGCTGTTCTAGGGTATTTAAGTTGTTTGTTTGTTGTTTAGTATTGTATTTTTTGGTTGGATAAACCAAATGTCAATTTTAAAATCCTTTAAGAAAGAATAAAGCATGAAAGCTTTGCATCCATAGTGGTGGATAACCTGAAACTTTCAATTTAATACTTCAAAATGTTACATGTGCATTACTGCCTTCTTGAATCAAAACAAGCAGGTAGACAATCCTAAACAGTGTGCAGTATAGACTGGAAATCATCTTTAACATAACTAATATTCACTGTAGCATAAGAGTGTTTAGAATGGTGTTTTGTATAACTGACTACAGTGCAATTTTGAAACCTTCTTACACTCTGTTTGTTTGCATTTTTGCTTCCAAGGTATTTGATGTGTATGCAGTTGAGAGATGACATAAACTCGGGAAGGTAACTTATTGATATAATTAAATCATTTTGCGTGCTTGGTTTGGTTTGGTCTTCAGCACCATGGCTGATGACTAGTTGAGTGATGTTTTTGTGCATGTATATTTTCAGATTACCATGTTCATTTAGCAACCAAGCGGTACTTGGATCGTACATTGTACAGGGTAAGACAAAGTTAGGCATGTAGCAATCATTTGATACCACATAACCAAACTTTGGTCTGTACATATTGTAAGGTTTAATATCGCACAACAGTATCTGGCAGAAGAATTGCTGCTCATAATGTTTCTACACAAATGTACATGGGGCTTGAATGAAGTGTTTGGCTAATGTACTTTCAGTGGTCCCGAATCCAGCTCCTCGATTATGCTTTCTAAAATAGCCAACTGGTCTGCCTCCTGCCAGTTGCGGTGTTTAACGATGTTGAGTTTATTTGTACATGTAGTATTTTGCTCACTTTTTGTTGCTCTTGGCCCTGAAAAGCACCACTGGGGGGTGAGCAGACCGGTCAATTACAACTTACATTGATTTTATTTAATATATATTTCTTGTTGTGCAAGCCAGGAAGGAAAACACAATGTGAGAAAATAAGTAATTATAATTTTAGTGGGAGGTGTGGTTGCTTCAAGGTTAGTGTGCTTGTCTCTGGATCGAGCAGTCTGGGTGCAAGACCTGGCCGGGAACATTGTGTTTTTTTCTTGGGCAAGACACTTCACTCTCACAGTGCCTCTTTCCACCCAGATGTATAAATGGGCACTGGGGGTAACCCTGCGATGGACTAGCATCCCATCCAGTGGGGGGTGGGGAATAGAAATATTCCTAGTCACTTCATGTTACAGAGACTAGGATAAGCTCCGACCTAATGGGCCTCTTGGGTTGTATGTAGACTTAACCTACCTTAACCTGTTACTAATTTTGGTGGCTCAAAACTTAGGTGATGTTGGCGATTTTGAACCTCGTGAGCATGGGACTGATTACTTGGATGGAATGGTGTTTGCACCAAACCAGGTAAGTAATAAGCTCAAATTTTGTTATTGAAAACGACTGCTCATTTTCTTACTAACTGACTCTCATTGGTATTATATAGACACAAGAACTGTTGGACAAAATCAGGGAACTACATAAACAACACAGGTATGACAAAAGGCTTTCTTAAAATTAAACACTCTTGGTGTCTGAATTTGTAGCTTTTGTCAAAATCAATATGTTAAATAATTTCATGCAAAGGAATTCTTGTCTGATTGCCCAGAGCTAGTGGCTAGTGCATTTTGTTTGGGCAAGGGAAGTTTAGGAAATTCAAATTAAAGAAGTTCAGTAGGAGATTGAAATTTTAGAGGGCTAGACAGAATGACTTTCAGGCTAACACATTTTTCATGTAGTTACAGCTTGCCCTTTAGGAAACCAAAAATTTGGTTTTCTTTGCACCCTTTTTGTGGTCTTTTTAGTGCTTTTTGAACCTAACATTGATGTCATTTTTTATTTCTGTCAATGGTTTTGATTTTGGATTTGTCAATTTACCACAAACTATCAGCAAACGGATTTTGTGAAGTATATTGAGCTTTCAGCTGAATAGTCAACTCTCTTGTTTGGTTCATTTCCAGGGGTCTCAGCCCAGAAGAGGCTGACCTACAGTACCTAAAGATTGCTGCATCTAAACTTGTCATGTTTGGTGTTGATGCCCATCCTGCAAGGGTAAAAGACAGCTTTTATTATTTGTTGTTTTATGAATAAGTTTGATCAGCCTAATCAAAGTATTGATGTACATGTATATAACTAGTTACATGTAGGACTAGATACCAATAGACAGTATTTACTGGGTACTCATTACTACTTCCAGAACTCACTGGCTAATTTAATTTACGGATTTTGTGTGGAAAGTTTGTTGATATCAGTTTTTTAACAATCAATATTTAGGAAGAAGATGGTACTGAAATACTTATTGGTGTGTCACATGATGGCGTGGCCAGTTACAAAGACAGGCTGGTGGTGAAAAGAATCCCATGGTAAGTGCGTGTGGTCAGGCTTCTGCTGTATGTAGTGTATAGCAGTATTGTCCCCCTCCCCTCCCCTTCCCTGCTAGGAAGTTGGTATGTCACAAGCTACTCTGCTAGTTTTTGTCAGGCTGTGATGGGGGAAGGGGGTGTTGTTTGTCAAGCAATTTTGTTGGATCGATTTTCTAGACCTAGGTAGAGGCTGTCTGAAAGTAACATCTTTTGTCCAGTAAGCCTAAACAGAAATATTGATGTGGGGAGCAAACCCATTGACTGTCTGTTTTTGTAACCAGTAGAACACTGTGCACACTGCTCTTTAAGTGTTTAATGTGTAGTACCAGAAAATATCCATACTCCCCCCCACAGAAGGGATTGGAATTTCCTTGGGGGTGGGGTTTCTCTAAGACCAAATAATTTAAAGAAATGTATCAAGTTTAATTGGAATTTCCAGAGGGGTGGGGGGTCTTAGAAAAAATCCCTTCCGTGGGGGAGTAATGGATATTTTCTGGAACTACAGAATCCATATGCAGGGTCTCTATTTTATATCAATTTGTCCAAAGTGTGTCATTGTGAAAATAAAAAATTTGTCTCTAAATTCCTTTAAATTGTTATTAGGTCAAAGATTGATTATATCAAGTACAGAAAAAGGAACTTCATTGTGAAAAGCCACCCAGGAGAGGTATTTTAAGCATTTTTTTTAGCTAGGAGACCTTTATACAATACTTTATGCAATACTTTAATGAATTAACAGTTCTAATTGTTGTCCCATTTCTTGTTACTGACTAGCTGGACACTTTGACAACAACATCAATTTACAAGATGCCAAGTGAGAAGGCAGCTAAACGCTTGTATAAATCCTGCGTTGAACATCATACTTTCTTCAGGTATAATGACTAAGGGAATTAACACCAGAATGCTTGCCTCAGATCTGTATACCCTGCATGTTAAATATTATGCATATGTCCTATATTTTCATATCTGTGCAGAGCAAGCATTGCTTCTGACTTGATTGTAGAAAGGCTTCAAATTTCCCTTTGGAAAAGTAAAAGATGTTGAGCAACACATACATAGAAGTGCTTCTTATTAGCAGTTGTTTAAATGGTTGCTCTGTGGTTTCATTTATAAAATAACATTAAGAAACACCTGGTATAGGGTAATAAATAATGCTACCTGGAAGTAATGTCTGACAGCTTTCATTTGAATGGAACTCACATTAGGCTGTTATGCAAAGTTAGACCCATAATAATATATTAACTACTTGAAGTTTCAATCTTGGTGTGACAGAGTTAGGCATTTAGGAAGTAATATATCAAGCACAAAAGACCATTTCTAAAATGCCCAGAATAGAATTGAAAATTTTGACACATAGTGTAGTATTTTTGACAATCTTCGAGTTTGTTTGGAAATGTGCTCAGTGTAAGGCAGTGGGTTACAATACAAAACTGTATGTCAAGCACAGAAGACCATATTTTAATGTATTTCAAAAATGATGAAAACAATTTTGAAAATATGATGCATAGTGGAGAATTTTTGATGATCTTCAAGGTATTTGGAAATGTGGTCAAAACTACAACTTAACAATAGGAGAAAACAAATCATGAAAATCATGAAAATCTAATATGTGATCAGATATCCAAATACTTCCGCGGTCATGACTTCCTTTGTTTCAACATAATGAATTATTAATAAGTTTGAAATCTATGTCTATGTTGTATGGATGCCCAAAACACGAAATCCTCAGTAAAGATTGCTCAAAAACATGAACTCTCCTTTCCTCTTACAGGCTAACCTTTTCTGATCCTCCACCGAGTCGCAGTACCTCACTTCTGAAGATGGGGTCAAAGTTCCGTTACAGTGACCGCACCCTATATCAGCTTCACAAGGATGGTCACCCAATTAAGGATCAGCCCAAGTTTAGCCGCGTTTCAAGTTTTAACTGGTCCCGTCGTTACCAAATGCCATCTCTGTCTGAAACTAGGATTTATGTGGATGAAAAGGATAATGATCATAAAAAGAGGCCTCTCTCTGAAGGAGACATGCCGTCAAAGATGCCACTTTACATTCGGAAGGGAGTACAGGTACATGTAGGTCTCTAAACTCCTTTAAAGCATATGATATCACACTTTACTATGTAGACATGAGTGTTTTACTGGAAAATACAGCATTCATAAAGTTCTTACCAAACTGCATCTGAGACCCAAGTGGCATATTTTCCATATTTTCACTAGTGGAGATATTGATGACGTCTTTTGATATCATGTTTGACTCTTTAACTGTACTCAAATTTGTTGCTGTGTGACTGCAACATCATCGGATCTTCCTCAGAAGTCTTCGGCAATCTTTGGGTGTTTTCAGAAATCTTCAGTAATCTTCAGAAATTTTCAGAGAATATTCATAAACATTTGTTTAGCCTTCGGACGACTTTTGAAAAATCTTTGGAAAGTGTTGGAAATCTTCGGAAAACCATCAAAAACATTGTTATTAGTATGTTTATGTAATAAACAAAATAATACATGGTTGCTTGTAGATATGGAATTTCTCTTCTTGTGTTCGACTTTACATTTATATCTCACTTGTAATATATCAAGTTGAACACACGAAGAAAAATCTCATATCCAGGCATGCCCATGAATTATTTTCTCTACATTGTCAGGATAAGTTCATTAATTAATGTGCAATTATTGTTTTTGTTTGCAGGCTCCATTAATGGAAGAGGAATCAATGGCTACCATGACACCAGAAGAAAGAGAACAATACCAGAGGGAAATGAGAGAGAAATTAGGAAAGGAAAGAGGAGAGGGTGGTCAAGATGTCATCAGAGCCACTGGCGCTGGAGAAGGTAGAAGTTTTTATGCATATGGAACTGCAGAAAGACCTGATCCACAAACTACAGTCACTGCTGTTGAGGACGAAGCAAGAAGACGTGAGAAAGAGAGGAAAGAAGAGGCTGAACGTGAGAGGGAGCGGCTTGAGAGGGAAGCAGAGAGGGAGCGACTTGCCAAAGAAGCAGAAAGGGAGAGGAAGCTTCAAGAATGGATTGACAGTGAAAAGAGAAGGTAACAAATGGAGCTTTTATCACTAAAATGATTGTTTACCTTTACTGGAATCATCTATTGCCAATAACCCCAACCCCCTTCCCCCAACTTGGATCACAGAAGTCATTGAATTTTGTTTTAACACAGTAGACACTCACTTAATTGAGAACATCTTGCCATTATAAACAGTGGTCTTAAGGGCCCTAGCACTTACTAACCCACTCATAACAGACACAATAATTTCAACATTTTCCATGTTCTTGTTGTGTCCATTTTAATGAACTGTCTGGTACCTTAGATTATTGTAGTGCAGCATTCATGCTACTTATTGCGCAGCATGTTCATGATAGTTTAGACTGTAGCCTTTGTGGCTCAAACATTATTATGAAGCAGGAAGACTTCCAGGGTGCAAAGAAAACCAATCTTCAGACTTGCCCTTCAGGAAAGGTGAAGCTATGATATACTAGTCATTCTCATTAGCTCCCAAAATTAGGTCGTTCTTTCTGTCTTATTTCTTGTGACTTACAATTTCGTCTTGCCTGTTAGGCAAGCAATGGATTCAGTCCACTACTGACTTAAAAAAAATCAACTTGCCTTTGGGCTACAAGCCACAACTAAACTTTCTTTTTGCCTGATGAATGATCTTTTTCGGTTTTCAGAGTTGAGGAACAAGAGCCAGAAGTTGCAGGCATGGCATACATTGCTCCTGGAGGAACTGCTGAGAGGTAAATATCAAGATGCGAAGATGTTACTGTTGAAGTCTCGAAGGTGGCACTTAATGCATGTATGCTAAACATTCAAGCCTCGCTTATTTAACTTCACGTCCTTTGGCTTTTCATCTGCAGCTGTTTCTCATTTTGACCTCTAAATGAGATACAGTAACTGAGTTGGAGTAGGGATAATTCTTCAAATATTGTGGAATATTTTCTCTTTAGTCTGAGATTTCTCTTATAGGATATACCGATGGACACGGTACAAGCCAAGGATATCTGTTTCTAAAATTACATTGATGCAGCTGTGTCCTGTAAAACATGCAAAGACAAGTTGATTTTCGCTTGTTGGTTCACGCTGCCAAAATCCTGCCTGTATTTGCAGGCCGCCACCTGATTATTTTGGCCACGTTTTGCTACGTGTACCATAGTGTGAGGTCATTCATTCACATCTTCAGAGCCTCTTTGACAGCAAAGACTTTGTAGGGTCATTTGCGGTGGCTAAATCAATACGATTCCACTGCAGTTCCCCATCTTGTTATATTTATTCTAAGTGCTGATTGAGAATGCTGTCTGTTCTAGGGCAAAATTCACCACGGAAAAGACCAAAACGACCGAAGAGCCAGAGTTTGTTAGCATGGGCGTTGCCACACCAACGTCTGGTTTTGATACAATTAAGAGAGCAGAGACGAGGGTCGCTGACACTGATACCTACAAAGGACGAGTCCTGAAGATGCCAGAGGACGAGATGGTAAGACTAAAAATATGTCTCATGCTCTGTAGCCTGCGTAGTAAGCATTCTGGTACTAAGAGCTTTTTCCGCGTTTTCCATGCACAAATTAGAGCAAGACAAAAAAAAATCCCTTGCTTGCCCCATGAACCCCCTGCTTCCTTGATTTTTATTCTCTCGGTCCCATTTGTGCGCCGCCAGAATGCGGATAAAGCTCTTCGGAGGGGAACGCTAGCTATGCAGTTTACGTGCTCTGATTTCCATTAGTGTATGGAGGTGCATTGGCGTAGTTGGTTACTGTCAGACACTAAGTCAGGCACTTATTTACATCACACATCCACGACAGACGGAACCTCTTAGGAAAGACCATTGACAGTAAAATTAAAAGTAATGACTCTCATTTTTGTTCGGTAGGGTACTGACGTTTCTAGGACAAACACATGGGGAGGTGGAAGAAAGGATAATGTGTCATACACCCGCACATACACAAGCTCCACCTTACCTAATCGTGGCGGGCGAAAAGGCTATGAGAGCAACGTAACGTCCGAAGAGGACAGGAGACGTAGCGCGGATGATCTGCTGGATAACAATGAGAAAGACAGAGGTGGCCGACAAGGCAAAGTACCTCTTGTGAATAGGGATGAGCTGGTCAGGTACTATTCACCTGGATCTGCAACCAGTGACACTCTAAGAGCTGAGCCCGGCCAGAGTGAGATCAAGAGGTCACTTAAAGATGACCTCAACTTACAGCATGAGCAGGGCGAGGGTGGCTTCGTCAGGGAGAACATAAGGAGAAACGAAGGAATCATTGAACGACAATCGGTGAGAAATGACCTGGAGAGTGCACCGCCTGAGATCACCACCAGAACCATGATCATTGACAGTGAAAGAGAACCGACCGTGTATCGGCAGAACAGGGCTCCTGAGGTGGAGACCCATGTGTTGTCGTATGGAGGAAGCCCAGGTGGAGATGCAGCATATAAACAAGGTACCCCATATCGCTATAATGACTCTACACCGGCTAGTTCACCCGAGCCTTACTCACCTCATGCAAGACATTACAATGTGCCCAGCGTCACCACACAGAGAGTTGTGTATGACCAAAATGGACCTCCCATAAGTCCACCTTTGAGTGGTTAGTAAAAAATTTTAATTTGTGTACAAATTAACATACTGTCTGGCGTACATGTACTTGGTTCATGTTTTTTCAATCCCTGAGGCCTAATACACAGTTCAGAAATTTGAAATGGTAATTTGAATGTAAAAGCATGAAAGTTTTTTGCAGGCTGTCATCGGGATGGCAATTCTGTCACACTCTTTGGGTCTTGTATTTGGCAGGAAACTCAGGGATTTGAAAACGGATTCGCACCACATTGCACAGTAGTGAACCTAGGAAGATCACCCTATTGCTGAATAATGTAATATCTGATTGGAGAAGGGCCAAGAAGTTTTTTCTCCCCAACCTCTTTCTACTGACCGCACAAAATCTTTTTCTTCTTTGACTTTCTCTTTGTGTCGGCTTGACAGACCAAGGAGAACGAGTAGTTTCTTCTAGTGTACGACTTTTTCTTTTATTTTTAGCTCTTTAGCGTCAAATATTTTACATTGTAGATAATTTTTGTTATTTTATTATTTTATTATCTTTGATGTAAGTAGCATTTTTTTCCATAGATACAGCCACATCAGCTCAGCAGCTGCTCTTACACACCGTGTATAAATAAATGCTGTTATTATTATCAGCATCGTCATCGTCATCATCATCATTATCATTATCATCATCATTATCACTATTGTTATTACTATTATTATTACTTGTATCAGACCAAAAATAATGTCCTATCTGTACTTCGCCATCCACCCGTCTTTTGCGTACCATGGTATCCTCCAGTTGTGCGTGACTTGCGTAAATCGTTGTCATTTTGCTTTAAGGTTCGGTAATACCGGCAACATTTTTCTTCAACTTGTCTCGCAACATTGTTGCAAACGAGGTAGTCACAAACGTGGTAATACGCACAACAATGTGTGTCAACTTGCAATGCAACAATGTTGCGAGACAAGCTGAAGGAAAATGTTGACCGTATTACCGGGCCTTTGTGAATGAAGTCATTGCGTTCTTGCTTGGTGACATGCGTTGGTTTGTTGGGTCACAGGAACCCAAGATGGCGGCACAGTCATCACCCGCACCATCATGATGGGTGGTGGAGAACCCAGCAGGACCGAGACCATCCGTCAGACCACCATGCCGACAGAGATTATCCAGAAGACCATCACTATTGAAGGTGACGGCAATCAGCTGACTGCCGAGGAATTGAAGGACATCATTGCTAAACATGCTGGAGAGATTGGCAGCAGTGAAGTGGTGACCACTGTAAGTGAATTCAGTGAATTCTGCTGTGGTAGAAATGCTTTGAAGTGTGGTGCAAGGCTGTGAGAAGAATTACAAGGAGCCCAAAGGTTCCTAACCATGGGTGCCCAGTACTTAAACTGATACGAAAAAAATAAGTTTTTCCAGTCGTCCAAAGGCTAAAGTTAGTTTCCTGTGGCACCCAAGTGCCTCAAGAGCACAGCCCTGGTGGTGTAATTCCCTTTAAGAATCATTTGACCCCAAACCTCCTTGCAAAATGGTAGAAATCAGTTAGTGAATATTTTTGTCCCGTGCGTTGGAACTGAAGTTGTTTTTAATGTGCTTTTTTTTTCTACCGTAGACGTACACAACCAAGGTACAAGAAGTGAAGCAAACTAAAACAATAACCGAGACAATGAGGGTTGTTGATGATGACGGAAACATTATCAAAACTGGTGACCCAGAAACTGATGCAGTAAGTGAACCGGCTGAGAGAACTTAAAAGGAGTTCAGTCACGGTATTTTGAGTTATTTTGGCCACATACAAAATTACCTTTAAATGGAAGGAAACATGAAAATAATAATTTACAAAGATAGAAAAACACCAAAGAGATAGTAATAAACCATAGAGAAACAAGGATGGTTAAGGATGGAGAAGATTAACACGGATTGCAAGCGACAAACGTGAAGAATTTAGGCTAAACTTTTCAAAATGCGCAAACCGTGACGAAGCTCCTTTAATACAGTTCCACGAAAATCTTTTAAGTCAGATTGAACTGAGCCCATAAGCATTTTTTGCCAGAGGTGTTGCTAAGCAGCAAGAGGTATTCTAATTGTCGAAGTGCTTGTAAGTTAAGAACTGGAATCGGGGATTTGGTAACTCTCCGAGTTAAATTATTTCTGTTATGTTTTGGTTTTCTCTCACGGAGAAACATGAAGACGTCAATGGCTTATCCGGCTGGGGCAAGGTGCAGTGGTCTTCACCAATAGTAATTAATATATGATTGTACTGTTTAGGCGATTATGGAGGCCATCCAACGAGCCAAGGAAGAAAATCCTAATGCAAAGATCACCGAGGTGGTTATTACCAGGACAGATGAAGAAAGCACAGCATAAAGGTAGATGTCAAGGTCGTATTTTGCATTTTCTGTATTCAGTGATTGGTCATTTGACTTTTCCCGCGCTTGTTGCTTGCTTAATGTTCTACCCCCTGAGTCGTGATCGGTTATTTAGATCTCTAAGTCTTGTAGCGATTGGTTCTCTCCTCGGTGATCAGTCTCTGTACTCTCATAAGTCTCATAACGTGCATGCTTGAAACTATATCGATATTCTTGGGAGAAATTTCCTTTTGATCATAGTTTTTACCACACTGAAACTTTACTTCTCTCTCGGCAGTAGTTAAGACGGACGGACCCTTCTTCAATGCAGCTGGCCAAACCGAAAAAGTGGCGTCCCTAAAGATTCACTAGCTAGATAAAGCACTATGCAAAGGAAACATTGTAAAGGTTGCGGGTTTAGAAAATGTGGTGTTGGAGTTGTTGGAGATGCAGACAAGCAAATATTGTTTAAGCAAGTAACTAGTTAGAAATGTTTATTTTAATCATCACATTCAAAGTAAGTTTAAATGTTAAATCGTTAAGATGCTTCCTTTTTCGGAGCGAACAAACTTCATGGGAAAGAATAGCTTAGCACGCTTAGTGAATTATAATATTGTAAATGTATAATTTAGAATAGTTTGAAGTCGATGAATACTAGACATATGCCATTTAACGAACGTACGTTGCAACTTAGTTTTTAAATTAAAAGAAAACAAGTCGACGAACTTGTGAGGGTATCGAAAATTGTAAGTCAGCAGTTTGAAATGAGGACGTGGACTGTCTTTGGTAGTTGGACATCAAAGTACTACAGTATCTAAAGTTCTCTACTAGATCTTAAAACTAAACAGACCTAATGAAATGGAAGGCAAGGAGGGTTCTCTTTGAAGATCTAACCTCGTTCACGTGAATAAACCTCTGGCTGGCAAACTTCACTTTATTAGGGGCTCCCCTTGGGAATTTTGCTTGCAAAGCAACTGCTTAACCACTTGAAACAAGTCTCTCTTGTGGCCAAACGCTATGTAAAATTGTTATCGACCTATGAGAGGACAGGATCTCTGAATTGTTGTTCGCTTGGATCTCTTCATCTTTTTACCAGTATCTAACTAGGGTCAAAGACCTACTTTTTTTCGTATGCGTTTTCCCTGCTTTTAAGTGACAGTTTTTGACTATCTGCAGTTCAAAATGAAGCATAAATCACATTTAGTCGATGTCTTGGAAACTTCAGACTATTTTCAGATTTAACCCCAATCCATTGTCACGCCCGGTACTTGCGTTCCTCCTGACCAGCGGTCCCTATCAGCTTAAACAACGTTTGAGCATCAGGGCTCAGAGAATATCCTCAACTTACTTTAAGCGTGTTTCTGCTAGTTTCTGTGATAATTTCAGTAAAGTAACCTAATAGGCCTTTTCGGAGTTGTCTTTTGCTTCAGTGTTGAAACGAGTCTTCGCGCGAAACCATTCGTGTGAAAATGAGTTCCGCCTACAGGTTCATTTACATGTAAACTCATCTTCGTATGAAAGGTTTTGTACGAGTACTCGTTTTAAAACAGAGGCACAAGGTAACTCGGATATGGCCTATTGGTAAGTAATTTTCTTGAACGAAGAAGTCATTTGATGTATTGGGTCGAATCACGTCTTTTTGTGGAACATCCTAGTTTTTGAATTGTCACCTTGTTGCTAAGGAGACGAAGTTTTTGCTAAGCCCAACTGGTTTTAGTTTGCCAACATATACGTTGGGTTTTAATCAAAATAGTGTTTTCAATTTTATCTTAATTTTCCGACATTCATGTCTCTCAGACCTGCAAAGCGTATCTTAATAGAAAAAGCGATGAAATAAGCGATTTAATGAGAAAGCGATCATATTGTGTAGTGTAGTCCCTTCCAAAACTTGGGGATCGTTGTTTGGTTATGTTGAAAGGCAATAAAGTTATTAGATCTTAAGTTAGAGTTGTTTAGAGTTCGTTGTATCGAACAAACTAACGCGACTTGACGAAGAACTTCAAATCGCCTCTTGTCGCTTTCTGGGTAGGGAACTTTTTGTTTAATTTGGGATTAGGCTTTTTTTTTTGTTTTTTTTGTTTTTTGTTTTTTCGCTGCCGTTGAAAAGAAAGAACACTTGATCTCCGGTTACTTTTGGTTCTACTGAGTTTAAATCATGCCTTTTATTATTAGATTAATCTTATTTATAGTGTTAGCTAAGCCGTGACAACGACTTTATTGAAGCCGAGCAAGTTGTACACATCATAAATCATCGTTTATCGTGCTGTAAGTTTGTTGGTTTTTAATAAACGTATATGAATCGTTGCAATGTTTCATGTTCCTTCCACGAATGTTGGGCTATTTACTCTCTTGATTACCAACCCCTTAAAGCCCTTGTTACTAAAAAAGAAACAAAAAAAACATTTGGAGATAACCATACCAATTCTCTCGTTAACCTTGAATAGCTTATTAGTTGGAAAAATTGAAAAATTGATCATTCTTCGTTAAATAAATTCATCAAAGCCTATTTTGATTGACCTGTTTGTTTCACTGTGTTCATAAGGGTATTTGCCGTTACCCAGAGACGTCCGGGTTTTCTTTTCTAAGTTGGGGACGCCCTTCTGATAAGTTGAGGAATTTGGTTGTTGCACGCCCTGCTGATGAGTTAAGACTCTTGTTATGGCCTTTTTCAGCTAACGCAACGCAACAGTACTGCAGGGAACAAGGGCAAACTAATGACAAGGTGAGAAAAACCACTGTCAGAGACAGTCCTTAGTTTAGGTGCCCTTTTCAACTGTCAGTTTTCTTTACCGAAAAGTACAAAAAATTTTCAAGCTCGCGTAATCTGCCGTATTTTGATCTTTCTTACATTTTGATGCGTTCGCGTGTATCGGCGTCCGCACCAAAGCGATAACACTCTATTTTCAAAATAGCCTGCAGAACAGGCAGAGAGCGAAACGCGATACACGAGCGCGGAGCGACCACTCGCGCCTCGCGCTCGTGTATCACATTTCGCTCTCTGCCCCGCTAATCCGCCTGTTCTGCAGGCTATTTTCAAAAATGATCAGCGTTTTCTATCAGCGTTTTTCTTCGTTTTAATGTGAAAATGAAAAAAAAAACATCGAAAAGCCTGCGACTTTAAAAGGAAACACGAACACGTTTCCTTGGGTTACCACGTACAATAATGCGTTCCTTCGTGCATTGAGCATTGCACGATGCCGTAACCAATAGGCTTGGACAACAAAATTATTAACATTTATAATTAACATTCGTTTTTAATTCAGAAGAATAAGGGATACTTGTGCGAGCAGTTGAGGGTGAGGCCATGTTTTCGTTCGTTGTCGAGGAATTGAACGAGATAGTCGACAGCACCGGGTTTCTTCAACTTTTTGACATGTTTCGAGCCCTCTTAGTTCTTGCATGAAAGGAAAGTGAGAGAATGCTGGTAAGCGCATTAACCAATTGTTTGAAAAAGGAATCACGTGTATCGTGTGGTTAACATTTGCAAGGTAAACGAGAGGTCGGACCATCTTAATTTTAATGATAAATTTTTGCTAATTTTTTGACTTGGTTAACAATTCAACCAACTTCAGTTCGTAGCATGCGAGTTGTTCAACTTGCACAACTAAATAACAGATGTATAGGCTACTCCTGCAGACTATGGCGACGCTGGCTACTAAAACTTAAAATGATCTCTATTTACAGAGCTGTTGTGGTTTGATTACCGGGCCGGAACTTCAGATGGAATTTCACTGACTTGAAGAAGAGCGTCAATAAATAGGTAAGGACCAATTACTTTTCTTAGAATTTTTCCCACCAAAGACGTCTCGAGAAGCCGTCACTTAACTTAGCTAAGATTACTTGACTTTAATTTTTGCGGGGTAGTTCGGCGACTCCTCCCAGCTTCCGACTACTGCCGAGCGCGCGGCAATCAAATCGTTGAGCACAGTTCAGACAACGAAACAGTGCTCGGCAATAGTCGGAAGCTGGGAGGAGCCGCCGAACTTTTGATGGTTGAGCTTTGAATTCTAAAGTCCGCATGTTATTGAAAGGGGCAGTAAATTTGTTTTGTTTTTTTGTTTTTTTTACTGCCAGGCTTCTAAGTTGTCGTTTCAAGACAGAGCTAATTTGATCAATCCGCCAGGTTCAATTCTCGTCGAGACGAGAAAACAATGTTTTTTTTCTGAGCAGAATTTTGTCCTGAACCTGTGGCAAACGATATGACCTTGAAAGACCTTGACCAAATTCATTGTCATTGCATTGGTTTTGTCCGGCATGCACGTGCAGTCCGCTCGTGCACGTGACAAAACTTGAGATGAATGACATTTAAACTTTCTTAAATTTCCTCGTTAACATGTTTTGTCAGCACGTTATCGTTGATTTTCACGTGAAAATAATGAAAATTTGCTGAAAATTTGCTTGGTTAAAATCCTAATTGAGAAATGCTAGCGTTATTTTCAATCCAGAAAGGGACTCCGAATTTTGCTTGTGACATCACTATATTAATTAGCGCGTTCTAATTGCAAAGAAAGCTGAATTTTGTATTTCAATAATAAAGAGAGATTAAGCACCATTAACAACGAGAGCTTACAGTGGATCAGTCTTTCCAAAAAAGTTAAAAATTGTTCACTCGTTCAACGCCGCCATTTCTAATTACACGTTCATCAGTTCTAAATCTGGAAGGGACAGCCCGAAGACGCGTGTGACGCGTGCAACGCGTGTGACGCGCGCGATGCGTATGACGCTTTCTATCCACTAATTAACATGTTCTAATATATATATTTTCAAAACACAAAATTACATGGCCAGAATCGTTAGCTTGAAATGGATTCTGCTAGCTGTTTTCTTCCGGATTATCATAATTAAAATCAATAATAAATTGAAAAAAAACTCACATGTTCAGGACCATTTCCGAAAACTTCAGCATTATTTTGCGTCCAGCAGCTAAGTGCTCAAATTTGCTTGTGACATCGTCAATAGTGTGTTCTTTATTTGTTAATTATCGTATTCCAATTGGGACGAAACACGAGTTTTTATATTACACAAACATCACAGGCTGAGATCACCTTGTCCGCCAGTGGAAAATTATTAGCCATGGATTCTGACTTTTCCAAAAGCTATTAAAAATACAGCGGTTGAAAAATTCAAATATATAAAACAAATCAATGTTTCCTATCAAATCTGAGAATCAGAGCAGAAACAGAGTTTTCTTGTGACGTCATTTAAGTGTAATATTCTATCGTTCTAAAAACCGTTCTAATAGCAACGGAAGCCGATGAGTTCATTTTGCACAATGACGTTACATTACAGAGAATAAGCACTTTTTTCCAGGGCAGTAACGTAAATAACGTTAGTTGTTGGCGTTGAGTCTTTCTCTAATACTCTGCATCCAGAGTCAGATTTCTATCTTTTGCCAGTCTATATTTGCTAGAATTCTCTTTTTCCGCACATTTTCTTACCTAGAGAAGTTTCAGTTTTATTTCTCTGAAAGCGAATTCTTTTCAAAGAACTGTCAGTTTCGCTGCATTATTTACTCGCAGTTCTTAGCGTGTTGGTTCTACGTGCATTCTCCACTGTCACCTCAACATGCGGAACATATTAATATCAGCGCGAATATATTAATTTCAACGCCAACAAAACATTTTTATTAATTTATATAATTTATTTCAGATGTCCATCTCAAGTTGGATTCAGCTCGGAACAACAAAATGGAACCTGACAGTCTGGGAACAAGATAGTAATAGATGAAAAGCACAACAGACAAGAAAACAGTAAAATACTCGATTTACAGGTAAGATAGAAACGGGTTCAAGAAAAAAGTGTACGTGTACCACCATGGAAAAAGTAGTCTAAAATTTTATAGCTCTATCAGCGCCTGAAAAGGTCAATTCTCCTTAATGAATTTATTCATTTCCTTCATTGTTTTTTCTGAGAATCACGATGTACATCAATGTAAATCCCATAGTTGTTTTTAAAGAATGACGCTATTTGTTGTGAAGATTTTGTTCTAAAAATGAGAAAGTCATTCAAATTTGACTTCAGAAGACTACGGTACTCGATCAATGTGATTTTCAACATCCAAAACATTGTCCAACAGAAAATGTGTGGCACACTTGGGTTTCTGAGAAAAGTTTGTTTGATGGCTGGAACGCGAGAAAAATTTGTAAACCGGGACAAAAGAAAAAGTGTTTTGACGCATAATATTTGATTCCACTCCTAGAAAATTTTGTGTACGTACATGAAACTTGGATAATCGCAATGTTACCGAAGATGCGAATTTTTCCGAAACCTCAGTCAGGGTAGCCTGTTCCAGGCTTTCGGTCAGTTGGGGAGCAGCGCGAAAATGGGACAGAAAAAAATGAGGGTAAGTATTGAAACTCGTTGATAAAAAATTTAGTACTGTCAAAGCAATTAAGTATCGCTATTTGACTGTTAAGGACAACTGGCAATTTAAAATGGTCAAATGGTCATACCTCTATGCTTTGACAATGCTAAAAATGTTTGTTAGCGCGTATCAATAATATTCAAAATAATGTGGTGACCGGGTTTCAAGTTATAAAGCCGATGTTCACTCTTGCAATGCTAGACGAGACATAGAAATAGGTTGGAGGTGCCGCTATTCAGCTTCCGGCCAGCGTTCCTTTGTATATAGAGCTGTAATTCTGCTGTGGAATGAACTCCGCCAAACTCTAATAGCTTTAAATACATTAGCAAAATTAAGGCTACTTTTAAGAGTTGTGCTTTGCAAAGATTTCTATTTATTCATTTATCTATAACCTATATAGCTTTTTACATCTATCACTGTAACTGGTCAATGGAGTGACTAATAAAAGTACCAATCAGTAATTACTAATATCGTTTCCTCCAGTTCAAGACAAAAAAATTTAAAGAACCCAAGAGAGTGTTACGCGACCTCCCTAGTTTGCCTGAGCTCGTACGTAACAATAAGTTGGAAGAGTGTGTCAATCAAGGCAGTTAGACCGTGAGTGGTAGCCCTTCGGCATTGCAAAATGAGACAAAACCATTCGGAAATGTCGGCGTTTCGCGTCTTTTTTGAGAGAAAATAGCCCGATTGAAGTGTAATACGTAATCAAAAGATTATCAAGGTGACGTAACGTAATAACGTTTCTAACAGCTCACTGCACCTAAACCGGCATGGCTTCCATTTGCGCAAACGGACAGTTGTCACCTATTACAAATCAAAATGTTCATAACTTATGCTAACTTTTTTAATATGCGCAATCTTTAAGGTAACTCGATTAAAGGAACTCAGCCACGGTATTTTGAGTTATTTTGGCCACGTATCAAATTACCTTTAAATCGAAGGAAACCTGAAAATAGTAGTTTGCTGAGACAGAAAAACACCAAAGAGATAATAATAAACCATAAAGGAACAAGGATGGTTAAGGATGGAGAAGATTAACACGGATTACAAACCACGAACTTGAAAAAATTAGGCTAAACTTTTTGAAGATGCGTAAACCGTGACGTAGCTAGCTACTTTAATTTAAGCGGCAAATCTACGTAAATAGCAACTGAATATACTTGATATAAGTAAACAGGAAGCGGAAACTGCGTCATAAAATTCCAATGAATTGATTCTCGTGAATTAATTTCATTCATTACATCTGTACTCTAAATAATTATGGTATCTGAAAACTTTTAAACTTCGGAAACTGCATAAAAGTCGGTGCGCACTAGAATCGCTCGCTATAATTTTACTCTCAAACGTTATTCTGGCTGCTGGTACCACTTGCGGCACTCATACTTTAAAGAGAATCTTGGCTGAAAAGCAGTTCAAGTTCCAAAGTATACCTAATAGATATCTTTAACTGATCCTGAGGTTCTAACTTGATATCTCTGTTAGTGGTTCGAATAAGAAGTTTTTGTTTTTCAGTTTAAATCACCTGGGCGTCGCCATGTTTACTTCATGGTAATTTATGACGTCACTGCGTGGTCAGAGATCTCGATATGGTTTCTACAGGATGTGATTTTTCGTTGAAACTGTACACACTCATCCGGAATATGAATTATAAACGATGAGAAGTGCTTTTCTACCTCTAGATTCACGCAATGTTCTATTTAAAAAAACGTCCAACCACGAAATGACGTCTTAATTTTTCCATCAAGCAGTGCAAAAATAAACATGGCAGCGCGCGGGAAATTTGAAAACCTAAAGTAGCAGAGGCGAAAACGCCCAGCATTCAAAACAGGCAGAGAATTATCTACTTAAAATGAGTGAAAGAGTACAACACAGACACTGACTTGTGATTTTGAACAAAACTGTTGTTCAGCCAAGATTTCCTTTAAAGGTACCTCTGCGAATCACTGTGTTTGAAACATCCGCTTAAATCCTCGTGTCACTAGCCCAAGGCGAGTAACTATGGTCCTCTTCATTATATTCCTCTCCCCGGCATTTGCTTGTTGATAAGCAGGCTGGATGAGAATCGACAGTATCACTAGGGCCATCAGAGTGTTCATCTTCGGTCGAGTCTAAAGAAAAATCATATGGATGTTGGTAAACCATCAGAGGGCATCAACGTTAGAGGCTCTTTATATCTCAGAATTCAATGTTAGAGTGCAGCCAGTCAGAAATTGTCGATCAATTTAATTTTCAGTTTTGATTTGACGTTCAGAGGCGATCGAAAAGTACATGGCCGAAAAGTCCAGTCTTGCAGCCATTTCAAAAAAAAACAATTGGCAATAAAATATGTTATCATAGCAACGATGCCACCTGTTAAACACCCTTAATTTTAATGATTATGATCGAATTGTGAAGGAAGTTATTCAAGGTAAAATTTGTCGCAAAGTTTAAAAAAATTATGTATATAGGGTTCTGAGCCACTTTAACTTTTCGAACTATGAAAAGCCTTCTGTAAAACTCCTTTCTCTCCAACTACCCACTCCTTTCATCCCCGCCCTCTCTCCCCCCCCCTCTCTCCCCCCCCTCTCTCCCCCCCCTCTCTCCCCCCCCCTCTCTCCCCCTCTCTCTCACCGTCTCCCCCCTCTCACTCTCCTTCCTTTTTTCGCCTGCTACGTATGCTACATTGATATGAACAAACTTACTTTAACGATTCTCGGTAATTAATGATTATCCTACCTTTCAAGTGAGCGCCATTGAGTCCCTCTGTCTTTAAAGCTATGGTATCGGCAGATTGTTCTATATGATTGTCATGGAGTTCTGTCTCGACCTCTATCCCTGGGTTAATGTTGCCTTCCTTCAAACAGGAATCTCCAACATCATGACCATCACGCAATGCACCACTCTTGTTTGCATGGGTAAACGTGGTGAGCCTGTGGAAAACTGACAGATGAACTGGCAGAATGCAAAGCCCATGGAGAAGACCAAGAAAGATCATGCTCAAGAACATCTTGAAAAAGATCTGAAATATCTCTGACTTAGATAAGGCTGTCATTCCAATTCCAACGAGGGTACTAGCACCTAAAAATAAAACAATAAATAAATAAATAACAATAATAATTATAATGACAATGACAATGGTAATGTCAATGGTAATGGTTTCACAAATGTTTTTGCAACTCGATAGAAACACAAAGAACATGTTTTCTATTTCTTTTAGAAATTCCGCGAAGAAATAAAGAAAACAACTTCTTTACTTTGATCATCAAAATGTAAATTCTCTTTGCTCATGCCATCATTACGTCAATAGGTTCGTGCTAGTTTTGTGTTTCTGTCGGGTTTTAGTATAAATCTACTAGCGTTCTATCACGAATGCCGTTCTCTGATTGGCTACGCTACTCACTATCTATTCTGTGTTAGACAGTGAGTAACATAGCAGTGTGCGCTTGTTAACAAAATAACGGCCGCTTCTTGGCGTTTTCGAAGTGTCTGTGAACATGATTTAGGTAAAGTTTTGAACGAATAGTAGATTCATACTCGCCCTCGTCAACTATGGCGCGATAGAAATCTCGAACTCATAATCTAATTGCTTAATAGAAACACGATTTTAGACCAACCAGCGAGCGTATTTTCTTTGGGCTATTTTCTTATGTATAGTTGTTCCCTCTATTCAAAAAGCTACATTGATCAAGTTCATTTTATCATCACGTCATCTTACGCCTATAATTACTTGAAGATTACACCTGTTTTTCTTTTTGCGATTCTCCTTGCATTTGGATGACTCAGTCAATGCTGTTGTTGTTGCTTTTGATTTTCTTTGCAGGTTATTTGATTTGAAAATATTTTCTCATTAGTATAGAACCTTACCTTCCAATAGAACACTGGCTCCAACATGAGTAAGTGCATCAATAACTCTCTTCTCAGCTGAGCTGCCAGGAGCAACTACAAAAGCGTGGGCCACATGAGCACTGTAGTCAACAGCAAAGCCAATAGCCATGACCAAATTGATCATGGATATCGAGTTAAGGGAGACATCCCACAACCACATCATGCCAAACAACTCAAAAATCAGAGACACAAAACCAAAGAAGACCAACAGCGAAACACTTAGGTTGATCAAGAATGGAGCAGTAACAATGAGAATTACTAATGATGCAATGGTCAGGTTACGAATCGTTTCAGAAGCTATGGCTGCGTACTGTTCAAGGAAAGTGAATGATGCAGAGGCTATGTAAACAGGCAACTGGGACTTGCTGGAAAGATCTTTACGTATGGACAGCATTGCATCTTTTCTATAAATCGAGCTCATAGAGCTCTTCATGTAAATAATGATGCGTGTGGCTTCAATATCATTCTCGTTCTGGTCAAATTTGATGTCTTCTTTAAATTAAGTAAACTGCGAGGCGTTGAGGAACAGTTTCAAATTACCCATGAAGCTTTCACCATCACAAGTTTTGTTCTGATCTCTACAGTATTTCAAAAAGGAGCCCATCCATGTAATTGTATCTTCTTTAAAGTATTTGTTCTCTGCCAGTATTTCTGAAAGCCTGATAACTTCATTCTGTGTAGACAACTTCCTGTACTGCACATTTCCACCTAAAACAACACTTGCCTCTGTGGGAAGTCTGAAATATTCATGATCTATTTTCATGAAGGCTTTGTAGTAGGAATCTTCTTTGACTAATAAGGATCGGTCGAATTCTTGATCTACGTGAAGGGTGGCATATATTCCCCCTGCCAATAAGCCAAGCGAGATGACTAAAACCAAAGCCTTCGTTGTTGGACGCATGAGGAACTTTCCCCACCTTTCCATCAATCTGTTCGATGCTTGAGGGCGTGGTTCATCCCATGGAGGTTGCCCCTGTTTTGGGGCGGGCGCAAAACACACTGGAAGACAGTTGCGTCGATTCGCTTTAATTCTTAACGAACGATAGCAGAGCCACAAACACGCTTAAAATCATGAGAAATGCACAGCTGATTGTTAAGGCGGCATATGTGCAGAAGTAAGCGATGGAGGGAAACTAAGACGAGCTACCAACAGCAAACGTCACCAGGTCAGTAAGTGTTGTCATGGTAACTGTCACTCCAGTTTCAGACATCGCTTTACGCACTGTTATGGGCACTGTCAAATGGCGTTCCTGGCGATCCAAATGGTCAACAATAATAAACATATCAAGACCAATACCAATAGCAAGAAAGGGCAGGACACCCACAATTCTTGTGAAAGGGGTTCGTATCAACATTGCTAAAGAAAACCCAGCCAAGATACCAAGACCCACAGAAAAGGTACCACCTAAAGCAAGCAGAGAGTGCCCAGTCAGCGGATTCCGGAAAAGTTTTCCAATCATAAAACTTGCAAACTGCAACATGAGAGTAAACGTGAGGGCAAAAAAACGGATGTCGGATGAACTGCTCTCGGCAATGGCATCGTCCAAACTCTTCTCGGCAGAAATGTAAAGCGTAACACTAGACAAGTCATCTTTGAGAGACAAGAGTTTTTTGACAAATGAATCTTCCCAGGCTTCGACTTGATCTCTCTCTTCGTCACTCCTAGGCTCTTTGACAAGGTACGTTATCTTCATTGCTTGTGCACTGAGGACTTCATTGGTGGATTTACTTTTGTTTATGCTGCCAAACATTTTAGGCATGTTTAAGCAGGATGGTCGACCATTGCTCATAGTCACAATTCCTGGACAGATTGAAGCCGCGTTTATTTTTCCTGTGATGTTAACGAAGTTTGCCTCACTGAAGTTATAAAGCTCTAAAGGATTGATAGCCATGCAGAATTCTCTTGATGTTGCTTTATATCCAGACCTTGTCAGACATATATCAGTATAGCCTGTCAAGTTTTCAATCACCTTGTGTACCTGAAGGGCTTCTCGGAAATATTTAAATCCAAGGACGTTGCCTCCATCTTTAGCAGCAATAATGACCTCTTCTTGACGAAATTTCATGGGAAAGAAGTCGTTTGCCTTGTTCAGATCTTGAATAGCTTTGCTGTCCTGAGGTACAAAAAGCTCAGCAAGGACGGTTGCTTATGAACTCTCCCATAGCCCCAAAGAGTTTTTCCAAACTGCTGTGGAGCCAGTTGCAGAAAGAAGGCCATGTCGAATAAACATTATGACAGCTGAGGTTACGTAACCTAAACATGGGAATGGACTTTTTTTTTAAGAACTGCTTAATTTCCAAGGCTTACACTCAGATTTTTACTGTATACCGTAAATCCCCAAATTAGCGCCTCCCCTCGAATAAGCGCCACCTTCGAATAAGTGCCCCTCCTATCGGCCAAAATTTAAAATAAGCGTCTCCCCTCGAATAATCGCACCCCCCCTCCCCTTCCCTTCCTGGTTGATGATCAGTTCACATAAGTGATATGGATGAGGACGAGGACGAGACCGAAATTGATATTTAATGTGATCACGTTCACCGATCTAGTTAAAAGTGTATGTAGTATTAGATTTGTACATTGTTGCAGTTTGTGAACATGTTAAGTTTGGAAAAAAAAAATTACAAGTACCAATTCGCGTTATCTTTTCTACGCATCCTTACTGCGCACGCAAATTTACATGCCACGTCATGCATCGACCGCGCGCTAAGTAATAAAATGGACAATGATAAGGCAGATGGCCATTGATATAGCTTTGCCTAGTTTAACAATCTTGGACGTTCGATGACCCCTATTTTTCTTTTGGTGGATCATTTTCTCTACCGGTTTTCTACGTTTAGCAAAAAAAATGAAGAAAATTTACTGATTAGAAGTTTGAGTTTTTTTGCAAAATACGCCATCGAATTCCATTCTTTTCAGCTTTTCGTATATGAGTGTGGCGGTTTCAAATGCCTCGTAAATGGTTAAGTTTTGAGGAAACGTTGGCAACATTTCGAATTAGTTAAACAACAGACCTACTTCTGCAAAATATGATTAAGATCGTTTGCCCCCTGTTAAATTACCTTCGATATTTTTAACTATAAAAAGCATGCTGCATTACGTGCGCCAATTTTTCAAAATCAGGGTAGTTTTCCATACGCTTTATCTCCGAAACGAAATAGGTGACCCCCATTTTTTCTTGTTTTGCATTTCTGACACAAGTAACTCATTATCTGACAGCAATAAAATTTTGTGAAAAAATCTATCGACTGGAAAATTTTCGCTCAGACGTCAAACTTTAGGATCAGCCTTGTATGCTCTGTACAGCTTATGTTGTCGGGTACACGTAAATGCTGTATTTAAAAAAAAAAAACTATCATATCACGCCACGAGTTGGGAATTCGAAAAATTAAATAAGTGTTCCCTCCCCTTGGATTAAACGCCTTCGTCTTATAAACGCCCCCGTCTTCTCCTAAATTTGAAATAAGCGCCCCGGACCTTAATGAGAGGATTTACGGTATGTAAAAAGAAATCAAACGAACCGTGAAGCAGCAGATTTGCGGTTGTCACTCTTGGTGCTGTCAGCTCCCTTACCGCTTTCTTTTGCAACGTGGGTGTCCGATTTGACAGCTATCCCCATCGTGTCCAGTTACTAACTATATGGAATTCTTACTGGGACGAAAGAGAAATTAAAAAGTATCAGCTCTGCTTTGGATAAAAAGTACAAATCAATTAGAGTTATTACAACTGCTCGAACCAGGCCACCTGGAAAAACAACTAACCAATCAACGCGTAAACTGAGAAATAAGGACTGGTAGCTTCTCGTGAAGGCGAGTAACGGTCTGTTTGACCTGAAAACATAAAAGATTATCGACTCCTCTGCGTTATATACGCTCTTACAGATTCAGTCCTTAATGGCGAATTATATCATAATTGTAAATCTCACTAGAAAAATTTGGCTTGAAAACTCAATTGGCGAAAATTGAACCGAAACCGTAGAAAAGAGTACAAATTTAGTAACGAAACTAACCAACACTTCGCACTTTGTTGGGTTTTCAATTTTGTTAAGAGCTATTGTTCGTATTCTTCAATGATATTGGTTTATTTGAGAAAAAGATCGCTATCCTTTGTTCGCAAATAACGTTCGCAGAGGCGGAGCTAGGGGGAGGGTGCAGGGGCTGCGCACCCTCCCCCCCCCCGCCCGCGAGATTCTACAAAAACATTTACAATTTGTTCATGTCACCAGTCAGTTACGCTATTCGTTAGTGGTACATCCCCTCTTAAGATCCGCCCCTGTTCTGATTGGTTAACTCTTTTCCAAGTGGCCCGGTTGAAGTAGCCTCACTGTGACGGTTAAGCAAAATTGCTCCGAAGAAATTCATAATAGCAAGTGGAGAAAAATTCCTCCCTCTACTAAACATTAGATTAATTGCTAAATGGGTTGTTTTAGTTTGTGAAAAATCACCTTAGTAGAAGGAAATCCGCCTGTGATGATGACTTAAAGGAGGTGACTTCAAGAAACGTATATTTTTTAAACGCTAATTTAAACCTTGTTCCAAGTTTGGCCACTCACCGGTTTCAGCCTGTAAAATGCAGGTTTTCCTTATGAATTTCGTCTCCAAAGAAGCCTAAAATTCTAACATTATTACCTCCATTTTGAACAGTACTCAGCCCCCAGGCCGCGTTTTTGTGGTGTCATTACGTCCGAGAGATTTTGTCCAAATGGCTTCCGACAAGCCTTTTAACGTATAACCACCACTCTGGGTCATGGCTGCTCTTGAGCCACATCATATTATTACCCCAAACTCGGAAATGACAGCATTAAAGAGAGTGAAGTAGACAATCTCTTGGAAAAAATAGATTTTGGTGACATTGTGAAGGATGCCAAGTCAGTTGCAGGTTTTTCTCCCTGACGCCAATATCGTGTCGGACGGAATGGTGTCACATAAACACGAGACAGTTTCAAAATGGCGGCCTCCGAAGTCGCTTCTTTCGAGACGAATTTCTTCAGGATAGCGGGCCTTTCAGAGGCTGAGACTTCGGTGAGTGGAAAAGCTGAATGTTTACTTGCTGTAGACGAAGACAAAGAAAGTAACCTTTCTGGAGTGAACTTCTCCTTTAAGAGACGCTTGTCATAAGTGATTATAACTATCAAGCTGTACATGTCACCCCCAGGATTTTGAGCGGTAATTTTTTTCTCGCGGTTTTATTTCGCGTCACGCACGACGGATAAAGCGAAAGAGGGACTACTCGCAGTCTATCAAACTCCACATTATACATTCGCATTCTCAGATAATACACATATCTCCCTTACAGGCTACTTGCGAATGTGATAGCAAATGACTGCTTAATTAATGTATTTAGTGCAACGCAATAAGACGCCGGTAACGGAACAGATCGAAGTGACTGACTGATCTATAAACTGATAACATAAATGAGGAAAATGCATGCATGGTTTTACATGTAAAATCCCAACCTGTAGAATCAACAACAACAACAACGATTTATTTATGCATTTCCATAACAATACATGGCATTACCTACTTAAACTAACCGTCGAAAATATAATATCCGCCAAAATAAAAACAAAACGAATTTTACAAAGACTACAAACGAAATTTCATGTCTAAGGTACATTGCTTGGAAAATAAAAGCAGCAGTTGCTCGACATACAGGAGGATCAGTACCGTTAAAGAGAAACAATACTTCCGCATTATTGTCTAACTCATGCAACAGACTTTACTGTATAGACACGAGTGTTTTACTGGGAAATACACCACTCGTAAAATTCATACGAAACCACATCCGGGACTCGATATTTTCCATATCCTCACTAGTGAAGATATCCATGATGATTTCACTGATATCAAGTTTGCTTCTTAAATTGTACTTAAATTCGTTGGTGTATGATCGACACATCTTCGGGTCTTCCTCGAAAGTCTTCGGCAATCTTCGGTAATCTTCGGAAATTTTCGAAAATGTTCGGCAACGTACGTGTGACCTTCGGACAAGTTTTGGAGAATTTTCGGAAATCTTCGGAAAGTGGTCGGAAATCTTAGGAAAATCGTCAAAAACGCCGTCAACGGTATGTCTATATAATAACAAGAACATTACACGATTGCTCGAAGATATGAATTTTGTGTTCTTGCCACAGAAACATAAAATTCATATCTTCTCGCCACCGTGTAATATCCTCTATATTTTTATCCGTTATTTCTTTAAAGAACGTAACCTATCATGTAACTGGCACCGAGAAAAGAAAGTGTATTTCATTTTCAACCTCATTTGAATGGCAGAAGGAACAGATTCTCAAATTTATAAGGGTCTTCGGTATTGTGTGTCTACCTGTTTCAATACGTAATTTATGATTCCCTAGTCGAAATTCATTAATAGCAATTCAAGCTAATTCTGTGATGGGGACTGCTTGTCATATCGAGGGAACCAGATTTTTTGGTGTCTTTTCTAAAAGAGGCGTAAAAGTTTTTTTAAATTGTCTACATTTTCTACATATTAATCTACATTTCGCGAAACACATGATCACGAGCTCTTCGAAAGCTGTGCCAAACGTTTTCGGGTTTGTTTTTAATTTAACAAATTGACGTCACTTTTTCATGCGTCTGTCCTGTTATTGATCATGTTTTGAATCAGGAGCCATAATCGGGGACGGAGACGGTAAGCGCGCGCCATTCCTAGTATTGGGGCTGTCTCTAGGATACGGGACAATTTTCTATTTTTAGAACAAATTGCGCCATCCCGTGCGGCACACGCGCGTACACGCTGCGAGGATTTTTGCGGATGTAGCGCGGGGTATGGTTGGCGAAATGGTGCAAAATTTACAAAGTTTATATTCATTCACATTTAATGTTGTTATTATTATTCACGAATATATTTATTCACATTCAACAACTAAATTTATATTCAAGAAATATACTAATTCACATTTAACGACGTATTTCGTATTCACGAATATATTTACTCACATTTACGGGATGTATTCATTCACATTCAACGGTTTATATTCATTCACATTCACGATCGAAATATTGGTTCAACATGGTGCAATATTCATTCAACATTTTCTGCGCACCGCCTTCGCGCATCATTAGGTCCCAGCTCACGCTCAATAATTTCGGAACGCAATATGGCGGACGAAGGAAGCCTTACTATATGAAGGGGTAGAACAAAGACCAAAGACTCCAAACACAAATGTTACATTGGCAGGAACTTTCGATCTCCTACAAGAGTGCGAACGGGAATGGAACACCGCGGAAGTAGGATTGAGAGAGAACATCCAAATAAGGCTCGAGTGTACCTCTCCAGCAATTACTACCTTTCGTCAGTATCATAGGGCAACACTGAATGAAATACTAGGAAATATATGTCTTTTGCATGGAGAATGGATACGACACGACTCATCAAACTGCACAAACCTTGCAGTGTATTCTGTGACCAGCCCTGAGGTCTTCCGAACTCGATATTCAATATCGGAGGTAGTTCTTGGGGATCAGAGATGGCGCAGTGACCCTCGCCTCCCACCAGTTTGACCCGGGGATGAGTTTGTGGTTGGTTCTCGCCTTGCTTTAATCTTTAAAGATTTAATGGCTGCAAGAGCAATAGTCTTAAAATTATTTATATTAACATCTTCATAAATTTGTTCCTTCATAAATTTGATCTTCATAAAAAAGATCTTCATAAATTTGTTCCTTCTGCAACAAATGCTCGAGGGTTTTATCCGGGTTCTCCGGTTTTCCTCCCCCCACAAAAAAACAGCATCTCCAAATCCCAATTCGACCAGGATAGAGGGTGTGAATGAAAACCCGCTCTTCCTCTCTAAATATTTTAATTCTAATTTTTATTTTCCTTCTGCAACAAAGATCGTCGGGTTTCACGTGGACAAAGCTCAAATGCTTCTTGTTTCAAGGTGGGCATTGAAACGGCGTATTGTGGAGTACGGGCTTCTCGATGATTTCGCATGAGCAACTAGACAATCTCGTAGAACGTTTCATGATGAGTGATCAATCAACGGGATGGAAGAGGGAGAGTATTGGCCATGTTGACCTTGGAGACTCAAGAATCAGTCGGGCTGTCGTAAGACACCCTCACATTTTCACCCCTATGATCACTTCGCACCCTTGATGACCACTCAAACCTTTGCGTCGCTGAGGGAAACAAATCTAGGACAATGCTACAGTTCTGTTATTAGTAGAACATTTAAACAAAAAAAAACACAACAACAACGCTAGTATAGTTTTTTTTTTTTACATTGTTTTAGGAGTACCTTGTTAAAGATTAAAGGTTAATTAAAGGAAAATCATCAATACCCCCACGCTTGACAGTAACCAGGCTATGGTGTCCGTCAATATGCCACAAGCTATTTGGAGCAGCCACAGAATACGCTCTCTTAGAAATTACGACAGCCCAGCGGATTCTAGAGTTTCCAGGGTCAACGCGGTCAATACTCTCCCTGATTCCATCCCGTTGAACTCTGAGACCTATAATGATCGAAGATGTCCGGTCACCAAGGAATACCCGAGCAAAGTCCCATGATCACTCATAAAACGTTTTACGAGATTATCTACTTGCTCATCCGAAATCATCGAGCAGTCTCTTATCTCCTCTAGCCCATGTAATGTTTATGTTCAGTTGTGTATGTTTGGGGTCGTTTGTCTTTGTTCTACTCCTTCATATAATAAGGCTTCCTTCGTCCGCCATATTGCGTTCAGAAATTGTAGAGCGTGAGCTGGGACCTAATGATGCGCGAAGGCGGTGCGCAGAAAATGTTGAATGAATATTGCACCATGTTGAACCAATATTTCGATCGTGAATGTAAATGAATATAAACCGTTGAATGTGAATGAATACATCCCGTAAATGTGAGTAAATATATTCGTGAATACGAAATACGTCGTTAAATGTGAATTAGTATATTTCTTGAATATAAATTTAGTTGCTGAATGTGAATAAATATATTCGTGAATAATAATAACGACATTAAATGTGAATGAATATAAACTTTGTAAATTTTGCACCATTTCGCCAACCATAGCGGGGAAATGTCGTCCCAAATTCCCGAAACGTTTGATACTTTAGGCCCACAACTCAATACGTTCATGGCTGTTGGAATTTTACTTCAGTATTTTCGTCGTAGACTGCTCCAGTTTGAGTGAAGTAAGACAGTGTTGAATTTAGTTATGTGCCGCTTTATATCAATGAACAAGTTGTGTTTCGCTTCTTCTTTTCCAAGAGCTCCACATTACTCCACTCTATGTTTCACATGTGTTGAAGATTAACAGCTTTTCCAAAACACAGCAAAAAACTAGTTGGATATATTTGGATATAGCTGGATATAGCAGCGTTTCAGGACTTCAAAGTTTCCCTCCTCTTGCCACACGCTTGCGAGGATTTAGCCAAAGTCTCGAAAAGTAAAAAAAAAAAGACTAATTGCGAGGTTGAGTTTCGCCTGAATTGTAAGCAACGCTTGATGTTTTATCAAGGCCCAATAAGTGACAATTAAGTTTATGTCTGTAGATGCTGCTCGGTTTTGTTTGTGTAAAAATCCAATAAATTGTCTGTTGTCGATGAATAAGAGCGCCCACCGATGCGTGTTTTGTACAGGGAGTACAACATGACAAATTGGACTTCCCCACTTTCGTGTGAAAACGCACATCGAACTCATATAATATCTCTAGTTTTTAAATATGTTTAAGGTTGATAATAAATGTTTGAGAACATATTAAAAGCTAAGCTGAAAATAAGTGAATACAGCAGAAATAATCGGCAAAATTACGATGACGCTTTCTTTAATCAACTCGAATAACGATTTCGATTTTGTTGGTTGACTGTTATCAGAACTCCTTGTCTATTTTATTTTCGCAGTATAAAATTTCACTATGTTAAAAATACACACATGATGTTAGTGTCCTTTTGGCGTTGGTGAAAAGTGTTGCAGCATCTCGGCACAAAAGACAACGAAAGAAATCTTTGACAAGCTAAGATTTGTTGACAATTGAAAGCACCGACTCAGATTTGAAAGTGTCGGCGCTGCACTATGCAATTGAGCTACTTGTACGCGTCAGACTTTTCTTTCAAAAACTTTTGCAAACTCGCCAAACAAACAGAAACAATAAGAAACTATCAAAAACAGGGCTTGGTTATGATTAAACACTGTTTGGGAAACTCCCAAATTAACTCGATACCAGAGTAAAGAGTTTTCTTACATAATTACATCAGATTTCTTCCAAAGGGCGTGCTAAAGGATTTTTATTTTAAAGTAATACTACCCTCTGTAAAATACAGTTTAGTTTTGTGGAAATCGGGTTGTAACTCCGACATACTTGATTCTATAGAAAGACTACATTGCAGGGCGGCAAGAATCATTTTCAACTTGCCCAAGGACATGTCGACAAATGACGTGCTCAAATATGATCAGTGGTCTACCTTTTCCCTGTATTATAAGCTCGACATCCTAAGACTATTTTATAAGGCAAACAACGACAGCCTGCCCGAGCCCCTGATGAAATCGATACTTGAAAACCCCAGCCACGGCTTTTCGCTCCGAGGGAAAGTACTTTCTTCTATACCACGATTTAACTCGCGATTTATGAAAGACTCACTTAGATATAAGGGATCTGTCCTTTGGAACATAGTTTTATACCACGAACAACATAAAAGTTTTTCAAGCTTTTTCGACCTTAGAAAGCAGGTTGTAAATAGAGCCTATTTTAAAGATTTTAACTTTAACGCCCTGTCGGCTTCGACAACCCGTCACAGACATAGTGACTTTATATACAATTAGTTTTAGTTAGTTTATTATAATCATATAGTAGATTAACTTAGTAATAGTTCTAGTTAGCAATTAATTAAATAATTAATTTTATTGTAAATCTAGGAATTGTAATGTAAACATTTTAATCGTAATTTTAAATTTTTAGCAAAGTTAAATTTAAATACACGACCCCACAAGCTTTTAACTTTAATTATTATCGTGTTTAAATAAAGTTTATCTATCTATCTATCTATCTATCTATCTATCTATCTATCTATCTAACTAACTTTTCCTTACAGAACAAACGTAAAAGCTTACTAGCGCTAGCGCGAGCAGATATTATTCATTCACAGCGCGAAACTGAAGTCTTGTTTACGACCCTGAGAAACTCACCTTTTCCATACGCTCAGAGCCTAAAACTGCACATAAGAACCCTGGTTCTTATTCCCTGCCTTATTCCCTGCCATCGCTGTGAAAAATCCGCAAGAGAATCGCGCAACTCTCACCATTTGATCACGCAACGTGACAATATCCACGCGAGAGCAACCGACATGTGCGTGGATCCGCGCGGATATATGTCGTCAGGATGGCGCAATTAAATTTGTTCTAAAAATAGGAAACTTGCCCCATATCATAGGTACGCGCGGATCCCAAGACTTACGGTCTCCGTCCCCGATTATGGCTCCTGTTTGAATTTCATCATAACATTGTCAAAGTAGCCCTGGATCCACGAGGCGATAGCCAAGTGGATTCGCAGACTACTTTGACAATGTTATGACGAAATTCATTGTCAATAACAGGACAGACGCATTAAAAACTGACGTTAATTTTGTTTTTCAATGAGGATTTCTGACCATACACTCTTTTTTTTATAAGAATATATTTTACAACAATCTCGAGGCTGAAATTTGAGAAATTTAAGAAAAAAATTAAGAATAAACCCGAGGCCGAGATTATGAAAAAAAATATCACTTTTTGTGTTGAGAATTTGTGAAAAAAAATACAATTATAAGTTTTTAACTAAGCTGTATAAAAGTTATTCCTTCCCTAAAACAGCCAAAAAACAACAAACGGTACTATAAGCGTATTTTCGATCGAATACCATTCCTGCAAGAAGTTATGTGCGTCAAATCAGACGTTTCTGCCCGCAGTCTGGCTCAAAAATTACTTCAACGTCATCAAAGTCATGATAGAACAGATAATTTGACTGTTTTGTCGGCATGGTCAACCTTTTATTCTTATAGTCTAAGAGTATTCACAATAATATTTTCAGCCTAAAATCAGCAGAAAAATAGGAATAATCAGCCTGGGCCAGGAAAAAACAATCTTCTTATGAAGAAAGAGTGTATATAAGCGCAACATTGTTTCGTTGCAAGTTTTGGGTCGATGTTTCGCGTTTTCACCTTGCGTGATCAACTTGTCGCGCAGCAAAAACATTTGTTGCGTGTTGAAGAAAATTGTTGCGAAAAGTAGAGCGCGAGTCTGCTTTGAGCAACAAATTTTGGCTTTGTTGTTCGTTTTTCATCAAACTCACAACTTGTCACCCATGCACACAAAGCAAATCAACCAATCAGCACGCTGCATTTCTTCAACCCGCAACTAATATTTTTGTTACGCGACAAGTTGATCACGCAAGGTGAAAAACGCGAAACATCGATCCAAAACTTGCAACGAAACAATGTTGCGCGACAAGTTGAGGGTTTTTGTATCTCGTATTTCGCCGCCTTTATTAGTTCAATTGTTCTCACGATTTCCACCGCAATTTTTCATCGCCCTTTCATTTGCAACCAGTTGCAATTTAAGCGTGATCAATGTGACATAATTATTATAGTTTAGAACGTTTTGAGAGGAATTTAATTGCTGGTCCACAGAAGCCCTTGGGTTGCCAAATGCAGACCTGCCTCATCAAAAAGAATATGCATGTATGTATGTCTACCTGTATGGCAGCGATATCGCTAGAATTTACATGAAACGTGAACAGGAATTTTTTTTATCAGAACGAGCACACACGTGTCATAAGCAATGGTGATGATGTTTCCCTCGTAAGTTTGAAACATCTAGCATCACTTTGCACGCGTGATTTGGAGTTACAACCCTAGACCAACCCTACGCACGACAAAAATCGCAGCAGGACTCATGGCGACACAAATTGCGTATCTAAAAGTAGCCTGTGAGAAATGAATCTATGAAAACAGAGAACTTTCTGGCATTAACTCCAGAAGTAAGATTTCTTTTTTTTTTTTTAATAAGATTCTTCTATTTTTGTCTTTTCCCGGCGCCACCCCTTTGCGTTTTGGCTAGATTGTTCACAGCCTTCTATTTTCTCGTATTTTTTATTCCATCGTTAAACGAGCGGATAGAATCGCTAGAAAACTGGACGCCAACGGAAAACGGAAGACTTGACTGGGTAGGGCGAACTAGGCGAACTTGAGAAAACATAGAGGGTCTGTGGTAGACTAAATTAAATAGACTTTCTAAAAGTCCTTACCAAAAATTCTTCCCCGGCCTGTTGCGAGTTACGTCGCTCGCGCTCGCGAATTCGTCGCTCGAAGATTACTCCCTCGCTTTGCTCGAGGGAGATAAACAAGTCAAGGATTAAGAAAAGGTCGACTTGTGGCAAGTCTATAAATTAGATTGCGGGATTGATTTTGCTAGACATCATAACGTGACTCGGGTATCGTCATGAGAGATGGTCTAAGATGTCACTTGCACACAGTTTAACTGATGCTGAATTGAATAGCTGTGGGCGTCTGTACTTCACCCTATACTTGATTCCCGGCCTTGAATACACCTACCCGGCCAACAGAGCCTCCCTCTGTCTTCCTAGAAACATAGGCACGCAAGGTGTGCAAGAGTTATTTTTTTTGTGAATTAAAAGCCGCCGGAGGTAGCAGCACTCAGTCTTAACAGTTATGATAAGGTTAATCCAACAAGTTTGTTTGGTTACGATGTACAGCGCAGAAAGGAAAAAAAATAGAATTTGTTTCACTGTAGGTTTAGCTTACAAAACGTTCTGTAGTTTGTATTGTGTAATCTCGATCGTCCGGGTAAGGGTAGTTCTGAAAAGAACTGTTGTTGGTGACTGACGTTTCGCCAACTTGAGCAGGAGACATCTTCAGAGTCAAGTGAATAGTTTGTCAGTAGATGGTGTTATAAATTTACTCCGTTGAAAGTGATTGGTCAGTTTAGCTATGATGTTGTTGGCTGTAAGACTCGTGTAAAGTTGTCATCAGTAATTGGTCGGTTTCGATCCGTCGATTGTTAGTCAAATCAGTCCTACTGTTAGTCAAATTAAGTTGGTCTGTTAGAGGTCCGCGCGTTTGTCCGTTTCGTTTACATCGCAGATAAAGTCATTTGTAAGGTGCCGGTAGTTGTTGACATCTTTTAAGAGGCGTTTCTTCCAAGTTACTGTACCAGCTTTCCAGAGTCAGTCGTTGAAAATAGTTTGTACTGTAGGTTCTCTTCGAAACGCTTCTCAGTTGTATTAATCGGCATCATTGTGTATTAATTTGAAGTGGTTTTATTGTTAACGGCAAAGGTGGCAACAGAATAAGAACGCGCTATTCCGTTATTCGACAGGCTATCTTTAAAACGGGGAACGGGGAATCGGGGAATGGGAATGGGAATGGGAATGGGGATGGGAATGGGGATGGGAATGGGGAGCGGGGAACGGGGAACGGGAAATCTTTAAAATGAGGAATCTTTAAAAGCGGGAATCTTTAAAATGGGGAATCTTTAAAAGAGGGAATCTTTAAAACGGGGAATCTTTAAAAGCGGGAATCTTTAAAATGGGGAATCTTTAAAAGAGGGAATCTTTAAAACGGGGAATCTTTAAAAGCGGGAATCTTTAAAATGGGGAATCTTTAAAGTGCCTAAGAAGTTAAAAAATAATTGCTGCTTATTTGAAAGGCTTTTCAAAGTAAAGAAGAATGGCGTTTTCGGTTTTGGAATATCTTTTTTCGTTTGAGAGATATTTATGTTTTTGTAAGGAAAGTGATGACGTCATAGGTTGTTCCACTAAAACAGCACAATACTCAATCGAGAATAACTCTAGAAATATTAAAGATTCCCGCTTTTAAAGATTCCCCGTTTTAAAGATTCCCGCTTTTAAAGATTCCCCATTTTAAAGATTCCCCATTTTAAAGATTCCCCATTTTAAAGATTCCCGCTTTTAAAGATTCCCAGTTTTAAAGATTCCCATTTTTAAAGATTCGCCATTCTAAAGATTCCTCGTTCCCCGTTCCCAATTCCCCGTTTCCCATTCCCATTCCCGTTCCCATTCCCGTTCCCATTCCCGTTCCCATTCCCCGATTCCCCGTTCCCTGTTTTAGAGATAGCCGATATATAATAAGTCGTTGACTGAAAGGTTGCTGTCTCTTTACCATATATATAAGGATTACAAGGATTTGTTGACTGTTAATCTGTTCAGCGTTTATCTTTTGTCGCATGTTGACATTGTAATTCATTATATCCAGGTAGATTTTACCTTTGGCCTTCCGCATTATGTTCGTTATATCGAAGAATTCGTTATATCGAGGTTCGTTATATCGAGGTTCTATTTCCATACATTTTACTGTAACTTTGGCCGGGACATAGAATATCTTTCGTTATATCGAGGACTTCGTTAAATAGAGGTTCGTTAAATCGAGGTTCTACTGTATTCACTTTTGTGAGCAAGTCGTTCACATTGTTTATGGTGTCCATTGCTTTCTGATACATTTTTTTGATGGGCAAGTTGTGCTTCTTTTGCGTGATCAATCTTTGGCTTCTCCTCGTGCCTACCACTCTCTTCTTCCGAACTATCCAATGGGAAAGCGACAAATTCATTGTCAAGTTTTCTTTTAACAGCTTCCGCTTTTCGTTGACACGGAGTCATCAGCGTGGAATACTTTTACTGAAGCTTTTACTCCTTTATCCTGGTTGTTTTCAGAACGCACCGACTCTTTTTCTTGGATTTCTGCGTCCCATGGGCGCCATAAATTTCACGTTTTGAGAAAAGCCCTGCTTGGGACTTCCTAAAGGGATGACTGCCAGCGCAAAATGATGGTTTTTGTTGTTTTTTTTTTAATTTTGCGCACGTGCAAAATATGCAAATTCATGGAATCACTGTTGTAAATAAAAATGGACGTACAAGAGATCCAAGCGGTGGTGTTTAATATTTTGGCATTTTTGTTGCTTTTAATATCAGCACTATCACTGTATGAATACTCAACTAGTGATGGACAATGAAGGATATATCCGCTTTGTTCAGGCTGGATTCCTAGGGCCGGGAGCACGCACGATGCGGTTTCCTTTCGACTGATGGAACCTATTGGTCCAGGGCGCAACTTGGATCTACCACCCAATGCAAAGCCTCTGGCTGATAAGGCTTATCCAGATGGTGGGTCACTACTGACACCCATAAGATCTAACTGGATGCCTTTATTAAATAACAGGGACAGAAGGCGAGCGCAAAGGTTTAACAAGCTCCTGTCTAAGAGGAGGGTAAAAATAGAACACGTTTTTAAGGAAATGAAAACCTACAAAGCGATAGGCCAGATTTGGCGGTACCCACGCTGGCTCATGCCTGTGTGCGTGAGGTTAGTTGCCCTTTTATCTGAAAGAAGGGCGAGACTCTTCAAAACAGTCTACAAGACAGGGCGAAACGTAACTTCAACAGTTCTCCACGAATGTCCACAAATGCGCACACGTTCTATTTACGTAATGAACGGTCTATGGACGCACCGTAATTTTGAATGCCAAAACGAAATTAGTTCTCGTTTGGGCACGTTTTAGCGTGTGCATGTAATCATTTGAGTTATTTCTTCTTGTCATCGAATAACAGGCATATTGCAGTTGTTGAAGCTAAGCTTTATGAACGTTTCCAAGCGGCATCTGGAATGTGAACTCAAATTGCTTGTAGATCTGTTCAATGAAAAAGAGTTTAAAAACATCGTGTTTATTTGTCTGTTGTAAGCGCACGTGCGGAAGTTTTATCTTTTTGTACACACTCATTAGCATTGGAGGATTCTAATTAGCATATAAGAATCGGGGTTTGTGAAATCACTCTATTATCCTCTTGCTCCTGAACAAGTTAAAGTCACTGAAAACATGCTGTCTGAGTATTGCCGAAAAATAAAAGACAAATTCAGTATCTCAACAGGGCAAGTTCATAAATTGATACCCATATTAAACAATAAACAAAAATATGTACTACATTATAGAAATTTACAATTATATCTTGATTTAGGATTAAAATTAACTAAAATTCATCGTGTCTTAAAATTCAATCAATCGTCTTGGTTAAAACAACATATTGATTTCAATACTGATAAAAGAAAAAACGCTAAAAATTCATTTGAGAAAGAGTTTTTCAAACTCATGAACAATTCCGTATTTGGGAAAACAATGGGAAATATCCGTAAACGAGTTGATGTTAAACTTGTGACTAATAAGAAACAACTTCTTAAACTATCAAGCAAACCCACTTTCATAACACCAAAGATTTTCAACAACAATTTAATAGCCGTGCATAAAATCAAAGAAACACTAACCTTGAATAGACCAGCGTATATTGGAATGTGTATTCTTGATCTCAGTAAGACGTTAATGTACGATTTCCACTACAATTACATCAAGCGAAAACATGGTGATAAAGCTCAATTGTTATTTACGGATACTGAAAGCTTAACATATGAAATTGAAACGAATGATGTGTATGAAGAATTCTGGAAAGACAAAAGCAAGTTTGATAGCAGTGACTATCCGGAAAACAGCCCATTTTATGACAAAACAAACAAAAAAGTCATTGGTAAGTTCAAAGATAAAGCTGCGGGCCAAATAATAACTGAATTTGTTGGACTCAGAAGCAAAATGCACAGTTACATTAAAGATGATGGAAAAAACAAGAAGACGGCTAAAGGAATCAAGAAAATGGTGATCAAAAAAGACATCAGACATGAAGATTGTAGAAACACATTATTTAATAATACTCAAATGTGTCATAAAATGAAAACAATTAAATCTGACCATCACCAGCTGGGAAGTTATGAGATTAACAAAGTGAGCTTGAGTTGTTTCGACGACAAGAGATTCATCCATGATGATGGAATAACAAGTTATGCTTATGGATATTATGAAATAGAATGAAATTGTGAGTTCTTTACTGTTTGATGATGTTCCAGGTAGTGAAAAATACGTGAATGCTAAAAATGGAAGATTGATGTTAAAATGTTAATGTGTTGAATGTGGAATAACTAAAACCAAATTTGTTAAAAACCAAACAGGAGGTAATTTACTGGGTATTGGGATGGCAATAGATGTTATTCAAAAAACAACAGAAAAATTAATGCCAAGCAGCAAACCCGCTTTCAAAGATTTTTGGAGCGGTAAAACATTTGAGCGAGCTGGTGAAAATATCAAGAGACAGTTCACAAAATCAAAACCGCCTTACAAGCAAATAACCAAGAAGAAGATACCTGGTTGTGAATCCAATATTTATAAAGATGGTAAATGGTTCAATTTTGGAAGTCTCGGTTCATTTACCATGACAGAATCTTTTAATCAATAAGAGAACATAATCAACTCTGAATTGTGTTTCTAACGTGTTAGAAATAAAGTGAGAACGATTACATAAATAATCATAGATAGACAGTCCTGGGGAAATTATTTCCTGTAACGGAAGATTTCTCCTATTTGTTTTATAACAAATTAACATATTTATCAAGACGTGTTTTATGATATTCCGTATTCTCATGAACTTCTTTTAAGATGATTGGAATTTCTATTTGACAGCTTTCACAAAAATAATGGGGAGTTTTCATTCTATATTACCGTTAGAAAATTATTTTTAAACGTTATACATGCATTAAACGAATAAAGCCGAGTTTGCGTGGGTTTCAACAACTGTCTGATGCATCAGACAAATTTTGATTGGATGATTGTTCCTAGGGAAAGCCCCGGTATAGACTTCATTTATCTTGAGTAAAACTTCAGAGTAAACTTTGTGATGAAACTTCAGAGTAAACTTTACTTATGTTCCTTACTATTTCAGAATCTAATTGGTTGACTTTGATGACTCATTTCCGAGGGCAAGTTCCGCTGTCTTTCTGAGAATGTCATCCGGTGTTTCTGAGAAATGTGACGTTATTGTCTGGTGATTATACAAATATTATGAGAAACAAACAAACATTATGCCGATAACCGAAAGCATGATGTTATTTTATCGCGAGGCAATTCCTATTTCTTATCAGTTTGCGGGTTGTGCTCTAATCTGGTAACAATGGAAGTCTCTGTCCAATGAAAAATGGGCGCGTATCAAAGTTAAGTACAAAAGGTTGGTTATTTCGTACAGGCGGCCCCTTTCTACCATTGCCATCATCGCAAGAAGAACTTCTCTGCTTTTTAGCGTTCAGGCGTATTTGTTCTTTATCCCTCCACCTTCCCGGTCACCGACCCGCAGACTGTCAACATATCTTCTGTAGTATTTTACTTTAGTTTTTACTAGAGGCGAAAGTTTTAACCCCACCATTCCGGAAGAGATTTTAATCTTTGTTTGTAACCTTAGTTTCAATTAAACTCGTCACATTTGTGGCCATTTATCCCAAACGATTCGTTTCTATTGTCGTCTACCTATCTCTCCAGCAAACTAGTGCGACCCCTTGCAGAGCTCTCGATGTCTTAATGTTTGCGAATGACTCAAGATAATATATAGTTTTGATTATGAAATGGTAATGGTTTAATAGTGATCATCACTTGTAAGAAAACACCAGAAATCGCTCCATCGCCATTTCTGCTTCGCAGAACCGCCTACGTTCGTCGCTTCGCTCGATCCTCGTCTATGACTCTTCCCGCCATCGCGATTTTGAGCTGATGGACTTCTCCATCCCCTGCTCGACACAGCTGCGTTTTTGCAAGCAAAAACTTGCTTTAGCCTGCGCTGCCGAGAAGCCCGCTCGGCTTCGCATGGTACCATGTGTTGGTAAAGAGTGAAAAAGCTGATTTTTGGCATTTTTCGAGTTGGAGCCGCTCGTGAGCAAAAAATGGTCTTGCCGGGGTTTGGGAAGGCTGTTTTTTGAAAAATGTTCTCGTACCGCCAAGCTCTATACTACTCACAAATATGGAACGCCAGAACTGTCTTATGATACTTCTTTTTATTATATTGGGTGGTTATGTCATTGTATTTAGTACTTATGTTATTATATTCGGTGCTTATTCCATTATATTCGGTGCTTCCCTCGTTATATTCGGTGCTTTCTTCGTTATATTAGGTGCTTTTTTCATTATATTCGGTGCTGTTTTTATTATATTCGGTGCTTTCTTCGTTATATTCGGTTCTAACTTTGTTTGGTGTTTTCTTCATTATTACAGGTGCTAACACTATTATATTCGGTGTTCTCTTCCTTATATTCGGTGCAAAGGCTATTATATTCGGTACTTCCTTGTTCGGTGATTACTTCATTATATTCGGTGCTTTCTTCGATATGATCGTCACCAGTTTTCGCAAAGGGGCCGACACTGTTTTTCAAAACAGACCTTTTTTATGCAATCGTATGCAGCAAAAAAACTGTGTTGTTCTCTGAAACATACTCGTTTGATCGCAATCTGCTTTTTGACTTTATGTGCGTTGCGTGACTGTCGGCACGTAAAAAGTCAACACGTAAAAAGCACGTGAAGGTGGAACCGATTGAACCGCCATGTCTGGTCTCCAAATGTGAGTGAACGAAAATTGAAAACTGGCGCGAAGGCCCCACCACGAGGCAGATTTAATAATTAACTAATCCAGGCGGTATGAAAAAAAAAAAAAAAAGAAAGAAAGAAATAGAAGTGTTTGATTTGAAACTTACTGTTTCCTGTAAGAAATATTCACTATTCCCATTATAAGTTGGAACGCAAACATGGCTATCTCTATGTACTCTTTTTTTCTTTTTTTTTTTTTTTTCTAAATTTTGTTAATTTCTGCGGGTTACGTGCCGACAGTCACGCAACGCACATAAAGTCAACAAGAAGATCTTTTAGATCTTATAACCGCGCTTTTAAAATTTAACTGTTTGCTTAGCACTACCGTCGGAATGTAGTGCACATTTCAAAGCAGTCATTGATGATTCTTTTCTTACTGTAGACATCACATCACTTGATCAACACAAACTGTATTATTGCACCATCAGTGGTAGCCGTTGACAAATCTCCGATGACGTAATGGTCCTAATCTAGAACTTTCTTCGGGATATGTATGGTCATGAACGATATGAACCACACGATAATAACACTATTAACAACAGCTTTCTTTCTTTAAAGACATGATTAAATTTGATTGGTGTTTTCCACGAGTAAAGGGCTAGCAAAGTAGTCACACAAGTCATGTAATTTAATAATGAAACTCTATCCCGACCGATGTATCGATTTTGGTCACTCCAGTGGCTACAGATTGAAAATGTGACAGAAAATTGGCGTTACTTTCGATTCTCACCAAATTTGGACAGTGGGAAGATCTCATCATTAGCCAATTACAGGCCATTTTTCAGCTCTTTTCGTCACATCCTCCCCCCTCGGCAGAATTTTGTCAAGTTAGCTAATTTAGTATACAAGCCACCGTAATGGTGGTCGCTGTCGGCGAAATGTTTATTTGCTCAAAATTGGGGCAAAATCTTTCGGAGATGGAAGTCAGGACATTTGTAAGGATACAGAAAGTAATATGGGACCAGTTGGTGGCTTCTAAGGCTGAATTTATCCAGAAGTAAGCTGTATTTTCGTTTTCGTGCCGAAAGCCACGCGGTGAAATATTATCGGTTTGTTCTGCTGTCTTGTTCTGTTTTTTTTCTTGGTCATTTTTGTAGCCCGCCCAGGCCATTCTTTCGTCTAAATGAGTCGAAAAAAGTTCGAAAAAGATGTTCCCATTCAAGTTTAAGCTCTCAGGCGATAATTCTGGAGTTTTTTGGCCGAAACGTCGGCTTTGTTATGTTCGTGTTTCTCGGTTGCTATGGGCGACCGTTGCTCCCTTCGTTAGGTCAAGTCTGGGGGAGTGAGGTCACAAAAAAATTCTAATTAATTCTGGTTTTGTTCGATTTCGCTGAAATTTTAGCACGATAAAGCTGGATTGTTAAGGAATAAATTTACCTTCTGCCGATGTGTGACCAGTAGTTATTAACGCTAAAGTGATATCGCTTCGATGTCAGGGTTTTGAAGAGATTTTTTTGCAACGTGTAGGTTCGGCGTGATTTTGTAATCTGAGATTTCTGTTGACCCTGAAGAAACAAGGTTTGGCGAGTAAACATTACAGATTGTGTAATTCAAAGTTGGCCGAGTGGAGATCTGCGTCTGGTCTCCGACAAAAATAAATAAATAAATAAATAAACCAAGGGTAGAACATGAACCGCGCTCGGCCCATGGCCGCGCGGTTAAAAAGCAGATTGCGATCAAACGAGTATGTTTCAGAGAACAACACAGTTTTTTTGCTGCATACGATTGCATAAAAAAGGTCTGTTTTGAAAAACAGTGTCGGCTGCTGTTCTAAACCTTTTTAGTTCTTCACTGTTTGACCGACGCGACAGCGATAAACCTGAGAAGTTAAATATT